>NC_142786.1:8496000-8819000 GCF_988280905.1 Pimephales promelas | reverse complement strand
AGTTTGGTGTGAAAACGAGTAAGCGTTGCGGAGATACAACCTCACGTCTGTTTTCGCAAGCGCTACGTAAATTTTGTTTACGCGTTTATCGAAAACGGTTATTCGAATCATCTTGAATTCCATAACTTTTTGTCAGCACTGCCTGGAGATGATCAGGTGCGATTTTGGTGAAAATCGGACAAACCGTCTAGGACGAGTTCGCAAAAGTAGGTTTTTTGGAAAATTCAAAATGGCGGCCGTTTTTTTATGACGGAAAATGACGTCATAGGGTGCGATCGAATCGGCATGAGCTCAGGAACAAGAGGAAAAAAGAATTTTGTTGATAGGCCTTACGGTTCAAAAGTTATTAGCATAATAAAAGTGAAACTTTGGACAGTTGGTGGCGCTAGAGGGAATGAGTTAGAGACACCAAAATTGGTGTATTTAAAGTTGGGACTGTCCTCTATCAGAATGTCAAACCAAAACAACTTTCCCGCAAACCGGTCTATGGGCTGCCATAGACGCCCAGTCGGAAGAAGAATAATAATAATAATAATAATAATAATAATAAGAACCGGCACAGATACAATAGGTGCCTCCGCACCTTCGGTGCTTGGCCCCTAATAATAATAATAAGAACCGGCACAGATACAATAGGTGCCTCCGCACCTTCGGTGCTTGGCCCCTAATAATAAGAACCGGCACAGATACAATAGGTGCCTCCGCACCTTCGGTGCTTGGCCCCTAATTAAATTTTAAACGATAATACTAACCGTGTACATTTTATCACGGTTTATAGTGAAACCGGTTATCGTCCCATTCCTAATACAGAGTGTGAACAACGTGCATACACTGTAGATGATTTATCTACACAGATCTACACAACAGTGCCCAAGACCTGCTCACAAAGTTACTTGTGCTTTGCGCTTCTTGCATATTAGATCATTAAAATAGGGCCCATACTCAGTGTGTGTTATATTGACGATAAAGCGTTCCATGTGCGTTGGATGTATACGCTTTGGCAAAAGCGTCAGTATATGACGCCTTGGGATGAGAATGCGTTGGGTAACACTGTCATCTCAACACATGTAGTTTGATATATTTGAGCTGAACTGAAATAGATATTTTGTATGCCCTTACTTCTCATAACTCTACAAATTGGTTACACATTCAGTTCTTCAGAATAGTAAAGCCTGAGGCATACAAAAATAATAAATGAAAGGGAGGGATCTGTAGCAACAGTGCAGTTTAACCTGTTTATCGTATCATTTCTTTAACAGGAAACTACAGCCAGTGAGTAATAGTAAGTACACATGGCACAGGTTTACTTTATCAGAGTAAAAATAAAGAAAATATTAATAACCCTGCTAATTAGTAAATAGTTTTATTGACTCAACGTTTGGGTTTGTTCATATTTGACCCAAACATGGGTTGAAACAACCCAGCATTTTTGTATTCTGAATCAGCCATAATAGGAATGTGGTTAGACGTATATATCCTTTACATACATTTGTTTTTGTATGCATTTCAGTATACTGTGAACATAGTTTGAAAAAGATATTCAATTGCACTTGGAGCAGATGTTTACTTGTAAGAAACTTAAATAACCCAAACTGACTAAAGCAACAAGAATATAGTAAAAGTGCATCCATTGGGCTAAATCCACTGATGTTTTTAAAAAATAAAATAGGATTCGATTGTCATGTCCACTACCTCTTATAGTTAGACACTAATACAGTATGTCAGGCTGTTCTCACGTAAATGCGTCTCTATAACACTCATCGTGTATTGTCGTGTCATTTTTACGTGCATAATATGAGGCAGTTTTTCGCGTGCATTTGATACGCAGTTCATTTGTGTGTAATACACACGCACCCCACACCACTAATTCTACCCAAAAGTATAATACACACACACCCCACACCTAAACCTAACTAACCAATGCGTATCATATGCACTTAAAAACTAACTTTAGCGTATAAATTACACAACAACACACATGCGTGCTATAAAGAAGCATTTAGTGTGATCGGGTTGAATATTTACTGCAAATGTAATATAAGAAAGTCATCTTTCCAACATGGAAAAATCAGACTTGGTAATTGTTTGGTGGATAGGGAAACACTGAGTGTAAACTTTCAACAGGAGGATTTGTTTCACTGCCATGCCAGAACTGGACTATCAACACTTCTGGACAGTATATGTTTAGGCACGAGGGGTTTAGCATGCGTCAAGAACAAATCCTCACAATACTATAAAATGTATAAGGAAGCATTTTGTAAGAATGCCACAAAACAATGCTAAAAAAACTGAACTAGGAAGGTTGTGCACTTTACGTAATATATTTATTTTTAGCTTACTTATAATAATTGTGTTTTTTTACTTGAAATGTTTTTTTGTTTTTTTTCCTATTAAGGTCTATGTAATCATGTCTCAACTTAACGGTACAAAATCCATACGTGTTGTCTAAAAACACAAACCATTTATGTTAAGTAAAACATTTCGTACATTCAGAGGGTGGCAGTGTAGTTAGTGTAGTGTAGGCCAGTGTAGTGTAGGCAGTGTAGGCCAACTGCCATTTTGCCCGAACTTAATTTGATTGTGTTCAATCTGCTTAAATATATGTACAATTTAAGTTTACATAATCTGTTTGTGTTGGATTACATGATTGTTTTGTGTCGCATTAACTGAAACTGGGCGGTGCTTGTTATTTCCCAGCATGCAAGAGAGAATAAATGTTAAAATTAAGTGTTATTTTTATCTTTTTTTGAGAAATTTAGAAAAGACTTGAAAGTGTGTAATTGTGTTTAATGTAAAATTACATTGGAATTATTAGAACTATTTAAATGACAGTGGGTTACCATTGTGGAGAAGAGTGGAGCATTTGGTTTGGTTGTCGACTGATTTCACTCTTTCCTATTGCTTTGGTTGAAGGCGCATGTTACACTTAGCATTTAAGATGCTAATATGTGCTACTGCTAACAAATAGCTAGCTATAGTCTATAAATTTAATTATGTGTCACTAAAATAATGAAATATTAATGGATTAATGAATATAAAAAAATACCTGAATCATGCCAGGAAGACTACTAGAAAAATTCACGTTAAGACTACTTAAATCGGGTCGGTTAAAATTACTTAATTTCATGATGTTGAAGTTACTTAATTTCATGATTTTGAAGTTACATGAACAAAATTATGTTTGTTTAACGTAATCCAGTTATGTGGAACCTGTTGACGAAATAAAATTAATTAATGCCAACATATAATTTTTTTGAGTGTAATTATGTGTTGTAAAATAAATTACAGTAGTAGTACAGTTTACACTGTGTGGAAGACGCTACTTCTTCCATCCATTTCTGAGGCGCCAAATCATGTTTAAGAGAAAGCAAAATACAAAGATGACAAATGCCACAAATGAAAAAAAGGAAAAAAAAAAATCAATCTCTCCTTGTCATGTTAACAAAAACAGCTTTGCACCAGAATCATCACCTTGTCTCGACAAATCATAGCTTAAGGCATTTATAACCATGTTGAACTATACAGCTAATTGCAACTTTGTGCTTTAAATATTTCACTTTATTTATCAGAAAACAATTATTTGATTAAAATGAATAACATAGTTAAAAAAAATAAAGTATACAATTATTATTTCAATTATACCATTTATTTTAGTGAGATAGATGATATGCTGACAATAAGAGACATAGTGAACAGTCATTTCAAAGGAAACTCAATGCACCCTTTCATTTATGAACCATTGATTTAGAATGTGGTGTTTGGAAGGCCAGGTTCATTAATCAACATCTTATGGTTCATTTACAGTAATAGGTCACTCAAATACAAGCTTGCACCAGAAATAGAGGATCATGCTTGTATTTCAGAATGGGTAATTAAATCTAATGAAAGGTTAATGGCGTGAGTGCTGAAAGAACAAGTTTCACTGTTTCTCGCTCCATCGCTCTTTAGACGTCGCTATGATACGTACATACACAATCATACGTGCTAATGGATGCTGATGGAAAATACAGCTACAGTAGTCCCTCAAAGGGAGATATAGACAATGGTGCCTATGTTTGCAGTGTCTGACAAAATATATGAGGCATAGCTCTAAATGTGTGGAAAGAAACATGGCTAGATCACCCATAGAAAAAAAATCATAATGGAAAAACAACTTGGATTTAGATTGGGGTGTCTGTTTCACGTCATAACTTTTATGTATACATCAAATACTTCAAATAATGCCTCTGTGTAAGTAGAAAATGTATATCAGAAACTGATATATATTTTATATGGGCATAATATACCCAATAAAGGGTCATGATGCTGACTTTTAGGAATCCCTGAAACATCCATCACCAGAGTATGACAGTAATAAATTCAATACATTCGTTCGTGATCTCAAACAAAATTTTGAAATTTTCAGAGACATATCTTATGCCCCATCTGCAACTCATGAAAAGATTATCTGTACTCCGGCTGCTCAAAAACATCTCCACTCATTAGTTGCAGCTTTATTAAAAGAGAATGAATTATCACTCAACCCTGAAATCTCACACAAGGTTTAAATATGCAACGTGTCTCCCATTTAAATCAGTGTTTCAAGACCTCACGTTTCACAATCTGTTCAGATTTCAAGATATTTGGCTAAAAAATAGCACACTCCCTGCTGGAAAATGTTGTTTTAATTGATAGTGTGCTGTTATATCTCTAACCAGATAAATGCTCAAACTTATAAACCATCAAGACCACATTAGTTGACCACCTCAACCAGCAAGAGCTTGCACCTACTGTAACTAGAAAGCCTGACACTATAACAAAAAAGGTCTGGAAGACAATAATACCACATTTTTGAACATTACAAGTACAACAATATAGTTTATCTTTAAAGTACACAGTAAATAATATAATATGATATCCCTAATATGCTATTAATACTTCTTTAAAAATAAATATAAGAAATATTTTCAATACTGTTTATAGGCCTACTTCCATAAATATACTTAAAATTGCACTTAGGTACTGTACATGACAATACTTTTCAATTATATTTGGCCTATACTTGAGCTCGTTCTTTTTATTATTATAAAAATACTTTAACATATTATTAAGTATTTTAAGTATATTTGGCTTGTAGTTGTGTTTACACTTGATTGATCATATTGTCTTATAAAGTTAAATAAAACAGGCATTCTTAATTCTTAATATGTTATTTTATTTATTTATTTATTTTTTGTATATGCTATCCATTGGTAATGTACATAGGAATTTACTTGAAAATCTACTTAACAGTAGTACATTGATATCAGTATACTATCAAATATAATATCATATAACAATATCATACAAATAGAATAATATAAAAATATATCTTATAATTATATAAAAAAATACTTGAACTTTACTTAAGTATTCTGATTAATAAGTACTTTTTCTTTTTTTTTTTGTAAGGGATATGAAAATGACAACCATGCTATAAATCAAAGAACCATGATTTTAGACTCTAAAACCATTACTTGACCATGGAATCACAAAAAAAAAAAAAACAGCATGCTGGGTGGAGAACGTGATATTTTTAAGAAAATCTACAATTTCAGGGACTTTTAAAAGGTGATTTTTGCTTAAAACTGTTTAAAAAAAGGTTCAGCAAAATTTTTAATCAATTCCTCTTGAGAAAGAGACACAAAATGAACATTTACCAAGCTTTTCTCAGAAGCCAAGCCACAAGTAGTGTGCAAGTCCATCTGTAAGTCATTGCCTGACACTGAAACTGATTTAGGGTGAAGCTGGGTAAACAAAAACCTTGTGTAGTCTGAACCCCCTCCCAAAGAAAAGGGAGCTTAAATCACGCTGATCTGCAAAAGCCTCAACCAGGCATATCTCATCAGTCAATGACAGCATAAAACCATTAGACGCACTGCATACAAATAAGCTAAAGCATTTATAGCACTGAGCTGCTGTGCACACTTATGCTCATATTCACTGAGAGATGCTGCCCTTCATTTTTGACCTCACACTCATTTGAGTATCTCTCAGACAGTAGCTTTCCAACTTACTATCAAACACAAAGAGAATTGAAGAGGGCTGTTCATAAAACAAACTGTATGAAAGGAGCTCATTGAAAGCCTCTGGCAGATAAAATGTTCCTAAAACTCCAGTTTCCCCTTCGCAACTGGCGCTTCTCACGCATTCCAGCGCTTAGTTTATGAGCTGGAATTTATTGCACATGGTTGTTCTCCAAACCATTCAACACACCCCTGCACTCTGACATTATGGGGCAAGTGGGAAAGAGCTCAAATAATAGACAATGGGCATGCGAACAAACAGAAACACACATTTGCATATAACTTTTGATGTAAACTGCAAACAAAAACTCATGGACAATCATGCATATATGCAAATCAGCCAAGGGAAGGGAACTCTTTCTTTAAAATGATGTCTATTTTCACACAAGATGACACTGAACACATTGAGCAATGTGAATAACTGATTTATGCTTTTGGGACTTTTCAGATGCAGTCACATATTTTGTATCTCACTCTTACTTACGCAACAAAAATGTCATAATTAGTTATTATATGCCACTTTATACACCCCAGTTATCCAGCAACTATCCCATGATAAATCCAAACAGGTGTGGCTGTTCCCCAAAGTGTCTTGTATCCCAAAGCAATGCAACCATATTATATCCATGACATAGTAACAGCTATGACAAGGAACACCAGTTCATCATAATGCAGACTGAAACATTTTTGTAGCAACATTCTAAATTCAGCACTTGCAAAGCATTCTGGGAAACTAAATGTTCAATAAGTACACTTTAGAATATCATCTGTTAACATAAAAAAAGCTTATTAAATGTCTTTCAAAACAGAAAACTTTGGTTTTCTAATTAGAAATGACGGTTATATGACTATTTTTACATTTTGTTATTTCATATTTATTTTAAGTTAGACATCAACCTTCTTAGTATTCCTCAATCAATTAATTATAAACACTATAACAAGAAAAGATATTAATACTAAAAGAAAGGAATGCTTGTTTTCCCATTCATTTTGTAAAAAAAATTGGTGTACAATAGTTTAATTATATTTTTCTGCACAATAAAAATTAAATTTTTGATGGCTAAATAAGTGCAATTCACCCTTATTCCACAAGGTGTCAATGTCTGAAACACAATGATGAAGCGACGTTTCACTCATAGTTATCACAGGCAGAAAACAAAAGAATAGGAAGCATCATCAGCAAAACTTGAAATGGCTCAGCGATTTATTGCAAAGCAAATACTGAACACAATCAAATTTTATCATCACTGTCACTTGATGAAGAAGCTGTCAGCAATCAAAATATTGTTTTCGAAAATGTTGAAAATGATAGATTTGAGATTATGTTTGATGCTGAATGTGCTGTGAAATGAGTTCTGACGAAGACAGTGATGATGGTATAAAACATCTGCTCAAACTGAACCCTTCCAAGCTCCAAAAGGTAACAAAATATACTTTATTTTATTCTTATGTAATTATTACTCTGATATCAGAAGAGTTTTATATAATCGCGATAGGTAGAGATCGTAGTGTCCAGGTAGTTGTTAGATATAGACCCGAATATGTGATAATGATTGGTGAAACATTAGTGCATTTAAGGGTTAATTTAACTTTAAATTCGAATCAAGTTTGCTCAGTAATTTAAAAGGCAATCTTAATACATTTCTGAAAGCATCACAACTCTAAAAATGCCATTTAGAACTATTTTCACAAAATATCACAGCTTCTCAGACTTTATTGATTAATTAAACCTGCTAAAATTAGTTTCAGCCTGAACTATTAAGGCTTCCATTAGGCTTCCCATTAGTTCAAAATTAACTTATCCAGAAGGGTGTGATGACGGTGATGGGAACCTAATATAATCTTGGCAGGATGAGACGCATGACAACAGGGGAGGATTTAGGAAGGTACAGCGAATGACTAATCAGCCCAATAGACTCATGAGATGAGCATCGACTGTGAGCGAGTGAGTCATCGATCTAAGGTCCTGCTGGGTGTGGTCCATAACCACCGACCGTTGCCACAGCAACCTAAAATGACCCACAATGAGTAATAACTGAAGGTGCCCAAAACAGCAGTCATGGCCAAATGAGGCATGACCACTAGCAACACTGAAAAACAAAGGAGAAAAAACAAAACAGCACAACAAAACAGCTAGACTTTTCCCTGGAACATTTACCGTCTTAAGAAAAGACGTAAAACATTTTCTGAATAATTTATATCTAAATGCAAAACAGAATAGAAAATGCTGAATAATGTTTGCTGGATCTAAACAATGCCAGCTTCAAAGCTTATTTATGCGGAAATTATCCTATTGGCAAGTGCAATTTATGAGTAATTTAGTAATTTATGTAATAAGAGTAATTTATGGTTTGGAAAAATTTCTGTCTGATTGCATTTTTACATTTTCCAGCAATCGAATTGAAATATTATTGAATTTATAGTGACAGTGCTGAGTCATATCGTTTAATATATAATTTAGCTATATTACTGAACATAAGCACCATCATTTTCAGCATTTAAAACAGGTAGTGCATCAATTCTGATCTGAATCTGGCACAAAGAAAAATAACAATTTTATTTATACAAACCCCTAATCTTAAAGGAATAGTTCACCCAAAAATGACAATTCTGTCATCATTTTATCAACCCTCAAGCTGTTCCAATATATGAATGTCTTTCTTCTGCTAAAAAAAAATACTACGGATCAACTGTTCGGTTAAACCCATTCCTTAAAATGTCTTCTTTTGTGTTCAGCAGAAATAAATTCAAACAGGTTTGGAACAACTTGAGAGTGGGTAAATGATGACAGAACTGCCATTTTTGGGTGAACTATACCTTTAAGTATTCAACTGTGCAATTCATCCTGTGCTACAAACATGAAAGATACCTCAAATCATATAGCTTAGCTTCTGAAAAGAGGTACTTTTCAAAAGATCAGACTTATGATTTTTGCCTAGCAAGCCATAAAACATGGAAAAAAAAAATCCCAGAGGGATAACATTAGAGGATTTTGGGAGATGGCTTGTCTGCCCGTTAAGAAAAAAACCAAGGAACGATCAAAGAATGCCCTAGCAACCACCCACAACATCTTACCAACGTCGTAGCAACCACTCACAACACTGAGTTTTGCACAGGCCTCAAATTTTCTCTTATATTTTCTTCAGAAAACGATGTTTCCTGAACCAATTACTTCTAATCTACTGTAGTTTGCACCCCCAATTTAGAACTGCAGTTAATTTTTGGCGCTTAAACAGTTTGTGGTAAATAGAAACTTGATCCTTGATATGAATATGGGGAAGTTCAGTCAGAAGCTCAACAGCTTTACAGGTGCCATGGCAACGTTAATAACTGTATTACGTTACCACATTAGTCACGCTGGAGCCTTAGAGATATCTTAAATCCGATACCCCCGACACCAGAAACTTCAAGTAGCTCTGAATGATACAACGCAAAATCCATAGAACCACAATATGTGCCCTCTGGTAGTAACAGGACTCAAGAAACATTAATAACGTACAGGCCATTTGGCTACTTGGGTGTGGTTTTTGGGGAAATGCATCCCCAAAAGGCCAATTTCCTTCTCTAAACTTTACCACCATAACACCAAACAGGAAACTTAGCAGCATGTGATCAGATGTCACATGTAAAACCATGTGTGAATTGGCATTTCTGCCAATCAGAAATACAATATATATGAGATTTGTGACTTACAACACACAAAATACTTTATAAACATCAAGACAAAATGCATGTAGCATTCAAGAGTGCATAAATTAGGCACAGGCGTAATATTATACTTCTTGGATCACAAAGAGGATCCTGGCTGAGTCAGACTGACTCCGCCAATGTGGTGAGGTCCTCAGCCACGCAGTTTCATGAAGACTGAACTATTATGTGGCACTATGTTACCTTCCAGACCAGACTTGGCACTGTCACAGAGCCCTCGGCTTAGTAATTTAACTGGCAATTGAGCTGAATGTCAGTTATATAACAAAATCATGAAGGATTAAAAGCATATGTCCAAGAAAAGTCTAACATTTCCAGACAAAGCGTGCTTACTGCGCAAAGGCGCCACAGGACACGTTTCTGAAAGAGATGTTTACTTACTTTCATTTTCTTTTTATGAAAAGCAGGCTTCAGACAGACTTATTAGTTGTCTTGTAAACATGATTTCTTTTGTTTATTGTCCTACCCTAACATCCATTTTCATGGTACAATACCATTCATAAGTTTGAGGCAATACATTTCTTATTTAAGTAATACTTTTATTCAGCAAGGATGCGTTAAATTGTGTAAAAGTGATTTGTGTGCTTTTCTTAAATCACTATTTCCACAAAAATATGAAGCAGCCCAACTGTTTTTAATATTGATAACAGTAATTCTAAAAAAATGTTTCTTGAGCCCCGAATAAGCAAATCAGAAGAATTTCTGAAGGATCATTCATGTGACACTGAAATCCGGAGAAATGAACTGATATCTCAGCTTTGATAAACTGGAATAAATTCCATGTCAAAATATATTAAAAACTATATTGCGACTTTTACTATTTTTATCTAATAAATGCCGACTTTGTGAGCATAAACAAAAAATCATAAAGACCAACTTTTCAAGAGTAGTGTATATTTTTACATTTTTATTTAAGAATTATCGCCCATTTCAGGCCTTCAAAAAAGCTAGATACTTCAAAGGATACCAGAATACCAAGAATCCTATTTTTTGCTTTAAAATCAGCATGTTTTTCAGTCATGTGACTTTAAAAGGTTAAAGTTACCCATGTTTTTCCTCATAATAACACTCCTTTGAGACATGACACCAGATGAGCAGATGCTTGACAATTGATGCCAAACGTCTTCTTGTCAAATGTCTTGGCTCCTGTTAAACATTCCCTTCCTTACCAGAGACAGACAAACTTCACACACCTACGGCTTGAAGAGGAACAGCAACTTACCTGAAAAACAAGAAAAAGGAGAAAACATTAGCAACATTCATGATTTACACATTGACAGCCTTTTAGAGCCTAAATGCTCCCCACCCTCGAAGTAGTTCTTAGGTGTTAGCTTGAGTGCTGACGTAGTAACTGACGCCTGTTTTTATGGGAAAAGTTGTTAAAGACATCAGACAGGACCTAGCTCAGACAATGTGCTAGCTATTAAAAACAGGCAAGGAAATGAATGTAGCTGAAACAAAAGAAAAGAAAGCTCAGGAAACAGCAGGCATGTCACAAAAGGCTCCCTTGCAGGATGGTGGTAAACTTTACAACATCAACCCTCGATTAGACACAATGAACCCCCTACTGGGCCACAGCTGCACCCTAGATGCAGGAGATCAAATGTTATTATCTTTGTAAGAGTACCACCTACTGGACACTCCAGTTATGAAAACAAAGTTTTTTGTAATTGTGGTTCTGAATCTGATTCTGAAGCAAGCTGACAATATAGCAAGCTGACCAGGATCAGAAAAATAATCGTTTACAGCCCTTTATAGCCTACAAAACACTTTAATACTGAAGCGATTGCTGACAAAGGCCTCCATCACGAGGCTGCCTCACTAAACAACTGACTTGAGTTAAAGGAGAAATGGGATGAAATAGAGGAAGAGTTGAATTATAGGCACAATTATCTGGTATGAGTGAGGAGGAAAGAGAAGATTTGATTAATCAGTTATTGAGATGTAAATGAAGACTTGACTGTTGAAACATACAGGCAGTGTTCCTCCAAAAATAAAAAAGGAAAATCATTTTTATTTATCCTTGCGTGATTCAAATTTAAATGACTTACTTTCTCCTGTGGAACACACATTTACAATGAATGGGAAGTGGATCTTTCCACAAAAAAAGCACCCGAAAACACCACTAAATTTGATGCATTCTGATGTAGATGCATGCCAGACCGATATATCGGCATTATCGGCCGATATTAGCCATTTTCCAAACTATCGGTATCAGCATTTACAATGGCTGATAAATGAATATTTCAAAAATAAAATAAAAACGGACGAAACGCGCTTCAAACATGTCATGACTGTTGGAGTTGTATAGTTTGTCCACCAGAGGGCACTCTACACCATCCCTGTTGGCTACACTCGTGTATAACGCACCACACATCATCGTGAGATCATCGGTGAAGTGTGTTCATGGTGAGTTGGTCACGAGACATGCAAGTTGTACTGTAAAATGCAAGTTAGACTTGCGAGGAGTGAACATTTAGACAGATAAAAAGTATCAAACGTATCTTGTGCATAAAAGTTAGCCTTTCTTTTACACGTGTGTGAAATCCAACAACGCCAAGTGTGCATTGCAGACTGTCGTTCTGCAATGGATTTAGAAGCGCTAAATAGTAGGTTTTAGGCAGCAACTGATGATTGAAAATGGTTTGATGTAGCTTGACGGAAAGAATTTAAAAAGTGCAGGTAAAGGGATAAGCAAGCTGACATTTGTAATTATAAGGTAGCTTATAACTATAAGACAATTTATGGACTAATTATTATTTTATTTATCAGAACTTTAATATATTTTGATGTTCCTCTGTTCTGTTGTGACAATAAAATGCATTATCATATTATTTTACTCATAAATAACTACAAATAACTAATGTTAGGGATATCTGTTAATGTTTTGCTGCGTGTTTCTGACATAAAAAAAATATATATATCGGCCGATATATCGGAATATCGGATTCTAAAACCAACAAATATTTGTATCGTATCGGCCTTCAAAATCCTTTATCGGTCAGGCTCTGTTCTGAATTTCAAAGCGGTGTCTAATGAATAGAATAAAATAAGTTGGGATTTACGGAAAAGCTTCTCCTTGATTGGACTGTTAACCGCTGATCTATCATCAAGAACTTGATCAATCATCACCATTCACAAACAAATTATTCACAATTATTTAGACTAGATTGAATGACTAATCAAAATGATTCTGTTTCACAGAAGAAATAAAGTAATTTGGGTTTGGAACAAGGTGATGGTCAGAATTTTCCTTTCCGGGTGAACTATTCCTTCAATAAAACCCCACAAATAATTTAAACAGTTGAATCATTAGAAATAATAAGAATGTAATGTGATTAAGGGAAGGTCTAAATAACTAAAAACGTAAAGGCGTTCCCTTTACGTTTTTGAAATGTTTTGCACACGGATCCGCAAAAACGTATAAAAACGCTGTAAAAAAATAAAATAAAAATTACCGAGGAGAATACTGGCATAGACTGAACACGTAATATGCATGTGCACGACGTCACAGTTTTCAAAAATTCACATACAGTGATGATAAAAAAACTTGCACTTTGAAACCTGTTTTTAAATGTTTGCATTTCAGGCCCCTCAAAATGATGTTGTCAAGTAAATGACAGCCAAAATGCAAATTTAACATCAGAATACTATTTCTGGTCATTGTTTATAAATTACACTTATCTGATGTTACATTTTCATGTTCACTAAACTAAACGAATTGCACAGTGCCTGAGATGTGGCACAGCAGGGTGGGGTCTCAGAGAATAGAATAGACTGGAATGGCTGATGACATCATTATTAATTCCATCAACTCTACTTCAGCCTCCACTAGTTTCTCTGATTTCTGTGTAGTCCATAAGCTATTTAAGCTCTCTACGGTATTTCTCCTTCCTAAAACAGAATAAAAGGAAGACTAAGGCCAGCTGCAGAATAAATCAATATTTACGCCTGATCAGGATTGCATATATCCACATTAAATTACACGCCCATAAGACACGAATTGATCAGTACCAATAGCATTTAGCTATTGTTCTTGTTATTTAATGAATATATATATATATATTTTACACTTTCCCCAACAAATAAGACACACCAGACTTAAATCCATTTACAAAGAACACATTTAGTAAGAAAAAATATGTGAAAGTGAAGCAACTAAATAGCATAAGAAAGTGAAAGAGCAACATCTAAAGCAGCATATTTTAGCAGATAATTCATTGTGTAGTAAAATAATGGGAAAAATTGAGAAAATCCTGAATGCCAGGCAGTTCTGATTGTCCTTGCATGGGCTGTACTGACACACACACACACACACACACACAACCATCCTGAAACTATTATCTCCACACCCATGTGACTATACAAAAAATGCATCTATTTCAAGAAAGAAAGAAACAAGAAAGCATTATTGTGTCTGAGAGATTAACGTAAAAGTGCTTTGATGAACACATTTTCATGTCTGTATGCATGTAAAAATGAGCAAAATGGGCAGACAACCAAACCACAAAGAATAAATGCCATCCCTCACACAACCTTTCTCTAAAGAGGCCTAAGAAGCCATCGTTTACTATCTGTAAACTATTTCCCTGAAACACATCAATTCAACCTGTTAACTCTTTGTATAACTGACACAAGATCATTTGATCACTATATGTTCAACAAGATTCCTGCATCAGGCATGTTGTCTCTATGGTAGTAAAAGGAAACCATTTAAAAGACATGAAAAGCTTTTCTAAAACAAAAGAGAAAGTAGAAAAGCCAAAAGCTCATTAAAAGCAATCTGGGTCTGGATCCAGTGCAGTATTAAGCTGAGGCAAATCAGGGGGGAAAGAAACAGCAGCATTTGGCTGGTCACTGACTGGACACAGTGAAAACAGAAATGCCTACATCGCCTTCAATTAAAATGAATACAAATTGCATTAGTATTTAGTATAGCTACTTTGGACACAAAAAAATTCAGATTTATTTACTTTTATATACTTACTGCCTTTTTACTGGCTCACGAATGAAAAATATTTTAACTGCATGACTTTTTTTTTTTAAAGAATTTACTGTATATATACTGTTTAAACGTTAGCGGCCCGTTAAAGTCCCGTTTGCTCACCAGGGCTTCATTTATGTGTTTAAAAATATAGTAAAGAATATAAGGAAATATATAAAAAGAAATTATTATAATTTGATACAACTTTTTTTTTAATATATATTTTTAAAATATAATTTATACCAGTATTTAGTGTCACATAATCCTTCAGAAATCATTCTAATATGCCGATTTGCTGCTCAAGAATCATTTATCATTAATATCATGTTAAAACAGTTGTGCTGCTTAATATTTGAAGAGTTCAGATGCAAAAGCCTCTAAGTGCCATTTGAAATTTTCTTCTAGAATGATCATTTTTATCAAGCTTGTATGTTTAAGTTAAATAATTTCACTTAAATTGCAATGAAGATAACATATTAATTGTCATTTAAGTGAAATTACTGAACTTGAATATATAAGCTTGATAAAAATCATCAAGAAGATCATTCTAGAAGAAAATTTCAAATGGCACTTAGAGGCTTTTGCATCTGAACTCTTCATTTATTTATTTTTTTTTTTATTTTTTTTTTGTGTGGAAACTGATACATTTGTAAAATTATAAATGTCTTTACTGACACAATCAATTTAATTTATCCTTGCTGAAAAATAACAATAATTGCGTTACAATAAAAATGTACGGTAACTCTTACGGTAACATGGTAACATGGTCCATTTCTCACTATTAACTATTTGCTTATAAGCATGCATGGATATTGGCTATACATTTAAAGCACATTTTAATGCTTTATTCAGCATGACCATATTCAACATCCCTTAATCCTACCCAATACCTAAAATACCTTCCTTGGTATTAATAAGCTGTAATTAGGAGTTTATTGAGGCCAAATTTATAGCTAATAGTGAGAATTGGACCCTAATCTAAAATGTAACCATATTTACTGACCCTACATTTTGTTTAATTAGTATGTGTGTATCTATCAAGCATAAATATATTCTCTTATAAAGCCATTATTTCTATGATCAAAATCTCTTAAGCTAAACTACAAGCATTCCCTCCTCCAGCAGGCAAGCTTTCACTGCCATTGATATTCCTGACAGGTACATCACACCCAACTCAGCTTTAAGGCTGCCAAGAGTGTCCAGCTGAAAGTGACCCCTCAATGAAGTAGGTAAGTAAGGGTAGAGGCCTGTCAGGAGTGTTTGATGGGAGAGAAGCCTTTGTCTACTCTGACAATTGGGAAAACATTCACTCTGGAAACAACAGTTGAAGGCTTTTTGGATAATTCAATGCTATAGCAACTCCATTGAAACACACTCAAGCTACACTCAGTGATTCATCATAATAGACACATTTAGATCAAAAATAACTCCAATTTGGACTGAATAACATTCTCAGACAGGTTTAAAGTAGGGTAAGGAGATAAACTAAATAATGAAAAAGAATGTGAACTATCAAGCCACAAATAACAATAACTGGAGATGTTAATATTTCCATTTCAAAAGTAAGCTCTACATTTACTATGAGCCCACATCGGCTACACTGTAAAAAAAAAATATTTTCAAGATTTGTTAATCACAATATTTTTTTTCTTTTGTCAAATCAACTTAAATAATTTATTTTGTTCAGATAACTTATTATTTTGAGTTTCTGTTGATTAAATCAAACTCCTTCATTGTCTTAACTCACTTTTTCCAGTTCAATCAACTTAAAATTTTAAGGCAACCAGGTTACTTAATTTTTTAAAGTTAAACCAACAATATTTTTTTACAGTGTTTAACACGACATGACAACCCACATTTACTTATCAACAAGACGTATATATGAAGAGTTCAGATGCAAAAGCCTCTAAGTGCCATTTGAAATTTTCTTCTAAAATGATCATTTTTATCAAGCTTGTGTATTTAAGTTCAGTGATTTCACTTAAATGGCAATGAAGATTACCTATTAATTGTCATTTAAGTGAAATTACTGAACTTAAATATACAAGCTTGATAAAAATCATCATTAAAGATGAAAATTTCAAATGGCATTTAGAGGCTTTTGCATCTGAACTCTTCATATTCACCAGAAATTTGTCTGGTCGCAGTGAGAGTGAAGTACACTGTAAAAATGAATATGCTTTATCTAATCAATAAAATTGTGGCAACAGATTAAAAGCAATATTATTTATTAAATTCAACAAATTAGAATTGAGTAATAGTTAATCAAATTAACATTCTAATTAATTCTAATTTGTACAATTTAATTAATAATATTGCTTGTAATATGTTGCCACAATTTTATTGATTAGATAAAGCATATTATTTTTTTCAGTGTAGGTTCTGTTCTATTATTTCTAAACACCAGAAGAACTACTTTTATAAGAGAAATGTGGTCAAGCCAACCAAGCCTATATGTAGGAGAGCCAGTCATGCATAGTTGCATGGTAGTTGGAATTTTATTTAAAATAAAATAAAATAAAATATGACCAGAGAGGGATTTTTTAAATCTGCAACTTACAAATACTTATATGGACGTATTAATTATTAATTATGTGTAATAATTGAGCCGAGAATCAAACTAAAAGTTTTTGCCATCTAGTTGACAGGTTTAGCATGGTTCTGGTAGAGTTATGACTCAGCACATCTGTATTGTAAGTCAATATCTGCTCTAATCCATCAACTGAACTTTTACTAAGCAAACGACAAACCACACAAGGTTATGCTAATGCCTGGACTCACGTAGCATCCAAATTTAACAAGGAGCACTTAACCTAGACACAGAGCAACAAAAAACGTCCAGTTCCTTTCAGCACCAATGCACAGAAACAATCACTAAAATCCGCTGCATGCTCAAAAGCACATTTGTCCAATCAATCCCCAGGCATTTAGTGCTGGTCTATTTTCATGTTCCGAGAGACAGACTCTTGGATATCGGCATTTTTCAGCCCAATCGCAACCTGAGGAACACCTGGGATGCTTTAGCTACAAAACTATCATCACATAACACAGTAAATAAATAAATAAATTTTCACTGAATTACAGACATCTATCCAATGAAAACACTCAGAGCTGTGTGCTATGACAGCAAACTTCCTGGTTCACGTCATTACACACGCCGTACACTACAGGCAGCTCTATAACAGGAACGGGGGAACCCAGACCATGCACTGGCTGTTTCCGTGGTGATGCGGCAGTCAGCGCACCCGAACATGCCGCATGGCTGACGCAGAATCCTGCTGCTTCCCAACACAGTTAAAAGGTTCAAGCATGAGGGCTCCCGCACAAAAGACCAGGCCCTTCCCTTCATAAATAACACAGTAAAGTTAAGCCAGAGAGGACACAATGCAATTCAGAACTTTGCACACCATTCATGCACTCTTTAAAATCCACTCCCGTCCTGTTAAACGGCTCAACTTGAGGCGCATTCCTCTAGGAATTGATCCGCATTGATCAAGAGAGGTGAGTACCTTTGAGAGAGGTGATCTCGTGTTGGATGGACCGGGCTGTGTCCATGTCACTGGATTCTGTCACGCTGGTTTCCTGGGAGTGTGTGTGTGTGTGTGAGCGCATGGACTGCGCAAGGTCAGTCCAGTAGGATTTCACCAGCTGCAAGACTTCAGGATTTAGTTCTGTTCTCCTCTCGGCCAAGTCTGCAGTGTTGCTTGCTGACCGTGTGTTTTCTCTGTTTTGATCCTCTCTCTCTCTCGCTCGCCCACTCACTCCTTCTCTCACACTTGCTCATTCCCTGTTCGCAGGAAAACTGTGATGTGAAAAGTACCCCTCCCTCACTTCTTCCTCCTTCTCTGCCTTTCCTCCAGCCCAGCCCATCCCATCCCATCCCCCCATTGGGTCCCACGGGGTGCCCGAGCCAATCAAAATGCGGGATAAGTAGAAATTGTGCCCGCTTATGGGATGTTTGAAGGTGGGAGAGAGATGCAGATAGTATAAACTAAGAGAGAGAGAAATATGTAAAGTAGTGAAATGCAAAAGAATGAGTAAAAGACTGCAGAAATGGAGAGAGAAATGCACTCTGGGACCTTGGTCGCCTCTCTCTTTCCCTGTAATTTGTCAAACCACTGTATATTTTTTTTTAGCTCTTAACATGATGTCTCTAAATGCTATCCATAAAAACAATTTACAACCCGACAGTTTTTTAGCTAAATGCACCCACAGATTCTCATTTATGACTCCATTTTTCAATCTGAATCTCTAATTCATCATGACAGCATCAGTTTCTAATGAAAACATGCTAAAACTGCACAAAATGCAGTCACTACCACAAAAACTGCTCCCGTGGTCTGGACTACGCTGCATATTTTTAGCATTTTCCAGGGTGAAATAATAATTATTCACTGAATACATAAATAGATCCCTTGGACATATATTTACACACATTTACTACTTTTTATGTCCACCACTTCTGACAAGTGTGCAAAGTTTCATGTATTTGAGCCAGTTTAGGTCCTCAAAAATGTGATTCATTTCGGACAACAATAATAATTGGTATCGATAGTCCACTTTAGACATTCTACTAACTATAAGTAACTTTTAATCTACATGTCAACTAACTGTCATTAGAGTATTAGTAGACTGTCAGCTTAATATCTGCTAACACTTTATTTTGTTGGTCCCCCAACAGATATTCAACTGACTATAAGTAACTTGGCGACTACAAGTGAACTTATTCTCCTAACCCGAACCATAACACCTAACCATAACCTAACAGTCTACTATAATATACTAATACTCTAATGAGAGTTAGTTGACATGTAGTTGAAAAGTTACTTATAATTAGTAGAACGTCTAAAGTGACTATCGAAATAAAGTGTAACCTAATAATTATATTCAGATAATTAATAGAGCTATTCTAATAGGGTCCTCGATCGCGCCATTGGTGCTCGGGCCCCTAACAAGACGAAACAAAAAAAAAACAAATATAAAGTGTGGAAATGTACTGTAATACAATGTAAATTCAACAAAATGCTTGTGTGTCGTTATTGGCAAGTGAAAGCTTGTAAAAAACGAGATTACGTGAATGATTAAATCATTGATAAGGCTGCCTGATCAGTCACCATCTATTACCCATTTCAATGATGTGTGAATAGCTTGTAAAGCTATTTAACCGTGAGAATGACAGCTCGTTAATATATGAGCTGACAGAATTGTGGCAGACGTTTTTTGAATAGCTTCTCATGGGTCTATGTAAGCATTTAAGCTCAAAATAAGGTGTGATATTAAAAACAAGGTTGACATGTAAACAAACAGTTGACACACACAAAGAGATGAGGGACGATCTAAAGCTGAGAGTGTGTAAGCTTTTCAAACAACAGATGGCAAAGCAATGATGATCTGCAGCAACTAAAAAAAATCGTATTACATACCTTATTCTTTCATAGTGAATGAATAAAGTAATGGAAAAGCATCACAGACATAATTCAGCCCAGCTACAGTACGTGACTCAGCAAAGAATGGCACTGTACCTGCTGCAATTAATGCTTCTGCTTCTTCTACAACATCAGTGCACCTAATCTTCTTTTTTTGCCAAAGCATTATTTGATTTTGTCATCAGACTCTGTTGTTGTAATAACTGATGTGTGTGCACAATCAAAGCCAGAACACGGGCTCAAAACACACAAAAAGAGAAAAGCCCCATACAGACTAGATGACACAGCATTTTGAGAGCAGCTGGCCTACTGCTGAAGTTCCTGAGATTAGCAGCTCTCTCTCTCTCTCTCTCTCTCTCTCTCTCTCTCTCTCTCTCTCTCTCTCTCTCTCTCTCTCTCTCTCTCTCTCTCTCTCTCTCTCTCTCTCTCTCTCTCTCTCTCTCTCTCTCTCTCTCTCTCTCTCTCTCTCTCTCTCTCTCTCTCTCTCTCTCTCTCTCTCTCTCTCTCTCTCTCTCTCTCTCTCTCTCTCGCTCTCTCTCACACACACAGACAGCTATTCTATTTCTGCTTGTTATTTTCCCCAGTGACCCTTTTTTATTCTACCTCTACAAGTCTGTCATAGCCACAAGGCAGAGCACAAAGTAGAGTTCAAGGGGTTCAAGCTTGAGATATTTAAATATCGGAGTGTCTATTTATACCAAGTGTGCCGCACAAGTCCTGTGAAGCCAAAAGGTATTGATCGCCCCCAGGTGTGGGGGGGGGGGGGGGGGGTTGCAGTCTAGCTCAAAAACCCCGCCCTCTCATTGTAATCAAATGGGACGTGACAAAGTAAACTAATCCTAAACTAAAAAAATATGCTTCAAAACATTTATTCCAAAGATGGTTTCTGTCAATTTAGGTAGCTTTCATCATGCTGATGTAAGTTCAAGTGTTTTAAATAAGTTTGGTTTTAGTAAGTTATTTGATGCTATAAAAACGGGGGTGTGACGTCATGATTCTTGACAGCTTCTCTGAGCGAAGTAGTTTTTCGGGATTTTTGGGAGGAAATTGGAGCTTTTAATTTCTACATTTCAATAACTGTTTATTTCAACATGAATTCTGCAGTAAAATGTACTAACTGATTCTGCGGAAGTGTGTGGGGGGGTCTTGATAGCGTGGCTCCACTTTATGCTCACACTGACTCGGGTTACAAGATGTCGGCACCATATTTAGACATTGGCGGCTTCACTTTTCAACAATGGTAGAAAGTAAAGGTGGTCGTCCATCTTTTTTTGTCTATAATTTGTCTACAAAGTGCAAATTGCCCGCCTTGTTGGCAGAGTACACTAACTCCGCCCAATAACATCTGGTTCGACAACCAAATTACGAAAGACGTAAGATTGCCAACCGTAGTAACAGAGCCGGACAGTAACGGAGAGTACATTTACTTGAGTACTTAAGTAAAATTTTGAGGGATCTGTACTTTACTCAAGTTTTATTTTTGGGGAGTACTCATGAGTTTACTAAAGTGCATTTGAGAGGGAAATATTGTACTCTTTACTGCACTACATTTCTATCCATAACCGTGAGTACCCGGTACTACTTCTAAAAAAAGTTTTTGGGAAAAAGTAAAGTCTCGGAAACCCTCAATTTGTTCTTTCCCTTTCAAATGTGATTGGATCGTAATTGGAAGGGGTATCTGTACTTTTACTCAAGTAATAAAGCTGTGTACTCTGTCCGTCTCTGCGTAGCAATAGACCATTTCACAAGATGTAAACAACACTGGTCCAGAAGCAATTCATGTTTTAGTTTGTAACTGTTTTCTTTATTTCACATGTAAAGAAAACATCTTAAAGATGTTTGTTTAACTTTTTGATTCAGTTTTAAATGTTCTGTTGGTTGTATTTTATCCCAGCTTTTATGTAGTGTTAAAAAACTGAAACAGGAAGTGCTTCTGGACCAGTGTTGTTTACATCTTGTGAAATGGTCTACAGTGTAGAGGTAAGGTGCAAAAGTTGTTTGCTAAGAAAATAAGCTATTTTCACTTAGTGTAAAGCCACTTCCTTTAAATATTTCTTATAACATTTGGCATTAAAGGAAAAGTTCACCCAAAAGTTCACCTCAAGACTGTTGTTATTTACTTTATTTAGCCTCAAATTGGTTCAAGCACATATTTCTTTCTTATTTTACTCTGTTAATGAGGGCTGGAACGGTCAAGCACCAACAATTACAACAACAAAAAAGATTATAAAAGTGAACCTCAAGAATCATCCTAACTGCTTTGTAAAAAGTACATTACTCACAAGGGCTTTTCTCACTACACTTAACCCTGGGTTATCGTCGTTCGAAACCCTGTTTTTAACCCTGGCTAAAGGAAAGTTTCACACTTGTAATTCAACAGCAGGGTTAGCGATGATAGCCAGTCACGTGCCTCATATTCCCATCCCGTGCTCTTTACAATCACTGAAACATATAAACAGTCATTTTAGCAATTGAGGGAGAAAATGTCAAATGGTGATAGAAACGCATCAATTGGCGTGTGGAAGAGACCGTTTCATTTTTACCTTTATAGTCCGAAAAGTCCATTTAAGGACAAACTTAATAGCAGTTGCCGATATATAATATGATGATGTGCAATGTTAGAGCCTTTGCAAACAGGTCGCGTATGCAACGTTCATCCAATCAATTAGACTGACACTGCAAATAAGAATGTTAACACTGAGTTTAGGAATGTACAGTTGGAAAAGAATACAAGGATTATTTGTTAACCCTGGGTAAATTGTGAGTAGTGTAAAACAAAAAGCAATATACAGTAACCCGGCATTCAGTTTACCCAGGGTTTGTTGACTATTTCAAGTGTGAAAAGCCCTAGATTTTTCTTTAACGCTATTTATATTGTAATGATCTTTGTTTTGGCCTACTTGTAAATTAAGTAGCACTCTATTGCTGAAAAAAGTATTTTTGTTTACATGACGGTGTTTCAACAGACGTTAACAGCATGATTCTTTCTGAATAATCAATTTTTTGACAATTTTCATAACTAAGAACTATGAATGTGTTGGGAAATGTATAACATCATATATATATATATATATATATGAAGAGTTCAGATGCAAAAGCCTCTAAGTGCCATTTGAAATTTTCTTCTAGAATGATAATTTTTATCAAGCTTGTATATTTAAGTTCAGTGATTTCACTTAAATGGCAATGATAATTACCTATTAATTGTTATTTAAGTAAAATTACTGAACTAATACAAGTTTGATAAAAAAGAAGACAAGAAAATTTCAAATGGCATTTAGAGGCTTTTATATCTGAACTCTTCATATATAAAGTATAAATGACACTTCAGCTCAGATATGCCAAATACATAGTTTCCTTCTGAATTTTAGTCACCGTCTAGAGCCATGGGGAAAAAAAAAAACATTTGCCAAATCTGTGTTGAACTGCTGGGAAAGAAGCCATTGCTTTGTTCTGATAAATACTGCATTACAGCAAGTGGTAAATAACACGGCTCTCTGTGTTTTGGTTGGTCAGTCACAACATTGAGCAGTCACTTTTTTCTTTTACTGCAATCCATGGCAACATATCGGAGCATCTTCCAGTGTCTTATATCACTCCACAGTCCGTACCAATGAAAGATAGAAAGCTAATCTGAGCCCATCTTGAGACTCAAAAGGCTGCTGTCAGTCAAAGCAAGAAAACCAAAACATCTTTTGGTAGAACAAACTTGTTGGAGCTGGATAAAAGAGAATATTAAAAGTTACCTGGCCCATAGAAAAAGTATCGGACTGTATATATTAATAATTTTTATACATTTATATTATATATTCAATTGCAATAATGACTATTTTTCTTAGTGGATAGGCTTTAAAATTATTACAATTATTTCAACTGAAATATCAGGTTGCATTTATAAAACAGTAATATTGCAGAAAATATATTGTGTGATACTGCATTACCAAATACTAAACAGGTAGATGGCATATTTGTTTCCAGTGTGTTGGCTCTGATCACAAAAACACTCTGGCCAGTCTCTTACTTTTTGTCACCTCACAAAAGCTTGTAGAATTCAGCAACTTGCACGGACATGTTTACTCTTTCACATGTAGATCCCTCATCCTGTCTCTCTGTGACCCATCAGCCCACCTCACACAGTGCAATGGCATTGCAGGAGACTGTTAAGACGGTCCCCATAGATACATGTCAGATAGCAATCTGTCAACAAGCACAAAGTTAATCTTTTCAACTCACTCCTCTCTCCTCGTACAGTAGTGTAGTGTGACAGTGTGAAGTTCCCATCTATCTATCTATCTATCTATCTATCTATCTATCTATCTATCTATCTATCTATCTATCTATCTATCCATCCATCCATCCATCCATCCATCCATCCATCCATCCATCCATCCATCCATCCATCCATCCATCCATCCATCCATCCAACTAACTAACCCCTGTAGAGAGTAAAGCAAAATAAAAGGACACTTGAAAGACTTTGATTTTGAGCTTCTCTTCTGGCGCACAGAATCAAGGTCGACAGTTTAATGAGGGATCTTGACCAATTTGATAACTAGCAGGCTGTTTATCTATCAGAAGGAAATCCTTTTGTTATATGTTGTGGAAAATTTCTGAAGATATTGACCCAGTGATGATACTGATGTCTCGTTGAGTAACGTTTATAAGTTATTGAGCCATCAGTCAAGACGGATAAACACATAAGCCAAATACTCAATTAAAGCTCATCTGTCAACATTCACTGGTTAATTATGTGCTGACAGATGACAAATACCAGCACAACGCCTTCCAAAAATCCCATCAAACTTCTGTTTAACCTTTTATTAAACTCACCACAAGATTTCATCTAATTTGTAAGTCATTCAAGGTCTGGCTCAGACAAAAATGAGAGGGCTTTTTTTTTTTTTTTTTTTTTTGCGATTCGTACATCTTGTGTAATAGATATAAAGTCTATTATACTAGAGACTACTCAGTGGGTGGACACTATCATTTGTTTATTTATTGTCCTAAAGCCCGGTCAAGTATACCATTGTCTTATTTACAAACAGTTTGTTTATGTTCACTATTTTTTCCTTTACAAAAAAGAAAACTAGCAACAACCAGGAAAATCTACAGCTACTGTATAATGTAACAAATTCATAATCTGTTTGGTTAAAGGTTAGAGGACACACTCCGCTGATCAAACACATGCTCTTTTAATATTTCTTTGTGATGCTTTCCATAAAATAATAATAAACAAATACAATTTCTGATGGTTGGGTTGGCTTGAATGGGTTGGGTTGGATGGGTTGGGATGGATGGATGGGTTGGGATGAATGGATGGATGGATGGATGGATGGATGGATGGGTTGGGATGGATGGGTTGGGATGGATGGATTGGGATGGATGGATGGATGGCAAACAGAAAATATAATTTTTTTCTAAAAGTTACGTGTCAGTTATGCAGTCTCCAAAATTCCTGAACAATAGACTTAACCCAGTACCCTGGTGCCAACAGGCCTTAATGAACGCACATGGCATTCATGGCAACTTGATACAGCACTCCTGGCATCAGGCTGGCCTAGCGGGCCACTGATCAAAGCTAGAACGATGCAGTCTTGAGTCAAGTAAGAAGCTTTGTTTCACTATACACACAGTTTTACAGAAATGCATGATGTTAATGCTTCTAATATACCTTAATGCCAAATTTTCCATAAATTGTAGCTTAGACCATGACGATATGACAAACTGATGTTTTATTGAGAGGGTCTAAAATACTTTCTGACACACTCAGATCAACTTAGTCATGTTCCTTGGGTTTAGTCTGGACAACGCAAACAGGAACACTACAATCTCTACTATATTCCAACAATGACTAAACATTCCATGACTCAACATAATGAAGTGATTGAGATGTTTCTACAGCTCCCAGGTTTCTTTGTTCAAATGTATTTGCAGCATTACCAGACGGATGGGGAGTTTGTTGCAGACATCCCTGGTATCCAAGTGACAGAAATTCCACACCAACTGAGCAAATTTTTAACTTACTGACAACCAAGTCACAGGCAGATAGCACATTCATTCTTCCTTAAGTGCGAGCAATCAATCATGATCATCAATCATTAGATGAAGTGATCAAAACTGGCATTCGTCTGGAAAAGGTGGAGAAAAGAGCTGGCATGCAGAACAAACAATCTCAAGTTTCCAAAACATGCAGATTAGAGCAAGACATGGCCATTAGCACCAAAGACATTAAGCATAAGTAACTGCCTGTAGACGTGTGGGAAATCCTAGCGAGGTGACGAAAAGTGCAGTAAACAATCTCTGGATAACAATATTGGCTGGAAATCCCTTGTGTGAAAGGTATTAAGAACATTTACATTGTTCTTTCCAGCTGTTCCTATTCAACTTACTAGAAAACTAATGAAACATCCAAGAACGTGACAACACGTGTTAGTAAATCTGTGTTAAATAGACAGGGAGAAATTCAATAAGATATTTTATTTGCACATTGCTGTCTGCATTGCTTTAGTACCTCATTTAGTAAATCAATTATACTAATCAAGTAATATAACCAAAAAACACAATTTAAACATCACAATTCCACCTACATGAAACCCACAGCATAAAATATCCATCTAAACCTCTTTCTTTCCAGCATTCTTTCCAAGAAACACGGTTTTCACAGTATATTAACAACATTCCCTTTCTATTTCCAGGTCGGAAAACCATGTCTTCCATTACCTAAACTTTCCCTCTTCAAGACGTGGATGCAAGCCTCGGACAGCAAAACATCTGTATTTCGAAATGTTCCTTTTCCAATTTTTCTTTTTCATTTTCCACTTTCAGTCGATAGTCAATGTTATGCTAAAGTGTGCCATTTTATTACTTATCATTTAATCATGAGATTATGTTCATGTGTCATACCAAACTTGTATGAATTTCTTTCTTCTAGAACACAACAGAACACGTTTTAAAGACAGTTTAAACCGCTTTCTCTCTATACTGTTGGGGTGGTTGTTGTTGCACCACAACCTGTATTCGGTGTGACACAAATAGGCCTTCTAGCGTTCATCCCGGATAGCAGAGTCCGGGGTTTGTTGTGTTTAATATACACTCACCTAAAGGATTATTAGGAACACCATACTAATACTGTGTTTAACCACATTTTGCCTTCAGAACTGCTTTAATTCTACGTGGCATTGATTCAACAAGGTGCTGAAAGCGTTCTTTAGAAATGTTGGCCCATATTGATAGGATAGCATCTTGTAGTTGATGGATATTTGTGGGACGCACATCCAGGGCACGAAGCTCCCGTTCCACCACATCCCAAAGATGCTCTATTGAGTTGAGATTTGGTAACTGTGGGGGCCATTTTAGTACAGTGAACTCATTGTCATGTTCAAGAAGCCTTGTTTGTGACATAGTGCATTATCCTGCTGGAAGTAGTCATCAAAGGATGGGTACATGGTGGCCATAAAGGGATGGACATGGTCAGAAACAATACTCAGGTGGACCGTGGCATTTAAACGATGCCCAATTGGCACTAAGGGACCTAAAGTGTGCCAAGAAAACATCTCCCACACCATTACACCACCACCACCAGCCTGCACAGAGGTAACAAGGAATGATGGATCCATGTTCTCATTATGTTCACGCCAAATTCTGACTCTACCATCTGGATGTCTCAACAGAAATCGAGACTCATCAGACCAGGCAACATTTTTCCACTCTTCAACTGTCTAATTTTGGTGAGCTCTTGCAAATTGTAGCCACTTTTTCCTATTTTTAGTGGAGATTTCAGTCAAAGTTGCTCTTCTATCAGATTGAATCAGTCAGCCAATTCTCCTCCGACCTCTAGCATCAACAAGGCATTTTCGCCCACAGGACTGCCACATACTGGATGTTTTTCCCTTCTCACACCATTCTTTGTAAACCTTAGAAACGGTTGTGTGTGAAAATCCCAGTAACTGAGCAGATTGTGAAATACTCAGAACGGCCCGTCTGACACCAACAACAATGCCAAATCACCTTTCTTTGCCATTCTGCCATTCAGTTTGGAGTCAATTTCATCTTGACCAGGACCACACCCCTAAATGCATTGAAGCAACTGCCATGTGATTGGTTGATTAGATAATTGCATTAATGAGAAATTGAACAGGTGTTCCTAATAATCCTTTCGGTGAGTGTATATCGGCATTAACGTCCATTCTGTTAATAGAGCAGGGCGGAATGAAACGCGGACAATGAAAGTCAGTGAGGTCCAAAAAAAACACTTGACCGCGTTGACATTCATCATTGTATAGACATTATTCAAACTATCTTTTTTCCAGACAAAATAATGTTTTTTTAAGGTTTAGAATGGCAATAGGATGAAAGAATATTGAGTGGAGTTTAAATCCCCTTTTCATTCACATACAAGCTGTGTTATTAAACTATGGATTCTTGAACACAACTACTGAATGCATTAGGAAATTCCAATAAAGAATGTATGATATGCTGTTATTCTTTGTAAACAGTCTGCAATTGTATCAATCCCATTCAAATAGGGTGACACTGTACCCCAGCCTGGGTTTTCTAAATATAAGAAGCTGACTTTCCCATGATGATCCACGTATTCCACACGGGAACGCTTAATGACATCAATCATTATCACATTACAAAAAGTAATCCCTCAATTCCCATTGGCCATGCCTTTACTCATGGGTGTATTTTCTGTGCAAGTGGGTGTGTCTCAGGACAGTTCCAGGAAGTTGTGTGTAACAAATACTGTATGGATACACATCGAATACTTTTAAACGTGTGACCAGCATTAGTTCAAATCCAAATCTGTGTTATGAATAAGTGAACGTGCATACTAACGGATGCCTGTATGTTCATCACTATGTGTAGGCTTTTTAGAGTAACTATTTTAGAATGTAAGATCAGATTGCATAAACTTGATCCTAGCTGAGGGAGTAGAGGGGTTAGAGCTTCTCCATATGCGGATGATCTAAAGGTAGCTCAAGATTAAAGCAAGGAAGTTATTCAGATCAGAAACACATGTTTGGCCAGTTACAAAGACAGACAGACTTTGTCAATGCCACACCTCACACTGTTTTCCTTGTTTCAGGCGAGTACCCGCCATGATCGTTTTTAATAATCTGATTATAAACTTAAATTTTAGGGTTTTTCTTTATTGATCCTCTTCCCAATCTAAAATAAAGAGTTGAAACTACAGTGGCAAATAAAAGTATTTGGACACTCATTGAGTGATTACTGATAATATAAAATCAAGTGGCATCTGTAAAAAAAAAAAAGATCACAGTTGGATCACCAACAACATGTAAACAGTGATTAATGTTTTCAATATTTACAACAATAAGAAATGTTTTTTGAGCATCAAATCAGTGATGGATCATGTGACGACTGGAGTAGTGATTTCACGTTAAATTGAAATAATATTTCACAGTATTGCAATTTTTACTAGATTTTTAAACAAATAAATGCAGCCTTTGTGAGCAAAAGAGGCTACTTATATATATATATATATATATACATATTAAATCTTACCTACCTACATTTTTTAATCTATCGTTTAATCATTTTTAATTATTATATTAATAAACTCCCTAACTGAAATGTTTTGGTTAAAGAAAAATACCATTTGGTTTGATACTTTTTTATTAATACAATGACATTCGTATATTTTAGGTGTGGCTTAAAAAAAAAATGTGGGGCCACTGTATTGTTTTAAAATACACATACTACATACTTGTACTTCCTTATGCCTAGTTCACACTACATGATTTTAAAATGTCGGGCTGAACTGTGCAGTTCACACTACATGACTTGCTCTCAGTGAAATCATGAGTGTTCAAGTTGTTTAGCTGTTCACACCACACAACACAACGTGATTGATCCACAACAGGAGGTAACTCACTACACGAGTTAACAACGCACTACACAGAGATACAACCACGATCGGATGATAAGAGCATATCATTTGTGACTCAATGAGAGCTGTTTCAGTACTATAGTATGGTCTAAATCCTGAAAATAATCAAACAAATAACGAGTTGACAACAACACGATTCTATCTGGTCTAGAAACCATGTTTTGTCACGAAAAACCACGCAATAAAACGAACCAGAAATGACGCGAAACTGCAGAGAAGAACACAACACGCGAATATGGACGTCAGACAGAAACTAGTGCTGCACACTGTTTGCTCGACGATCTGCTCTGAGAAAAAAAAATGCAAAAAAGAAAAAGTAAGATTTACCTGGTGTCCTCAACCCATGCGTTGCTATGATTGGCTGTACTCATGACATCACTGAGATTGAGTCGCGCGACTGCTCGAGATATCTAGCATGCTAGATATTTTTCTGAGCTCGGTGACCTGTCTGCGAGGTGTCTGCGAGCTGTCTTTGGTGCGTTGTTGGCTCTTTCACACTATCGGATTGGCGAGCGTTAATCGTCCGCTAATCGCCCGCGATTTGCACGCGATAACACCCTGACTTGTCGGCGACTCAACGATTTGCAAATCGGGCTTAAATCGGGCTTAAAATCACGTAGTGTGAACTAGGCTTTAATGTACTTCAAGAATTCCAAGAGGATCGAGTCTTTGCCATGGTGATGATACCAGGAAAATACTCTTTGGGTCAAGGGTTAAATCATTCAGTGTGAGTGTGCATACCATCTGAAGATGTGGCCAAACCAAAGTTTAACAGCACATTGCATCTTCAAAAGCTACTTCTCCCTGAACAGAGGGTCACCTCGGGTCAACAGCAGCCTAGACAGTCATTTGAGGGACCTAGTGTTTGGTTAAGGTTGGAGGACACACTCCGCTGATCAAAAACAAGCTCGCTTACCTGGTTACTATTCAACCTCACAATCAGGAAGCTCAATAAGCATTCCATAGGGTCAAATGTCAGATTCTAGTTCAGAGACAGATGTGGTTAAAGGGGGGAGAATGTGATGTCAAAGTCACGAAATCCGATCCTGCATCTGAAGAGGTCTGTGGATGCTTAATTTAAAAGTAATCTAAACATAGGACAGATTTCATTCCAGTTAAAATTAGTTCATCCATCCTATTTAAGAGACACAGGAAGAGTATTATGTTTGGATGTTAAAAACAGAAAATGACACCAAAATATCCGCTCCACTGCATTTCAATCCAGTACTGAACCCACTGTGGGGACAAACCCACTTTGAAAATCACATTTAAAATGATCCTGAAATGGAGAAAATATAAATGTTACAGATTTAGCTCATAGTAATTTGATAAAATATCACATCTAAATAATTCAATCTAGGCATTTCTTAATCTTCTCTAAAGTCTGCCTCTTATCAGCAGGTGTCGAAAAAATGAAAGGCGACACAAAAGAGGAAACTGTCAGTCTCAGTGGGTCATGGAACAATCCCACTGCTGCCAATTTTGCCACCATGTGACCCACTTCAAAAGGGAAGAGGTCCATAGGATGACACAAAACATTTTACACACTCAGATCATGAAGAGATGTTTAAATAGGCTTGTTATTAGTAGATAGGCTTTGTGTAATCCAGCAAACATTTGGGATTCAGACAAAGAGTGCAACCTGACCAGTAAATGCATGTAACCTATGTAAAGTGTGCTGCCACTTGAATCAATACCGTGTAAAATAAAATGTATTTTACCCAACATTATATGTTTTTTATGAAACCACCCTAGAGGATTCGTTCAGACTAATATTCAAACTTATGCAGGCCGTCTGGGTCCAGCTCTCCTCTACAATAATAAACTGGGACGATATTTATAGATCCCTCCCAGTCCTGCAGACATGGGGCAGAAGTGGGATTATGGGAGAGGAAGAGCCCAACTGTCAGAATATGTCATTTTAAATAAATTATATTTTAGCTGACATGGTCCTATAACAACAATGGCATCACATATATACCATGGTATTAATAACATGGGGGGGGGGGGGGGTGTTTGTATTTCCAGCATCATTACTCCAGTCTTCCTTCAGTGTCACATGATCCTTCAGAAAACCATTCAAATGTTGGTTTAATGCTCACGAAACATTTCTTATTATCATCAATGCTCAAAACATGTTCATGTTTTAGTGGAATAATTTTTAAATTAGGAACACCATTTATTTGAAATAGAAATCTTTTGTAACATTACAATGTCTCTACTGTCACTTAAGATTAATTTAATGCATCCTTGCAAAATAAAAGTGTCCAAAAAACTTTTGACCCTAAACTTTTAAACAGTAATGTATATGATAACAATGCTTTTCAGTCTGTATTAATTTGCAGGCCGTATATATGTAAATAAAGGTAAAGGCAAATATTATAAAACTGCTATGAATCAGTCTTTATAGCTGCAAAAATGCCAAGAATAAAAAATGAACACTTAGTAAACTTGTCTCATAAGACATGTTGTTTATAGACAGTCCTCTACCGGATGATTGAAGACCATGATACACCAGGTGGGTTGAGGACATCTGAATTACTCCCGAGTTAAACTCGCCAGCATGTGTTTTAACAGAAACAGCTGTATTCAAAAGTTTCAGAGCAACTATTGCCTCTAGGTTTAGTCTTTTGCAACTCTGCACATCTTTGCCAGTCAATGTGGAACTACTTATAACCCGACGGCAATGGCTGAGCTACAGCCCCCTCTTCTCCAGACGTGAACGCATGCACAATCACAGTCGCACAGATGGTGCATTCACACACGGACAGTGACAGCCACGGCTTCAGTACCTTTATACTTCTCCCTGACGTTCTCGTAGGCTTGAACAAACTCCTGCTCGTCTACGTGAGCAGTCACGCTGGCTGGGTCGTACATGGACATGAGGTCAGGTCAATCTCTCGTCTATTTTCCCTTCGTCTCTTACTTTCAGTCCCTCTTCGGACGTGCTTTTCGGACGACTGGTCTGTCAGAACAGACTGGTGTGTTTGTACAGTCTCACTCTCTCCAGGCTGTGTGTGTGAGAGAGTATGTGTGTGTATGTATGAGTAAGTGTGTGAGTGAGTATTCCCCCCACAGTTCTGGCTCTCGTTCCAGACCACCAGTAACACTCCCCTCCTTAAGCTTGAGAAATACCAACACACACACACACACACAGAAAGAGCATGGTCCCACCTCTTAAAGGCATAAATGCAACACACATGTACACACAGGAGCAATAAGCTGATTTCTAAGGACTTCAGATCTAGTACGTCATGAAGCTGGTAGATCAGCAGAAGTATGTGGTGTTGGAAAATATTAGCTTTGACATGAGATCTAAATCTCAGCAGGACTTTGACACTATTAAATGCATACAGACCCGCTTACAACAGTGCGTGAACAAACATACACAAATTCTTGGTATCCACATGGGCATAAAAGAGCATTACATAATGGTTAAGCAGTCATTAAAGGGGTCATCGGATGCAAAATTCACTTTTATATTTGCATATAAATGTGTCTTTGCAGTGTGTGGACACAACCACCATACAATGGAAAAAAATCCATTAACTTCTCTTTTTAATCCTCAAAAATAATCAAGCTGTTTGGATTTTCTGAGCAATAGGATGTCATATTGCTCATGCTCCGCCCACGACCACTGAGAGACTGTCCTGTATTAGCATATCTCCGCCCTCGGCCATTTGTATACTGTCCACCAAGGCAGGTTGCCAAGGCAGCACTTTGTGTGTCTTGTGTGACATCCCATGGAAGAGAGGGGTGTGGTGATCATTTGCTCATTATCATATAAAGAGACATGCACGAAATGGGTTGCTGTGAACAGAGCTGTTTCTGAGGAGGTAAAAAGGGTATTGTTTCGACCCTCCGACGTACTTCTGCTCAATTTTAATTTCCCTCAGTACTCCGTCTGGGCTTGTGGTCTATTCTTTGGTTTTCTCAAGTAAATTTTTTACCCGTTTAATCAGCGAACAGAGAGAGGGAGTGGCTGAGAACGATGACGTTGATGTCGTGCGCTCATAGTGTGCGCTAATTTGAGTCATCATACGTCATGACCAAACGTTAGCAATTGGTTATGGCAGATCCAGAGTCGCTTTGGGCAGATCCAATAGTTTTAAACTTCAACAAAGTGCCCGCCTACAAGAAAGTTATGGAGCGAGGCCAGACTGTCGGTACAAAGGAAATGTACGAGAGTGTGGTGGGACCAAGCTAGTTGTTTTACACAACCATTGAGGAATTGTAACCAAAGTAAGTTACAAGCCTTACATGAAAACCCTAAAGAATCATACTAACTTGTGGAAAATGGGCATTCAATGACCCCTTTTATAGAACATGCTTAAGATGAAAAGATCAGATAGAACTGAGAAAAAAATGATGAACAAAAATACTAAACTTTCAAAAATGGCAATTGGCAACATAAAAAATAAGATCCTGACCAAAACAAATCCTTTAATAATGGTGTTCGCTGCAGCAAGCATCCATTTTTATCATCATCCTCCACATGAAAAACACTTCAAATCATGCAGTTGCAACTTTTATAATTGTCCAGACTAACAGTTTACACCTGCCAGATGATATGATAAAAGAGCTACTGGACCAGAAAGCAACAAAACACCCTAAAAGCCACACCCAAGAAACCACCCAGAATGCTCTAGAAACCACTCTGCAACAATCCAGAACACCCTAAAAACCAACTATCGGCCACTTAAAACACCATGTTCAAAAAATAAAATAGAAATAAAATAAACAAACATTGGAACAACCCAGGATACCCTAGCAACTAGTGTTGTTGTCACGATGCCAAAATTTCAGTAGTAAAGTTAAGTAAATAACACATTAAAATGGCATGTAGCCTTCATACATTAAAACGGCATGTAGCTTCTTTTTTAATTTCATTATCGGCTTGATACCAAAGCCAGCACTTTTGACAAAATAGTAGCAACTACCCAGAATACCCAAGAACCAATTCAGAAACAGCCCAGAACTCATTAGAAACCATATGGCAATGCCCTAGTAACCACATAAACACCCTAGAAACCACCTCGAATCAACCTAGCAACAACTCATAACACCCAAAAAGCACTTGGCAACAACCAAAAACACGCTATAAACCACAAGTAAAAGTGTGTGTGCGTGTGTGTGTGTGTGTTTTGAGAGAGTGACAGTGATGATTAAATGAAGTAGAGAAAGAGCGAGTGGGAAGGAGAGAAGGAAATAAAGCCCTTTTGTATGAAGTGTGTCCTACAGTCTATCTCAGGAGGAAATGGAAAAGCTTCCTGAGATGAGGATGGGGCGGAGGAACTGAACTTTTATCACTTTAAAAAGGAATTAGCTTTTAAAGAATGAAGTGGGTGTGAGATTGCTGTTCTGCTGTCTCTCCTTAGTCCCTTTCTAAAAATAAATAAATAAATAATCCTACTTTTTTTTTTCAAGTTGGTAGCGGCTATGTTTGCTGCCATCCATATTAACTCAACCCCAAATGGTCTCAAGGGGCAAACCCCACCCCTTACCAGAAGAAATCCCCTACACCAGATGTGCCCTGTTACGAGCATTCCCAAGGTGGCCACAATGCATCAACCTGTCAGCTTTTTCCCAATATCCTGGATAATGCTTGTCAGGTTTTTTTACATTTCTAATGTCACTGAGAAGCTCTCTTTCAAACTACTGCAAAAGTTTTGGCTTCAGCAGCCATAAAACGTCAAAATAAGCACAGATTATTTTGCAAACCCTCATAAAAGAGAACAGAGTATATTTTCTAGAAAATACATTCATTTTTATTGATTTTCCGGAGATGCCATGTAATAAATTCTTCGGGAAATAATTTAATCATGTCTGAAATATGTGCTGAACACCATTGCCAAATGTGGAATGAAAATAATGTGATTAATCTGTCAAGAACTAAGGGAACTGGAAATGCCTTAAAAAGATGCAAAACATGGTCCAACATGTTTATGTATTCTGTTCAAATCACACTTTAACAGCTGGTTTATTTATCAAAGCAGCTGAAATCTGTCCAGAAACAAAAATAAACCAAGTTTGTTTTAATTTTCTGAAGAAAACTGTTGGTAGCACAACTAACCATCAGTGTTGCAAGACGTAATGAAATTATCGTATTTGTACGATATGTGATATTGCACGTCTTTCTCATCTCATGTTACAGTGGAGCCAAAAAGTATTAAATCAGCCACTGATTGTGCAAGTTCTCCGACTTAGAATGATGAGAGAGGTCTGAGGTCTGTAATTTTCACTTCAACTATGAGAGACAAAATGAAAAAAAAAAAAAATCCAGGAAAACACATTGTAGGATTTTTAAAGAATTTATTTGTAAATTATGGTGAAAAATAAGTATTTGGTCAATAACAAACGTTCAACTCAATACTTTGTAAGATAACCTTTGTTGGCAATGACAGAGGTCCAAAGTTTTCTCCAGGTTTGCACACTTTAGCTGGTATTTTGGCCCATTCCTCCATGCAGATCTCCTCTAGAGCAGCGATGTTTCGGGGCTGTTGCTGGGCAACACGGACTTTCAACTCCCTCCACAAATTTTCTATTGGGTTGAGGTCTGGAGACTGGCTAGGCCACTCAAGTCTCTCACTGATGGAAGGAAGTTTTGGCTTAAAATCTCACGATACATGGCCCCGTTCATTCTTCCCTCAACACGGATCAATTTTTACTGTCCCCTTTGCAGAAAAACAGCCCAAAATGATGTTTCCTCCGCCACGCTTCACAGTAGGTATGGTGTTCTTGGGATGCAACTCTGCATTCTTCTTCGGTCTTCTACCAAAAAGTTATATTTTTGTTTCATCAGATCACATGATATTCTCCCAATCCTCTTCTGGACCATCCATATGCTCTCTAGCAAACTTCAGACGGGCATGGACATGTACTGGCTTAAGCAGGGGTACACGTCTGGCACTGCAGGATTAGAGTCCCTCTCGGTGTAGTGTGTTACTTATGGTAGCCTTTGTTACTTTGGTCCCAGCTCTCTGCAGGTCATTCATCAGGTGTAGTTCTGGGATTTTTGCTCACGATTCTCATGATCATTTTGACCCCACGGTATGAGATCTTGTGTGGAGCCCCAGATCGAGGGAGATTATCAGTGGTCTTGTATGTCTTCTATATTCTTACAATTGCTCCCACAGTTGATTTTTTTTTCACACCAAGCTTCTTGCCTATTGTAGATTCACACTTCCTAGCATGGTGCAGGTCTACAATTTGTTTCCTGGTGTCCTTCGACAGCTCTTTTGGTCTTGGACATGGTTGGGTTTGGAGTGTGACTGTTTGAGGCTGTGGACGGGTGTCTTTTATACAGAAAACGGGGTTCAAATAGGTACAGGTAACAAGTGGATAGAAGAGCTTCTTAAAGAAGTTACAAGTCTGTGAGAGCCAGAAATCTTGCTGGTGTGTGGGTGACCAAATACTTATTTTCCACCATAATTTACAAATACATTCTTTAAAAATCCTACAATGTGATTTCCTGGATTTTAAAGTTAAAGTGTACCTATGATGAAAATTACAGACCTCTCTCATTATTCTAAGAAGGAGAACTTGCACAATCAGTGGCTGACTAAATACTTTTTGGCCCCACTGTATGTCTTCTCGGCCAATCATCATGGAGAATGACTCTCTCTCACGAGCACAAGTTAACGTTCCTGCCGTGACGCTTAAATCGGTTGAGGTTGATAATTTAGCAACACAGTAATTTGCAGGTCCTCTCAAAGATAAATAGCTGTATTCTGTACGTTTGATTTGTGTACGATGAAATCTTCCAAATACGATCAATTTGAGCTTATGATGCGATAATTGGACATTTCCAATCTGGCAACACTGGTCTCCGCCATGATGCTACATGTGTTGTTGGTTTTCCAGTATATTACACTAAAGCGATGAATTGTTTTAGTGTGTTGCTATGCAGTTGCTAGGGTTATGTGGATGGTTGCTTACTGGACATTTAAAGAACCAACATGCGTCTACATCCATCAAGAGAACCAAAGAATAGCAGCATTTAAATCTACAAATTTACATTGACATAGCACAGTTAGCTTTCATGTCTTCAAAATCAGATAATCAATAGAGGCATGACACTAATGTCTCGAGTTTCTACATTGCAGCAGCAGGACAGATGTCTTTTGGCCTAATGAGCTTTTCATCTTGGTCTACATGATCGGTATCACTCAGACTCAATCTAAACTATTGGACTTTAAAGGAAAAAGAATGCTTGCTTGCTGGAAACCCTGTATGAGCAAAAACAAATTAATCTAAAACATTTTTCAGATATTTTTGCTTGAACTACTGACACCATGTGGTTGCAGTAGGACTGACAATTGGGGGCTACATAAAATATCAAAAATATTTGGCATTAGAACGAATGAATTGCCGCAATCTACTTTTCTATCATTGTCTAACATAAGAAAAAAAAAAAAAAACACTTGAATTAAGGCACTTAACCTGAACTTTAGCTTATAACACAAAGTCGGTATATAGACTGAGATCAAAACGGACAGTTTCCACTGATTTCCTTTAGATCTGCTTCTGAAGTCTTGCACATTATCTGTGAGTGAATTGTAAAGATAACAATGAGATATGGGAAGTTACATGCTTGACTATCAGAACCTGTGAATAATTCACTGGATTTTTTGAGGTCTGGAAGAATGTGGAATCAACTTCAGTATGCTATTTATAGTTAATCATGAAAAATTGATTCATGGTGTGCCGTCTAAAAGGTTACAGATTTTCCCAAGAATTTTTTGGGAGACAACCATCTGACATTTCCAGCAGCAAAAAAAAAAGAAAGTACAAGCTACTTATAGCAGATATATATTGTTGCAATACACTTTCATGGCTTGGTTGAGTTCTTAATTAATGACATAAATGCTAAATGCAATCGTCTGGAGATCTTTTACATGCCAGTAGTTCCAGTGAGGAGTAACTGATAATCAGTTTGTGCTGTGCAGTGCTGGTACGAAGGAAAAATTGGACGTGTTGAAGTTCATATGCTGAATTCCATCCCTCAACACCTCATAGGCATTATTAAAACAGGAGAGAAAGCATAAATGTACATTTTAAAAATACTATTTTAACTATACTACTGAAAATAAAAGTAGCAAAATATATATGAAAAATATCACAATCATGTATAATATAATATAATATAATATAATATAATATAATATAATATAATATAATATAATATAATATAATATAATATAATATAATATAATATAATATAATATAGCATTGGGTTGGATTTATTATTGTGTCTGGTAACTTTAACTCCCTGTCATCCTGTCAGTTCAGTGTCAGAGTTTGTTATGCTAGCCTTTCCATGAAACCCATAACAATCACCCCTCAAACCTTTCTCTGGCGTCTACACAAATAAAATTCCAGACGTTCTAGAGCATTCTGCAGGGCTCAAACTAGCCAGAGGCAACTGTGTGAAACCTGGCCCCTGCAATGGGACGGCAAGCCAGAAACTTTAGAACTGGAGTTCAAAATATTAGGAGCTAAGAGTAACACATTTGCATCTGGTGTGTGTATCATGCATTTCAGCATAATAAATCTAATATTTTGATTTTGTTATTTAAGTATTCCTAGTCCCTCAAAATTGCATGTATGTTTTGACAATATCTGAAAAATCTGAAAAATAATTGAGCTTAGAATAAAGGCTACTGTGATTAATTTAATCAATATTAATAATTGTGATTACAATGTCTATGAAAGTATTTTTTGTCCTAATTGTGCAGTTCTACATTGAATTTAAATGAGCCGAGCAAGCAGAGATGCTGACTCACTAATTTCCACAGCGACAATTTACTACCACAGGATGGCAGCCAAGTGCAGATTAAACTTGGAAAATTATCAAAACATCCTGTGGTAATCTGCTTAGTGGATAAATATGATTATTACTAGAAACATGGTCATGTGTGCAACAAAAAGGAAAAGTCTGGTAGAGCAAGGAAGGCACTAGCAACACCAAAGTCATGGAAAGATGAAATGCCATCCTTTAATAGACTCAAAGTCTGAAAAAATGTGAGTCAAATATGCACAAACGTTAAATCCCTTAAGTTTAAAGTTTCCTGAAACAGTCTGAAAACACTCAAGGTCTACGTATGAAAGAATGGACATGGTTCACCCAGAATTTAAGCATCCTGCTTTCCACATTAAAATAAAGATGTCAATTATTCAGAAGAAATTCTCCATTTATATAAGAGATTTATGGCACAAAGGAGGAATGTAATAATCTGCTTAATAGTGTCAGAATCGTCCCTACGTGTACATGATGCAGATCAGAGGAACAATATGAGATAAGAGCACTGCAGTCTTCCGACCACACCCTTGCCTAATATTGTGTGAGTGTGTATGGTGTGTTACGCACTCACACACAGAATAACTGCTGCATCAAACCTATTGCAGAATGGCAGGGTCACATAGGAAACTGACTTACTGCAGATTACCAGATATAAGTATCCACACAAGCAGCTTTTAAATGAACAAAAAACATGCCTCTGAATGCTTTTCTGAAATAAACGTTCTACTTGAATATACAACCTGCAAGTACAGGACATCCAGAATGCCAGGGTGTTTTTCCCCGCTTCCAAGCCAATAGTTTACAATATCCTGAAAAGGTTTGGTACTTCGAATGACTCACACACGGAAAAAGCTATTTTTAAGCAAACAGAAGACACCAGAAGTCTTTTATCCGGAACTTCAACGGCACATCAGACACCTGCCAAGCAAGTAATACTCCTTGTGCATAGTGGACTATAGGCTTGTGTGTATGATACAAAACCCTCTGTTTGTCTACGCTAACACATTTAAGCCCACATGCAAATACAGTTAGCGAAGCCTCTGCCACTTTTTATCCATCTGTAAATATTTTTCAGTGACTGACCATATGGTTAAATGTAAAATCTAGATATAGAAGTTTAGATGTGAAAGCAACCGGGGGCATTATAGACACACTTAAAAGGCTTGCTAGAGAATGTGTCATGTGGTGAAGTTTAAATCATTCTGTGATTTCTGAGTGATTTAAAAAGGTATCAAGGTACATTGTACCACTTTGCATTAAAGAGCATCTTCTTCATAGACTACAATTCAAAAAGTCGCCATGTACTCTGACTAAGGTGTGTTAACATTTATCATTGTTCGGTGAATTTTCACTTGCAAAGTTTAGCAATTGGGAATTTTGCATTGATTTTGCAAAGGGTTGCTGCGTTTACAATCAGAAAGATGCTTTGAAAGTGACTTCTGTGTAAACTTGATAGTATATTATATTATATTATAGTTGCAAATTATATTATAGTTGCGAGGTGACACCTAGTTGAGTTGTGGTAGTGGTGCGTTGAAACCAAATGTGCCGCACAAGCCCTGAAAAGTAAATCCAAAACATCTCGATCGCCCCCTGGTGGCTGGTCGTAGGATTGGTCATAAACCCCGCCTCCCCATGTTATACTAAACAATTAAATTTACACTTTAAATATTGTTTTTCCAAATGCTTCTGTCATTTACTGTAGTTTTATCAGGCTGATGTAATTTCAAATGTTTGTTTTTAAAATAAGTTTGTTTTTAGCTAGTTATTTGATGTGGTGGTGGTGACGTCATGATTGACAGCTGTGATTGACAGGTTCTCTGAGCGAAGTAGTCACTGAAGCACCAACAGACTTTTTATCGGGATCTACGGAGGACTGAGGAAATTAGCTTTAAATTTAATATCTAAATTTCTAGAATTAATTTTAAAAAACGTGCAGGAGCATGTGCTTGCGATTGATTCCGCGAGAGGGCGGGGCCTTGATTTTTAATGGCTTTACTTCCTGCTCACTACTGCGCATGTCTGGTCCTGAAATCGCTACTGCGCAGACTCAAGTTTCAAGATGTCAGCGCCATATCGGGATACTAGCGGCTTCAGTTCTGAGCAATGGAAGAGAGCGAAGGGGCTTTTTTTTACAGTCTATGGTTGAAACACATGGTTATGGTGGTAAGGAGTGTGACATTCCCGAAACATGCATAAAGAGGTTATCACAACATACTAGTGCATTGCGCTTTTCAGAGGGAGGGGCTTCATAGAGACAGGAACTTTACAGAGCATTACTGAAAGACTGGGAAAAGAGGTGCTGCAATACGGTAAAATATGTGGAAGATGTTTTTGAACAGTCAAGCATGAAAACCTAGCAGACCTCCCCAAAAAGTATCAAGACGAAATCAAGACTCTAATTAAAACTAATTAAACCCACACAGTTTCAAGTTTCTTGGCTAAAAATGTCAAAACCATACCTGCAATACGGATGACTGCTCTCTCTGCGGGGTCCAGGACATCTCCGGAGGCAGATTTGGAGCGTTTGACGCGCTGGTGTTTAGGGAGGTTCCATGGTAAGGTGTCTCCGGGAAAAGGTGAGGAGCACAGGTCACTCGCACTCTCCTCCGAAGCAGACCGCTCCAGTATCCGCCGGCGACCCCCTGACATGACCTGGGAACGGTGAGATGGTAAACGTGAGTGTTAGAGGTGATTCAACAATAGTACACAATGCAACAGAGAGCTGGCACTCCTCAGTTTCAGTTCTACATTTTGGTGTACGTTTTTGGACAGCTGCTGGCTGGTTTAGGGTTACTGGAAGACACTACAAAGCATATCATCAGCATGTTTAATATTTTTTAATAATATCTCTTATGGTGTATAAGAGACTACACCATAACTGTGCAATAAATAAATACGTTTGTATATTGTTATTTAAAGTATGAAACAGCATTTCAACCTGTGAAAGTACCCGTGTTAATTAAACAAGAAATCAGGAAGTTTCTTCTCGGTTGCCTGAAGAGGGCGGAAAACCTTGTCGGAGACTGATTTGAGGGTAATTGATTACTCACGAGTTACTAAGGCAACATGAAGGTGTTGTTAAGAGCATGTTTCAGTGGCCCCTGAGGAAGAAAATGAATGTCATTATTGTTACTAGTGTCTGAATAGACTTCAGACAGGAGTAAAATGCAGGGCGGTGATTTAGAGAGGTTACAAAGTCAGCTGGCACAACTTCTGTGACCTTTGTTGTCCGAATGTGAAAAGACTGGACCTAATTTTTTTCTTTTGCTAAATATTTCCGGCACTCTTCTTCATACAAAAGCAGAGATTAATAAGACCCTTACAATAACAGTATCATGTTAGAGTGCTTGTATTAGATGGTAATTCATGTTGCTTTAATATAAACTACTAGTCAAAAGTTTGGACATACATTTTATTGAATTTATGTTCTACATGATCTTTAAAACATTTGCTTAAATAATTAAAATTATTGTTTTCTGCCTATGCATGAATTTATTTACAAAACTGTAAAGTTGTTTGTTTTTTCATAAATAATTTCATTACTACAAAGGTTTATGAGATTATTTTTTAAAGTAGGACATTTTCATTCAGTAATGACTGCATTGCAGTTAACAAACACGTTACAAAAGATTAATATTTCAAATGCTGTTCTTTTGACCCTTTTCACAAAAACATTTAATAAAAACTTATACTGACCCCCCAGATTTTAAATGTAGGCCTATAAATAAATTAAACACCCACAAAAACCATTTGTTATATAGTTTGGACAACTATTAGTTTACAAAATAATGAGTTTGTGTCGTGTCCACCACACGTTTGGTAGTGTTTACCACTGACTGAACTATATATTTAGCCTTACATTAACACGAACACTGTAATGTTCGACCTTGGACTACAACAAACGCACTAGGCTAAGTAACGACTTTAACACCATCTTATACTGACAGAAAACCTTGTCGTTTACGTTTCACGTGCCCTGTAAATGTAACCGTTGTTATAAAAAAAAAATGTCAGCGCGTTGCAGAGGCGCATTTCATCGCGCGCAGAAATATTCTCGTCATCATTGCTCAGCAGATTCAACGATGCGGCAAACACACCGAGCATCCTTTAAACAACTGCTTTATAACGGTACCCCGTCTCTTTACATTCAGCTGTTCGCCCTCCCCTCTGATCTGTCAAAACGGCAATGTCAGTGTCTCTCCACCCCGCATGTAACGCTCCAGTTTAAACGATGCCAAACTTACAGCGTCCCGCCGGAGAATAACGCATATTCAGTGAAGCAGCGCCTGACTGCAAGATGCTGCGATAAGGAGAAATGTACCTGCAGAGTGGAACTTACCGGGGATGAATCCAGCACGAACGCGCCCTAGTTATGAATGTCAAGTGATATTTTACCGCTGGATGCTCTGGTGTTGTTTTGTGGAGATGACGATGCAAAATGCTGTGGATGATCACTGCTCGAGAGGGGAAAGGTGATCTATGATCTGATCTAACTCCGTGTTCCCCCTGTAGTGCTTCAGTTCCACACAATGGTGGAATGTCACTGGGTGTTTTGCACAATGCAACGATGGATTTGATCTATTTATGAGGGGGAGAGTTTATTGCCTCCCCATGAACAAATGCTCCTCTCTGTTTGATAAACTATACACACAGTTGTGTGACCCAAAGTAATGCCCCCTAACTACCCCCTCAAAAGTGACTGAAACATTTGAAGAAAAAAATTGTAATAGGAATTTGTTACTAGATATGCTTCAATACTGACTTATTGATAAAATGAGTTACAAAAGAAACATGATGCATAACTAAGAGGTAAATCAGCACACTAGCAATGACACAGTCATGGGTTTGATTCCTATAGAAAATACAATTAAAAAAGTAGGCTAATTGAGTGTTGCCTTATATTATACAGTATATATATATATATATATATATATATATATATATACATATATACATACATACATATGCATCCCACAAATCTCCATCAACTGCAAGATGCTATCAATATGGGCCAACATTTCAAAAGGATTATTAGGAACACCATACTAATACTGTGTTTGACCCCCTTTCGCCTTCGAACTGCCTTAATTCTACGTGGCATTGATTCAACAAGGTGCTGAAAGCATTCTTTAGAAATGTTGGCCCATATTGATAGGATAGCATCTTGCAGTTGATGGAGATTTGTGGGATGCACATCCAGGCACGAAGCTCCCGTTCCACCACATCCCAAAGATGCTCTATTGGGTTTAGATCTGGTGACTGTGGGCCATTTTAGTACAGTGAACTCAATGTCATGTTCAATTTACCAATTTGAAATAATTCGAGATTTGTGACATGGTGCATTATCCTGCTGGAAGTAGCCACCAGAGGATGTGTACATGGTGGCCAATTTCAAACTCCGGTGACAGCTAATGTTTGGCATGTAGACGTAAGAGTGAATTCTCTGTTTGCGCTGTTCCGGATTAGTGGGTGTGGCTTGCGGAGCTGTGCATTGTGGGACATGTAGTCTTTTCATATATAGGCGCCCCTTGGTTATTTTCTCGGCCTTTTCTCAGTCAAGAGGGGATCAAATAAAACAATTTTTTTACATTTCGACTATATATGATCCACTTTCAATAAAGATTAATGTTGTAATGGGTGAAATGCTCCTTTAAAGTCAGAATTGCGTGATATAAAGTTGCAATTGCGTGCTATGAACATTTAATACATAAACTCGCAATTCTGACTTCATAACACACAATTGCGAGTTTATATCTCAGTTCTGAGAAAAGAAATCATGGGCTTTATGCACAGCTGCGCTACTTCCTGAACTTAAGCCAGCTCCTTGTTTCCTGTCTGCCATTATTGGCCAAATTGATTAATTGATTAATCCGCCGATCGTAGAGTCCAATGCAAAACTGAGAATTTATATTGAATTTTATACTCCATGGTTATACTAAAGAAACGTTAGTCACAAAATCAGATAAAACAGACACCCCTCGTTATGTTTATGCTTCTTTTTAAAATTATATTAAATAAATGTAACTATATATAAAATTAGATCTAAACGTATGTACGTTTCGTTTCAAAATGACTGACTATATCATGCAATTCTGACTTTATAATTCGCAACTACGAGTTTATATTTCGCAATTTGGAGGGGGAAAAAAAGTCAGAATTGCATGACATAAACTCGCAATTGTGAGATAAAAAGTCGCAAACATCATAATGTTTTACTCTGTGGCACAAACAAGCTTCCATACCTTGCAGACTACAACAGCAAAAGAACCCAAACCCACAAGGACACTGACCAAGCAAATAAATAGTGAAAATTTTGTGACAAAATTAATTTTAAAATTCAAAATTATGTAAGGAAAGCACTCTCTTGCTCCCGCTCTCTTTCACTCAAACCAGTTTGGAAAAAAAAAACTTGACAAATGTCTCGAAATATATAATCTGAACATATAAAGGTATGATAACCATAGTAAGCAGAATAATTCACTCCGCACAGTTGAATTATATTGAAGAACAATGAACATCAAGGTGTAATGTCCTCTCTGCGACAACCACCTCAGGTGTGCATTATTTTTTTTTATAATAATTCAGCGATGAGTCATCAATTAAGTCCTTCCGTAACTTACAATAAGCAATACATGTTACAATATTTATTGATCTTTGTTAATTTTTGTTTATTTTAGTTAATTTTAGTTTTGTTTATTTTAATTTTTAATGACACGTGTTAGTTTCATTATCAATATAATCAAATATCTCATTGGAATCTATAGGTCCTTAAATGTTTATGCCACATTACATTAAAAGACCAATTATTTGTGGATCAAACTACATGTATTTGTATGAAATCCTGAATCATTCTTTCATATACATATGCACCAGCATTAAAAGCATTGGTTTTACAGTTTCTAGCTGTCTCATCGCATTTTGCAAGCAAATAACAGAGCTCAGGCTTGACAACATCTTATATAACAGAAGCTTTTATACCACTCAATGGCTTGTAAGAAAAAAAAAGCTGTTGCCATTAGCATGGGCCAGTTGAGGGAGGGGCTACTATTGAACACAGTGCCAGCTTTAGACTATTGAGCACAATGAACACTAAAATTAACCCTCTAGTTCACTTCATTAGGGGTACAAATGAGTATATTTTACAATGTTTGAAGCTGTTGGGTGAGACAAAATACAGAATAAGCTACTAAACATTTCATGAATTTCAGTTGCAGATGCTTTCTTCAAAACTAACAAGACTAACTTCAATGCTTTAACATGACTCGTCTTGAATGCACTTTACTCACTCTCAAAGGTGTATTTGACACTCTTTCTTTCAGACGAATATAACCAGAGTTATGTTAAAAAATGTACTGACTCTTCCAAGCTTTATAATGGCAGTGATCGGCTGTATATTTTAAAAGTCCATCAAAGTGCATCCATCCATGATAAAAGTGTTCCACGTTGCCCCGGGGGTTAATAAAGGCCTTCTGAAGCGAAGCGATGCGTTTGTGTACGAAATTTTTTATGAAATACCAGCCCATTCTCACTCCCAAGGCGTCACCTAACTGACGCCTTGGGAAGCATTTGGACATGCTTCAATATCTGACGCTTTAGGCGCCCTTTAGCGTCAGTTAGATGACGCCCTAGGATCGCGTGTACCCTACCCCCACCCCACACCTAAACCTAACCGCGTCCTCTAACAGACGCTTTCCTTTAGCGTCAGTTAGATGACGCCGTAGGATCGCGTCATGTAAGTGACGCTAAAGGGCGCCTAAAACGTCAAATATTGAAGCATGGTCAAAGGTGACGCCTTGGGGTGAGAATGCGTTGGAAATACGTCCGTAACTTAAGCATCAAATTACGGCGAAAGAGTAACACTCTTACAAACTTGCACGGTTTTCGATTTTCATCGCATGTGATCTTTGGAACACAAATGAAGATATTTTTGATGAAATCTGAGATATTTCTATCCCGATCCATAGTTGCGTAACTACCACTTTAACGCAGTGGTGGAATGTAACGAAGTACAAATACTTTGTTACTTTACTTAAGTACATTTTTCACATATCTTTACTTTACTTAAGTAGAATAAATAGTGCATACTTTTTACTTTTACTTCGTTACATTTTGCAGCAATTATTATATTTTATACTCCACTACTTTTCTACAACTCCTGTTACAGTTTCATTACATTTTCTGATCAGTTTTTCCCCTACCAAAACGTAATCTGACCGTCCGTTCGTTGCACGTTTGTCTCATCAGTGACGTTTGGTTGCCATAGATACATCAACTAAATGCGTCTCGCACGCAGTGGGGTTAATTTATACGCGAAAATTTGTTTTTACGTGCATAGGAAACACACGTTTGGTTAGGATTATGGCAAGCCAAGAGGTTCAGAATTACACCATAAATAAATCGCGTTTACTGCCAAACATAGTTATTAATATATAGTAACCCAGACAGCAAACTGACGTCTCTCATGACATTGAAACAACGTTGATTTTGCTCATCGAATTAACGTTGAACCAACGTCAGACGCGGCATTCTTCAAAGCTAAATGAAAATCAAAAATTGGTTTGCTTTCATAACGTTGAAACAACGCGTTGATTTCAAGTTGATTTTCCGTTAGTTTTGAAAGAATGACGCGTCTGACGTTGGTTCGACGTTAATTCGATGAGCAAAACAATGTCAGATCAACGTTGTTTCGATGTCATATTTCCACGTTGATTCAATGTCAGTTTGCTATCTGGGAAGGATAAGCATGGTTTATTGCCTAATTGCAAGCTTGTTTCAGAAATGGTGACAACAATTTTTTCCATCATTATTGAACGTCATTATAGGAGTATTAGGTTGAATGAGTTAGAATTAAATAGTTTATTAATCATTAGAAAATAGTCATTAAGAGAATCAATTGTTATGCAAGTACTTTTACTTTTAATACTTAAAGTACATTTAAAATCAGGTACTTTTTACTTAAGTATGGTTGTCATTGTGTGTGTTACTTCTATTTTTACTAAAGTAAAAATTTATCTGGTTATTTGTACTTTTACTTAAGTACTGAGATTCAGTACTTCCTCCACCACTGCTTTAACGTTTCAAAATTTTCATAAAGAGATCATAAAACTAATCCATATGAATTGAGAGGTTTGGTCCAAAGTTTCTGAGGAGACACGATTGCTTTATATGATGAACAGAATGAATTTAGGCTTTTATTCACATATACATTCATCAACTCACCCATTACTTGTGGTAAACGGAAGCTCAAGCATGTTTGCTTGACACATGAGAAACAATGAGGTTCATTCTCGTGTGTTTTGATGATGTTGAAATGATGTTGAAAATGTCACTAGAATGTAAGCCTAAAGGAATTTTCCTTTTGTCTTTCTATATGACTTAAGCCTGATCTCACCTGGTCAGTAGATGCTGGAATCACGGTTCCAGGTGCGATGGTGACTTTCAGGTGCCGTTTGTTTCTTTTCCTCACTGTTGTTGAGGGCTTCTCTCCTTTCCCTTCCTCATCCTTTCTTTCCTTCTTTTCTTCCTCTTCCTCTATCTTTTTCACATGTCTTTCCTTCTCCTTCTTCTTCTGTTTCTCTTGAGACAGAGGGGTTGCCAGTTTGATCACTCCGACGATCCCCTCATTTAGCAAAGCCGCAGAGACACTCTTGTCTTTCGGCTTCTTCTTCCTCTGAAAAAACAGTGAAATCAGCGTATTCATTCTGTAATAAAACCTGCAACAAGAACCACCTTTCAAACTCATGCAGGTAAAAGGGACTTCAGATGGATCCAATCGGTCATATAAGATAATTCGGAAAAGGCAACAAAGGGGTTATCAGTGAGTTTAGAGACTGTTTCGGCTATTTCTGACGCCCACTGCCTGGATCACACAAAGGAGTTCTTATTCAACAGGCTGTGAGTGTGATTGAATCTGTCAGGTACACAATTAAAAGGACATTTCTGTCAGTCACATCACTTTTTACACAGAAAGCAGCTACAAGAACCTGAATCAAGGCTTTTTAATTACCCATTGTCCATTACCAAATGAAATTTTAGTGTTTAAAATATCTTGCAGTGATTTAACATACCTCACATGACTAAGAAAAGCTACAAAGACTATTTACAGCACTTACATACTGTATTGTTGCCCTATTGTTGGTTTGATTGATTCTATTGTTCTTGTTATTTGTACACCACTTTGGTAAAGGCAGCTGCTAAATAAATGATTAAATGTAAATATCTAGACACAACTAGATTGTAATGCTGCCATCGGGGAGAAGACTGAGAATGCCCAGCTGTAGACTAAACCGGTTTAAGAATTCATTTATTCCTTCAGCTGTTAAGTTAATAAATAATACCAAGCAGAAATAATAATTACTTTAAGTATAGTAGAGTTGCATGATGCCTCACGTTTTAGTGTAGAGAATGATGTCATGCCAATCATTTTACAGTGCAGAATGAGGGGATGCCAAACACTCTTTCATTGTTCAGTGGCAAGTTCTCTTCAATGTACACAGTATTTGTGAGGCTAACTACTTGTTTTTAAATGTGTATTTCTTTGTTTTTTATGAATTGTGTTTGTTTTAACTGTCTGGTGCAGTGGGTGTAATTGTGAGCCCAAGACAAATTTCCCATTGGGACAATAAAAGTATACCAATACCAATACCAATACCAACTAAATAGAGCATTAAATTAGCACAGTTAAAGACTAAAGGAGGATAATGATCGTCTTGCTATCATAGACAATTGCAAATGCAAGAACCAAGGTGGTGGTTATATTATGAGGCACGTGAGGTGAAGCAAACAAAAAGTATTTAGAAACTTAATTCATAATTAAAAACATATGAACGTCGTCATATTAGATAAAACGGATCAAAATCATTTGCACACAAATGATGCAAGTTTTCTTATAACTCTACTTTTCTGAGCCGTTTTGCTTTATTTTTAACCAATAACATTAACGTAATATATAAGCCACTTAGTGCGTTTGTTTATTCAAATTTAATTCATACAATATTTCAAGTGTTTAATTCCTTTTTGGTGCCACTGCCATTTCCGAATCATTGTATTGGAAATATTGGAAAATAATTTGAAAGTTAAAACATTTCTGCAATAATAATTAAAAAAAAACTTCAATCCATCCAGGATATTGCGGTATACAGAATAAATTATTATGGCCTTAATCATTTTGACCATCTGCTCTGTAATTTGCGCAAATAAATCTAATTCATAAACTTGCCTTTTCTCTCAGGCTGAGAGATAATGACATTTGGATCTCTTTTTCTCTCTGTCCACTTGGAGAACAGGGGAGGAAACAGCCTTTTGTTGTTCTATAACAGTGGGCAGAGACAAAGTGTCTCCATTCATGCAGACAGAGCTATCACAGACAATCTCTGACCGGCAGTCTATCAAACCAGCATGAACGCAACAAACCTGCACTGAACACTGACCCAAAGACTCAATAATCTATGCCATAAACAGTTACCATGATTTTGCCAAGTAAGACATGGTCTTGGATCAACATTCCTTTTACCCAACCCCTACCCCTAAACCTTCCCTAGGGATGGGGTAATGAAAGGTGAATAGCACTGATGTTACTTCACCCTGGTTCTTAGCCTAAACTTGACACACCGTAAACTTGTCCCTCAAATCTTGGTTGATTAGAACCAACCAGGATCAACAAAGATGTTAATCCAGGAACATGTGGTACTTGATGAAATCACATTCACCGCCATAAGCATCACCATAAGTACAATTTTTTTGTAAACCATAAGGAAGAATGCTTAGCTGTTTTTACTGTGTGCATCCATATATCAAGTTAACTGTAAACTAAGATATTTTGCTTGCATATCAAATCATTTACCAGCATATTTAACCACAAACAATTCTAGTATGCGGTATTTTGCCACATCATAATTTTTGAAAAGTTGCAGAAAATGGCATTTAAAATGTCATCAAATGGCTTGTTTTACAATACTGGCCTCTAGAGGCTGCTGGATAAAAAGTATGATCACTAGAGATGTTTGGGATGATGTACATGGCTTATAGCCTGTGGTGGGGCTGAAAACGGCACATCCAGTGCAAGTAGGCTTTGACTCTAAAGTAAACCAATTTTCTCCCTAATAAGTCTCTTGAAAACGAATGCACTTAAAGGGATAGTTAACAGTTGTGTCATTAATTACTCACCCTCATGTCGCTCCAAACCCATAAGACTTTTGTTCATCTTTGGAACACAAATGAAGATCTTTAAGTGAAATCTGTGAGCTTCCTGTCACTTTTATGTTTCAAAAGGTTCACAGATATTGTAAAACTAATCCAAATCTTCTGAAAAGACATGATCGATCGCTTTATATGATGAAAAGATTGACTTAAGGCTTTTATTCACATTTAGACATTCATCAATTGACACATCAGTTGTGGTAAATGGAAGCAAGACAGAAGAACCAATGAGGTTCGTTCAAGTGTTACGCAGCATGTTTGAGCTTCACCAAGAACCAATGAGGTTCATTCTAGTGTTACGCAGCATGTTTGAGCTTCACCAAGAACCAATGAGGTTCGTTCTAGTGTTACGCAGCATGTTTGAGCTTCACCAAGAACCAATGAGGTTCATTCTAGTGTTACGCAGCATGTTTGAGCTTCACCAAGAACCAATGAGGTTCATTCTAGTGTTACGCAGCATGTTTGAGCTTCACCAAGAACCAATGAGGTTCGTTCAAGTGTTACGCAGCATGTTTGAGCTTCTCCAAGAACCAATGAGGTTCGTTCTAGTGTTACGCAGCATGTTTGAGCTTCACCAAGAACCAATGAGGTTCATTCTAGTGTTACGCAGCATGTTTGAGCTTCACCAAGAACCAATGAGGTTCGTTCTAGTGTTACGCAGCATGTTTGAGCTTCTCCAAGAACCAATGAGGTTCGTTCTAGTGTTACGCAGCATGTTTGAGCTTCTCCAAGAACCAATGAGGTTCGTTCTAGTGTTACGCAGCATGTTTGAGCTTCTCCAAGAACCAATGAGGTTCGTTCTAGTGTTACGCAGCATGTTTGAGCTTCTCCAAGAACCAATGAGGTTCATTCTAGTGTTACGCAGCATGTTTGAGCTTCACCAAGAACCAATGAGGTTCATTCTAGTGTTACGCAGCATGTTTGAGCTTCACCAAGAACCAATGAGGTTCGTTCAAGTGTTACGCAGCATGTTTGAGCTTCTCCAAGAACCAATGAGGTTCGTTCTAGTGTTACGCAGCATGTTTGAGCTTCACCAAGAACCAATGAGGTTCATTCTAGTGTTACGCAGCATGTTTGAGCTTCACCAAGAACCAATGAGGTTCGTTCTAGTGTTACGCAGCATGTTTGAGCTTCTCCAAGAACCAATGAGGTTCGTTCTAGTGTTACGCAGCATGTTTGAGCTTCTCCAAGAACCAATGAGGTTCGTTCTAGTGTTACGCAGCATGTTTGAGCTTCTCCAAGAACCAATGAGGTTCGTTCTAGTGTTACGCAGCATGTTTGAGCTTCTCCAAGAACCAATGAGGTTCATTCTAGTGTTACGCAGCATGTTTGAGCTTCTCCAAGAACCAATGAGGTTCGTTCTAGTGTTACGCAGCATGTTTGAGCTTCTCCAAGAACCAATGAGGTTTGTTCCAGTGTTACGCAGCATGTTTGAGCTTCACCAAGATCCAATGAGGTTCGTTCTAGTGTTACGCAGCATGTTTGAGCTTCTCCAAGAACCAATGAGGTTCGTTCTAGTGTTACGCAGCATGTTTGAGCTTCACCAAGAACCAATGAGGTTCGTTCTAGTGTTACGCAGCATGTTTGAGCTTCTCCAAGAACCAATGAGGTTTGTTCCAGTGTTACGCAGCATGTTTGAGCTTCACCAAGATCCAATGAGGTTCGTTCTAGTGTTACGCAGAATGTTTGAGCTTCTCCAAGAACCAATGAGGTTTGTTCTAGTGTTACGCAGCATGTTTGAGCTTCTCCAAGAACCAATGAGGTTCGTTCTAGTGTTACGCAGAATGTTTGAGCTTCTCCAAGAACCAATGAGGTTCATTCTAGTGTTACGCAGAATGTTTGAGCTTCTCCAAGAACCAATGAGGTTCGTTCTAGTGTTACGCAGCATGTTTGAGCTTCTCCAAGAACCAATGAGGTTCGTTCTAGTGTTACGCAGCATGTTTGAGCTTCTGGAAGAACCAATGAGGTTCGTTCTAGTGTTACGCAGCATGTTTGAGCTTCTGCAAGAACCAATGAGGTTCGTTCTAGTGTTACGCAGCATGTTTGAGCTTCACCAAAGAACCAATGAGGTTCGTTCTAGTGTTACGCAGCATGTTTGAGCTTCACCAAGAACCAATGAGGTTCGTTCTAGTGTTACGCAGCATGTTTGAGCTTCACCAAAGAACCAATGAGGTTCGTTCTAGTGTTACGCAGCATGTTTGAGCTTCTCCAAGAACCAATGAGGTTCGTTCTAGTGTTACGCAGCATGTTTGAGCTTCACCAAGAACCAATGAGGTTCGTTCTAGTGTTACGCAGCATGTTTGAGCTTCTCCAAGAACCAATGAGGTTCGTTCTAGTGTTACGCAGCATGTTTGAGCTTCACCAAGAACCAATGAGGTTCGTTCTAGTGTTACGCAGCATGTTTGAGCTTCACCAAGAACCAATGAGGTTCGTTCTAGTGTTACGCAGCATGTTTGAGCTTCACCAAGATCCAATGAGGTTCGTTCTAGTGTTACGCAGCATGTTTGAGCTTCACCAAAGAACCAATGAGGTTCATTCTAGTGTTACGCAGCATGTTTGAGCTTCACCAAAGAACCAATGAGGTTTGTTCTAGTGTTATGCAGCATGTTTAAGCTTCACCAAGAACCAATGAGGTTCGTTCTAGTGTTACGCAGCATGTTTGAGCTTCACCAAAGAACCAATGAGGTTCATTCTAGTGTTACGCAGCATGTTTGAGCTTCACCAAAGAACCAATGAGGTTCGTTCTAGTGTTACGCAGCATGTTTGAGCTTCACCAAGAACCAATGAGGTTCGTTCTAGTGTTACGCAGCATGTTTGAGCTTCAGCAAAGAACCAATGAGGTTTGTTCCAGTGTTACGCAGCATGTTTGAGCTTCACCAAGATCCAATGAGGTTCGTTCTAGTGTTACGCAGCATGTTTGAGCTTCACCAAAGAACCAATGAGGTTTGTTCTAGTGTTATGCAGCATGTTTGAGCTTCACCAAGAACCAATGAGGTTCGTTCTAGTGTTACGCAGCATGTTTGAGCTTCACCAAAGAACCAATGAGGTTTGTTCTCATGCGCCAAGACAGTTCAGTTGAGCTTCTGGTTTTGTTCGCTGATCTATAAGTATATGGGAATAAAAGCCTAAATTAAATCTGTATATTAAATAAAGCCAGTATTTTCAGAAAGTTTGGACTAAACCGCTAAATTCCAATGGATTAGTTTTACGATACCTTTTATGAACTTTTTAAAGCATCAAAGTGGTAGTTGTGTAGCTGTCTGACAGAAAGCTTTCAGATTTCATGAAAAAGATCTTAATTTGCATTCCAAAGATGAACGAAATACTTACAGGTTTGGAACGACATGAGGGTGGTGTAATGATAAATGTCATATATTAAATAATAAATAAATGAACTTTCCCTTTAAAACAAACATCATATTATCATTAAAATCATTAGTAATAGACTGATAACATACCTGGCTCTGGTGTTTTGTCTTTGACTGTTTCTCCATTGCTGAAACAGAAACGCAGTATTAAATTAAATAAAGGAAGCCCCTATGGAGAGGATTAAACTCTATGAGCTCTGGCCAACTAAAATAATGATTACAAATGAATAATGACAAAAGCTTCTGATCCATGTGGCATGATATTGATTGAAACGTTTCAGGACACACACAAGAAGGTTTGTGTATTTGTATGAACAGTAGGTTAAGTTTGTGTCCAGCTGTCAAAAATCCGGTCACAGTAATCAATCAAACAGCAAGTTAGAGCCTGCTTGAACCGTAAATCCAATCCTTTGAAAGAAATAGTCAAGTTATGTGAACTGAATCTTCACTCTTTCAAGCTCAAATGGCTCAAATACATCAGACCCTTAATGTTTCTTGGCTTCTACATTTGCAAAAATCTACAAGAATGAGTTTCATTTATTCAAAGAATACATTGCTGACAGTCTTCACCGAAGGCTACAATTATACATCTGATTTAGTAAACAATTTCTTTGTGGTCTTTCCAAAGTTGGCCTTTTTAAAGCAGTTCAGATCCTGGTTTGGAAATAGCCGAAATCTGAAAAGGCTGGCATTGTGTAACATCCCAGGGAACATATAATTTAGGGATAAAGCTTGAAAAATAGCAAACCCTGATTTGAGGATTCAGAACGCCCCTTCAGATGACGTCAAGCGAACACATAACTCAACCACTTTACCATCCTGTGCCCACTGAATGCAGCCGGTCATGAAAAACCGGCAATGTTTCCACTGTAAAAACTTTCTTCCTCAGTCTGGAAACAGCCAAAGAACATCAGTAAGAACTGATTCCAGATCAGCTGAGTGAGAATAAAAGCAGCTGTTTTACCTGAGAGATATCTTTCCAGAGGGGAGGTGGAGCTTTGGTTACCCCAGCAACAGAAGAACAAGCTCCAGACCAGGAGGGTGGCCAAAACCAGCACGATCACCCAGAGCAGCCGGGCCAGAGCCGGGTACTCCAGGGCCCAGTCCTGCAGCGCGTCCATTCTTAGCCCCTTTTCCTTATCCCCTCTCTGTCTACTCCTCCTTTCCTCTCGTCTAGCTCCTGTGGCTGCTTCTCAGTGGCAGATGGGCAACAGCTGTTTAAGGCCACAGCCCACGTCAGCTCTGGAGGAGTGCGTATACGAGTGTGTACGGCACTCGCAACCCTGCCTGGAATATCCAGCAGCCACTCCCAGGGCATAACATCTCTCACTCACACACACACCCTCATTTCAACTCAGGATCTGAGACCTGTTGGTTAATGGTAGGTATGAGACGAGAAATGCACCCGAGGCGGTTTGAAGCGACAACATAGTTCACGCAATGGGAGTGCGTGTACAATCATAGAGGTAGTTAATGTAAACAATGGCCTTGAGTCACACTTATAAAAAAAGATATTGAGGGGAGATGATGACATACATCCACTAAAAAAAGACTTGAGTTCAGTCATTGCTAAAATGGCTGAGAAAAGGGAAGTTAGTTCTGAGAAAAGCTCTGTGGATTAATTTGCACATTTACAGTGTGACTTCACTTTTTGGCTTGCTTTATATTCGTAATAAGGCCATTTTGAGGCGTCTTAAACTACTACACTGTAAAAAAAATTAGGGCTGTGCAAAAATTAATTGCGATTAATCGCATCCAAAATAAAAGTCTGTGTTTACTTAATATATTTGTGTGTGCTGTATATGGTTATTTTGTATATAGAAATACATATGCATGCATGTATATATTTAAGAATTATTTGCGCTTAAATTCTGTATACACTGTAAAAAAGATTGTTGGTTTAACTTAAAAAATGAAGTAACCTGGTTGCCTTAAAATTTTAAGTTCCTTGAAATTGAAAAATTGAGTTAATACAATGAAGGAAATTGATTTAATCATCAGAAACTCAAAATATTATGTTATATGAACCACATAAATTATTTAAGTTGATTTGACAAAAGAAAAAATGTTGTGATTACAAATCATGAAAATATTTTTTTACAGTGTATATATATATATAAATACATAATCTATATTATACAAGTATAAATATTTTTTATATGAATATCATTTGTATATTTATATATACAAAATAATTATATACAGCACACACAAATATATTATGAAAACACAGATTTTTATTTTGGATGTGATTAATCGCAATTAATTTTTGCACAGCCCTAAAAAAATATTTTAAATGTTTCACAACATTTTTTCGTTTGTCAAATCTACTTAAATAATTTATTTAGTTCAGATAACTTATTATTTTGAGTTTCTGATTATTAAATCAATCTCCTTCATTCTATTAACTCACTTTTTCCAGTTCAATCAACTTAAAATCTTAAGGCAACCAGGTTACTTAATTTTTAACAAACAATATTTTTTTACAGTGTATGTACTTACATAAAAAAAAGTAAGATACAATATACTTGTATTCCACTCTTCTATTTTTACAAAAAATTTTTTTTTTTTTTTTTGCTGCTATTGAGGTGGGATACGGGTAAGATCAGGGACAGGTTTGGTAGTATGGGTAGGGTTAAAGGAAGGGGTCAACATGTAATTATGGATGTAATTACAAGCAGGTATTTTAAGTATAATACAAAAACTTGCAAGTAAAATAAGTGCTTTGTATCATAACTAAATGTTAATATATAGCTGTTAATAAAAAATAGGTCCACAATTTATGACAAATCATTGTTCTCTTTCAAATTCAAAATTTGATGATTTTACAGAAAGGTATACATTTACAGTCACCATTTTGATGAATGTACCAAATAGATCAGCTTCCAGGAACAACATGCATTTAGTAAGTACAAAACACACACTTTCCACAAGCATTTTGTCTGGACTTTGGATGAAATATAAAAACAACCAAAGGAAAATCAGTTATTTAGAGGAAACTGGTCATCTGTGAGTCACTACAGGATATTTCCATCATGGTTAGCTTCTTAGACAACACACACCCTGTGTTTTCAACCTCTGGCCCAAAATTACCTGGTCACCTTCAAAATCAAACACAGATGCCCAACATTGCTAGGTTTCAGCTTGTAAACAGTGCAAAATCAAGAAGGCAACTGGTAATAAATGGTTTGTGGTATAGTGACATATCTAAGAAAGTCCTTGTGTGTGTGTGTGTGTGGCGCTCCAAATACGAATTTTATTTTGCCTTTGACTTGAGTATTTTGAAGTAGCACCCTCTTTATTTTTATTTTCTGCTTGGTTAATACTTTTTGTATATTGACAAAATTTGTATATTCTCTTTCCCCTACGAGAGTTTTGTATGTTACTTTCTTGGCCCATTAAAAAAAAAAAACAGTGGTGGAAAAGTTAGTCACTGTTGCCACCTAGTGGATAAAACATAAGCTGAAAATTAATAAAGGAGTTCATTACAGAACTGACGCTGGGTTCCCACAATTTATGTAGCCTAAAAGAAATTACTTTACCATCTGTGACGATCACATACATAAAAAAAGCTTTAGAACAGTTACTTAAAATTACACAATTGATCAAATATTTGGGGTCCGCCAGTTTTTGTTTTGAAAGCAATTACTCATTTTATTAAGCAAATATGCATTACATTGATCAAAAGTGACAGTAAAGTCATGTTACAAAAGCATTCAACTAATACTGTTATTTCGAACGTCCTATTCATCGAATAATATTAAGCATATTAAATACTAAGCAGCACAACAGTTTTTAACATTGATAATAATAGGATATTCTTGAGCAGCAAATCAACATATTAGAATGATTTCGGAAGGATCATGTGACTGAAGACTGGAGTAATTATGCTGAAAATTCAGCTTTGCATCACACGAATAAATAACACTTACAAATATATACATTTTAATAATTTTAAAATGGAAAATAGTTATTTTAAATTGCATGTTTCACAATTTTACTGATTTTTTTTTTTACAATATGATCAAATAAATTCAGCCATGGTGAGCATAAGACTTTCAAAAAGTTACAAAATCTTACCGGCCCCAAATTTTAACACTATTCACAAAAATGTCCAAGATTATTCTTTTGCATAACTTTTCCAGGCCTGAAAGTCACACATTTTCAAATTCTCTAATATTCCAGTACTGTAGGAAGTAGGAACCATGGCAATAGAGTGAAAAATTAAGAGAATTAAAAGTGAAGTGTGTAGTTTCTCCCATCCCAATTTTAGTGTCCACAAAAAAACTGTCTCACAAGACAAACACCAGCTTGGAGCAGGACGTGTTTGACCAAACAATAGTTTGGAAAGCCCAATAATGACAAAATTACACACTTTACCTTTGACCATTTAAGATTTCAGAAGTATATTATAGGATCCTTGAAAATGTGTTCAAAAACACACTTTCATTGTTTATTGTGGTGTAAACAAAAAAATGTTCTTTGAGATTAAAGGGTTAGTTCACCCAAAAATGAAAATTCTGTCAGTATTTACTCACCCTCATGTTGTTCCAACCCCGTAAGACCTTCGTTCATCTTCGGAAAACGAATTAAGATATTTAAGATATTAAAATCGCTCCTGCATACTAGTCCATAGGCTTCTTGAGGGACTGGCTCTTGCCGTCCCCGAAAAGTCATAAAAGACATCGTTAAAATAGTCCAAGTGACTACAGGGGCTCAATCTTAAGTTTATCAAACAAAGAGAACACTTTTGTGCGCAAAAAACAACAAAAATAACGACTTTATTTCAACTATTCGTTTATTTCTCCCTCTGCGCGAGTCAGCTAACTAGTTTAATAGCGTAAGCTTCTGTTATTGTACGTCACACGCATCACACACACATGACCAGCGTCGACCAATAGTGAGCCTACGTGTGACGTAGCTCTACGCAATCACACTACGTTAACGGACTATAGGCTTATGGAGAAGGAAGTGAATAGTTGAAATAAAGTCGTTATTTTTGTTGTTTTTTTGCGCACAAAAGTGTTCTCGTCGTTTGATAAACTTAAGATTGAGCCCCTGTAGTCACTTGGACTATTTTAACGATGTCTTCAATTACTTTTCGAGGACAGCAAGAGCCAGTCCCTCAAGAAGCCTATGGACTGTATGCAGGAGCGATTTTAATATCCTAAATATCTTAATTTGTGTTCCGAAGATGAACGAAGGTCTTACGGGGTTGGAACAACATGAGGGTGAGTAAATACTGACAGAATTTTCATTTTTGGGTGAACTAACCCTTTAAACAGAACTGGAATAATTCATAAAAAACTTGCCTGGTAAAATCCTTCCTTCATAGAGAATACATCATTTACAGCAGCATCCCAAAACGCCAGAGCTTTGTCATGCTGGAAATGTTGACAACAGTCTTTTGTAGAATAATCCTATTATAAAACACGGCTAGATAAAAGATGTTAGTTAAATACTAAGATGAGGTTGAGGAGTATAACAATAAATCCACTCTTTGCCTTGTGCTTCCGGTCTAATAGAAGCCAGTTTCTTGACCCGCCCAGTTTGGTGTCTAGAAAGATAATGGAGGATCATTAGTGGCATAAAAGATCCAGCATATACAGCAGAAGTTTACTCAAAACAAGTTTGACATAAATATTTAAAATGCTCTGACTCAAGCAATGTCCCCAGAGAGAACAGCAAGCAAAATACACGACATGACGTGAATTGCTTTGCTGACATAAAATCCGATTATTCAGATATTACGCAGAGTCTGGGCTTTCATTTGGGAGTGTGTGAGATATTCAGGGGAACTGTATGCCAGCTAATGCTGGCCAATGTTAAGTTCAGGAAAAAAAGCTTCAACGCTTAAAAGCAAAAGTTTCCCAGCACACTCAATTCATGACGGTAATGATCCCAACGAAGGAAAAACTCATTACTACAACCCGTTTTGTTTGCTTCGAGTCTGGTACCTCGTTCCTGCTGCTGTGACTGATCTTCTTCTCGATGTTCATGGCCAGCATCTGACTGCGGAACGACAGGCTCTTGGTTTTCTCGATCACTTGTTGATACGGCGACACTGCGTTGTTGCCCATCACCACGTGACCCTGAGTAGAAAACACCCATTAGAGAGGAGCAGTGTACTGAATAAGACGAAAACAAAGCTTTTATAAAATTATCAAACAACTTTTCTAAGTAACATAATAAAAAAGTAAAGGCTTCAGGGGATCTGGGGATTAAAAGTCACTTTGGTTTTAAAAGAACTGTTCTTTTACTAAATTACAGTTCCTATTATGTCAATGATAAATATCGTACTTGTTTTAATGATGTGAAAAGAAAAAAAAAAACACCAATGAGTTTTAGTCTATATTTATATCATATTACATAAACACAAATTCACACAAAGATTGGCATTTTCCCCCAAAATATTAGCAGAATAGCAAATGCGATATTGACTTTATATAACAGTTTAAAGGTGCTATATGGAACTTTTCTTCTAAAAAGAAAATAGTCTTGATAAGTCGATCCCCAACGCCGTGCATACAGTTCAGCTCACTCAGCACGACATTCGTGGTTTGACTTGTCGTGACTGTTTTCCAAGATGGCTCCTGTTTGTATACACGAAGTCTTTATAAAGTATCTTCTTATTAAACGGTCTGTACACTTACAAAGTTCAACACACCTCATTTTGCATGTATGGACCCTCATTTGGTATAAACTAGCGATTTCTCTTTACTTTAATGCCCCCATTACTAGCGTTATACACTAAACAGTTTTTAGTGATAAAACTCTTTACATTCGATTATCATGAAAACAAATGGTTGACTAGGTACCGATGTTTTATTAGACCAAAGGTTCATTTTGCGCCGGAGTTCTCCTTTAAGCTGATTAAACCAGCACAGGAACCAATTAATCTCAGCCAAATCAGTTCAAATCAACAGCTATCATAGCACATACGAACATAACTTATTGTATTTCACATGTATATTTAATGAATAAGACATTACTTATCACTGGCATTAGCGCAGTCACTACATACAGTAGAGTCAATGTAGTGTTCACCTTCATGTAACTACTCTTCAGCACAATGGTAACCACTAAAACTTCAACATGAATCCCGGGGGGATTGTGAAATACCTTTTAGAAAATCTTCGTTTGCACAAAATGTTCTCTCTATTAAAAGCTGCACACATTTGGAATAGTATGCCAAAGGAAATCAGAGATAGCCCTACTTTTGCTTCATTTAAGAAACAGCTTAAGAGATGGCTGAACAAAAATCAAAAATGTAATCATTTAGTATAAAGGTTGAATTTGATAGGTAGATTTATTTTAAATATTTATAATAAGCATCTTGGAATGTCTACATATAGGAGTTTTTGTAATGGGTACTACAATACATTCTCTATAAGATAGGCCTATAGGAACTTTTATGATTATTACTATTCTTAATTAATGCTGTTATAACGTCTCGGTTACATTTATTTATACATATTTTTTTTTTTATTTCACATGTGTTTTGTTGATATGTATATTGTGTGTCTGTTTTTGGATTGTATTTGTCTGTGGGGACAATAGATGGAAATTAGCGTTGTGCTAAATCCGGCGTATTTACGTTTGACTATGCTTGTACGTTCATTGATATGCATTGTGCCATCTAAAAAAAAAAAAAAAAAAAAAAAAAAAAACTCATGACAGAAACTCTTTTAAATGTCAAACACAAGTTCTCTTTCATGTCGGTCACTTCAACGTTCATTGGAGAGATCCAGCAGAAATGGGATCTAACTAAATGAGCCAATGCACATTGGCATGTGATGATTGTGCCAGCTGCTTCTATCATGCAGGGCGGGTATATAATGAGTAACAGGTGCAACGCATCTTTGCATTTCGCTTCAGAGCGGAGCAGATTCATGTTCCATCTTCAGATTCATAGACAACTTTGAGTGTTATTTTTGAAAAAAGCCTTCTACTTTGTGTTGGTGTCAAGGCGCGCTACAGCAGGATCACCTAAAAAAACTAAAAAACTAAAACAAACCGCTGTTTTCACAGCTCTGAGAGTAGTGGTTCGGTTGAGTGCCTCAGTGGATTGCACTGTTTCCCACTGTTGGCAGTGGACATCCCACTGTGCGCTTCAGCACTAGAGACAGCAAATTTTCCTAAAAGAGCTTACACGAGTGTGATATTCCACTCGTGTGTGTGCGCCCACAATCACTGTATCACATGCCTGTGCTTAAGCATGCTGAAACTGCATTAGTGGGTGGTTCATGTTCCCGCAGGAGATCATGACCACGTCTACATGTTGTCCGTCTTGCCTTTCTCATAAGGCCATGAGTGTTCAGCGTGAGTTTGATGGCCTTGAGTTTCATGGTCTCGCATGCCTGACAGCTTACGAATGGGATTGCTGGTCCTTCTCATGGGGGACCTAGCGTTTCATTCGGGGCTCAAGCTGAGGACCGATGTCGACCGCTGCATTGGAGAGAGAGGGCTGTTATACTTTGGAAATGATGATGCTAAGCTTGAGTCAGATTCAGACTTGAAAGCCATGCTTTCCAGGGCCGCTCTGGGAGCACAACGCGTAAATTGCCTTGCCCGCCTCCGTGCTGTTTTCCTGGATGTGCGTGAAGAACTTTGGCAGTATGGAAGCATATTGACACCAATATGGCAAGCCAAACATTCCTAAATCTGCAGAAAAAGTTGTTTGTGCTACACGCAGGTCGCCTCTACCCTGCATGTGATGGCCACCCTAAAACTATGGAAGGCCAAAACACTCATGATGCAGGAGGGTAGTTCTGAGCCGGGGTTGAGCTGCGCATGTTGACTGAGATTAAGTCAACGCGTTAGCCCTCGGCCAGACGATGTCCACCCTGGTGGTCCAGAAGCGCCCCCTGGCTAAACCTTGCAGAGGTGCAAGATATCGCCAAGTTCTCGATTCTCTTATCTCACAAGGGGGCCTTTTCGGACTGGCCCCAGCAGTTCTCCGTAGTTCAGAAGCAGACGGAGGCAATCGAGAGCTTGTCCCTTTGTGCTTCAAGAGCACTCGTTGGCTGCCCCTCCGTCTGCTCATCGCCAAGGGTATCAATCCTCAAAAAAAAAGGAGGAATCTACCACAGCCAGCTCTACTATGACGTCAAGCCTCGCAGGGAAACGACGCCATTCGTCTCAGCCGCAGAGGTCAATGAAAAATCACCTCCGAGACAGGCGACCACACCCGTCAACATTTGGGTACCAAAATACGGGAGACCTGAGGAGGGAGTTTCTCATGTTTCTGTTTTTATTCTTTTTTTTTTATTGATTGCAAAAATTAACTACATTAATCACACTTTTTTTTCAGTTTTTCTGTGATTAATACCGATGAATCGTCATTAAAAAACCTAACGTTTTGATCTTTAATCAACTTTATTGACAGAAAGCTTTAGTGGATACCGTCCCTTTAAAACCAGCCGCTGCTGCCACTGCTGACTTTTTTTGAACTCATTTAAGACTGCACAGTCTACTCAGGATACTCAGGATATCAGGATACTCGACAAACGAACATTTTGGCTTAATTGCGTCTGTAAGTGTTCGGTCTATTTCAAGCTGAAAGAGAACTCTATTCTAGCGCTAAATTTGTCTTGGCTTGAATATTTTAAAAGCATTTTTATGAATAAGAGCGCATCATATAAAGTAACGCCAGCCAAAAGATGACAGAAAAAATGGATGCTACGTTACAACCTGTGCAGATATCGACTGTGCAACTGGGTTGTAGGTGGCCAGGTTGAGCTCACAAATGGATTGAAATTTGTATGATGTGTTGATTGTGTGGGTGAGTAGAATACATTATACAGGGTCTGGCAACTGGACAACCTTGGAATAATATATTGATGTGATTATTTATATAACGAGGTTTCACGGGAGAAATAACAAAACGGGAGGGGGAGGGAGATGGGTGTGAAATATGGGAGACTCCCGGGGAATACGGGAGTGTTGACGGGTATGCGGGCGACCTGAACCGGGATGAAGCTGGCGTGTTGGTAGGGATCCTATTTCTGTTGGATCCCTCGGAAGAACATTGGAGTGATTGTCATGAAAGGGAACGTCTCAGTTACGTATGGTAACCCACATTTGTCCTATCGCCATGTTGTTGTACCATCGCTGCAGAAGCAAGCTGGCACAATTATCATATGCCAATGTCCATTGGCTCGTTTAGTTTCTCTTGAAGTAGATTGGTCTGCAAGGTCTTGCTCTGCGAATATCCCATTTCTGACGGATCCCTGGGATCATGAGTTACCATATGTAACCGAGACGTCATAACAGCATTAAACACACTAACAAGTCTTTCCGTTCCCGTTTTAATTAAAAAAAAAAATCCAGTCCTATGCAAACCTGGGAACAAGAAATCCACTGCCCAATTTCCAAAGTTTAAGACAATTTCATTAAGTTACTACAACCAAATCTTTTTAAAAAGCCAAACAAACACAGAAATTTGAGTTTAAATTACAGATGATATAAGTTAATGTAAACATCAACATTATTATGTCAACGGAACTCTACAAAATAATTTTTGCAACTTAAAAGGTTTAATTAAAACAATAAATTATAATCATGCATTTATTTAAGATGTGGTAACAGATCCCCTGAATTACTTTTTGTAATTTAACTTATTGATTAAATGAAATAATTTGACATAATAAATGATGTATAAGCTACATTTACTTAGGTAAAAATCCAGATAACAGGTAAAAATCCATTTAAACAAAATCCCAGAAAATATTACGATATTGTCAATACCGCACACCCCTAGTTCCTATATCGGCTTACAATAAAAGCACTATTCATTGACAAACACACAAGAAAGGCAAGTAAACTGGTTGCTTTTCCCTTTAAACCCCATAGTTAAAAACGTCAACCAATAAAAAAAATAAAAAATAAAAAAAATGCCACCCGTCATACTTTGTAGATCTAAAATCTTACGCACTTTGCTGACTGCACACAATGGTCAAAGATGTCAAACCAGACATGACTCGTCGTGAAAGCAAGTTAGAAATGCACAAGCACAAAGGAATAGATTTGAGAGGTACAGCTAACATGAAGATGACTTTAACATTTATAATATAAAGTTGTATGTTCTTTGGAAACACGTATAGCACAATAGCATTCTATTTGTTAACATTACTTGATGCAATACTTTACATGAAACTATTAATATTTTTACATTAATCTTAATGATAATTTTTACATAAACAATTTTGACACTTCAAAAAATTAACATTAGTTATTGTATTATGAACAAAATGAATTACCCATGAATAATAGATTTATTAAAAATTAACAGTAACCAAGATTAATATTTAAAGATATTTTTTAAGCTTTAAAAATAATCTTTTTTTTTTTTTTTTATATTAATGTTTACCTTTTTTCAAAATTTTTACTTGTGTAAAATGCAAAAGAGCAGTTTGGACATTCTGCTAAACATTTCCTTTTGTGTGCCACAGAAATAAAAGAAAAGGGTAAGTTACAATAAGGCCCCATTTGTTAATCCATTACCTATAAATTAATTCACTAACAATGAGCAATATGTTACTAAGGCATTTATAACAACATTAATATTGGTAATTAATTAAAAAGTTGTCCATTCATTCATGTTATTTTACAATCTAATATCTAATATTAACACAGACACAACTTTTGATTTAAAAAAAATGTTAAAGTAAATATTGAGATTTCTATCAACTAAGGTTAAAAAATGCTGCATAAGTATTGTTCATTTTTAGTTCATGCAAAATAATGCTATAAAATGAAAGCCCAATTGTAAAAACTGCAGACAATAAAATGTATAGGTTTGAAAAATGAGGGTGCAAAACTGATTTTTGGCTGAATTATCCCTTTAAGGTTCATATTGAGTTAAAAAATAAAATAAACGTAAGACTCAAAACAAAAATGTGTACCATATTTATACAGTGTACCAACAAACAGCCCTTTTTCACAGTCAGGGGGAGTCTAGTGCGTCTCAAAATAATGGGCTTTGTGTTTGGACATGTGTTCTGCACCCCAAAGATTGCTCACCAGTTTGGAGTCGATTTTGGCATCCAGTCTGGCATTGCGGATCAAGTTTACGATCCATCTCTCAGCCTCCTCGGGGGTCATATTCAGCTTATCTGCCAACATGCTGCCCAGAGACAGGAAGAGCGATAGATGAGAGGGAGAAAATGAGAAATGCTGAGATTGCCTAAGGTCAACAACAAGCTGTAGCTCTCCTCTTCAAACAAGAGTTCAAACAGTCTCAGTGAAAATCAATCAGTGTAATAAACACAAGCAGATGACATGAATTAAGAAGGACCACCATGTCTATGATTAAATGTGAACACAACAAGGTTCCTAAATAGTGGTCTTCAAAGAAACTTTTAAAGGGACAGCCGATTTTCATAGTGTATGGAAGTCAATGAGACCAGAAACTGTCTGTTTACTGATATTCTTCTAAATATCCGAAAATCGGCTGAATGGATTCGAAAATGGTAAAACTCAACTGTTTAACTCTGGGGGAGTGGTAAAATGAGCCTATTTCCAAAAAAGGTGGAGTATCCCTTTAAAGGGGGAACTTGTTTGTTGCTTTTTAAGCATGAAATAGGTCTAGGTCAAAGTCACAAAGAACAAAGTCCACCTTGAGTAAACACTGTTTCTGAAATCCTTGAAACGGCTCGATTGTAGTCTTGATTTTTTTTCCGTCACAATATTCCTTGTTTTACAGTATCCCGCCCAAGGCATAAAAAAGTAGTGAGGCCTGGTCCTTTTGCAGTAGTAGTGTGTTGAAAACTCATGGTTGTGGTAAGGGCGTGACTTTTCCGAAACATGCTCGATGTGTGGTTGACCAATCACAGGGCATTTCCCCAAAGCATCGCAAGCCCAAGTAGATCAACTTAGCTCACGATACTTTTGAGAAACGCAGTCCAGAGCGTTACTGACAGACTGGAAAAACAGGTGCTGCAATAATATATATAAAAAAAGTGAATATAACAAAAAATAATGTGGTTTTTGTACATTCAGGGTTCTAGTAGACCCCAAACCAAAATCAAGAATTTGAAAAAAAGTTAATAATAGGTCCCTTTAACAACCATCAACGTAACACGTGTATTAAACGGAGTAAACGGAAACTAAAACAAACAGACTTTTGTTACTTTAATTCAATTCACTTAATGTTTAAGGCACACAACCGAATAAAACTATAAATAACGCTAATAGTATCTCAATGATACTAAAATAACATGTAACAGTTGTTCTCTCCATCTAGCTCTCCTTAGCTCAGTATTCAGAATGTACACCATTGTGATGTCTCTCAGCTTTTGTCAGATTTGGCTGGGGTCCATTGATCCTGGCAGCAGTGCAGTGAATCCTCGCAGCACGCTACGCTCTTTTTACAGTGCTAAGAGGATTAGCGCACACTAGTCTATCAGGATTCATCCGGAGGGGGTGTTACCTGATGCTGATGCACTGATGGATCCGGCAGAACGTCTCGAAGATGAACAGACGTGCGTTTTCAATGAAATCCTCTAAGCAGGCTACCAAGAAGAAGTCGTTCACCAGCACCTTGAAAACAAATAGCCCATTCAAATTGTTGATGGTCCACTGAAAGGCAAGGAGATTGAACTATGTACTTTTAAAAATAAAAGTAAAAAATGTCACTTAATTTTACATTAAAAATAAACTTCTCCAATAAAACTTTACAGTTAAGTGTGCGATTTCCTGCACATAAATGCAGTAACACAAACAGAACTGCAAAAATAATGGTTTAAAATATGATATAGTTTATATATATATATTATTTCCGAATTCCGAATTGAGCAAACAATACTAAAATCATTCTATATATATATTTGGAATCCCAATGAAACACTTTTTTAAATACTTGCAAATTTGAAGTTATATCAATGGCAAGCAAAATCATTCATTATCTAGCAACAGAACTAGAAAAGGCCATGTTTTATGAGGAACCAAATTTCACTGTTTTATTGCAAATTTGTAAATAATTCTAAGGAATCATCAAGAGTCCAAGAGAATTGCTTGGGGTATAGATTTGAAATATGACCTTCCAGATTCAAAATGGAGCCAGAATCTGTCAAGTAACACTAGATTGAAACTGATATAACTGGGTAATGCATACATATGTCACCCCTGAAAAGTTAAATAGGTTTAACCCGGAAATCCCAGATATCCGTTTTAAATGCCAAACACACAAGGGAACATTTTTCCATTGTGTCTGGGAATATGAGGTTATCAAGACATTCTGGCAAAAAGTGACAGTACTAATTTCTTCAATTATTTCAAATCCAATTCCAATGACCCCTAAAATATGTGCTTTGGATTTAATTCCTTTCTATCATTATCAGGTTATCACACTAAAATGATTGACATTTGTCTAATTCTTGCAAGACGCTTAGTAGCATTTTACTGGAATAAAAGGTCCATACATTGATCATTGGTTAAAAGAGCTGACCCATTGTATTGCATTGGAAAGAATAAGCTACAGTATAAAGGGCAAACTAAAAGATTACCATAAAATATGGGATCGTTTTATATGTATTTTCTTAAAAATAACCAACAGGCAATACTCCTCTCACTCCACTGATTGATATGTGTATATATGATGCGCTTATGTACTTAAATATATGGGCATGTCTGTCTTATAGGGCTGGGTATCGATTCACATTTCAATTTCGATTCAATTTCGATTCACAATCTCTCAGTTCGATTCGATTTCGATTCTCGATTCGATTTTCGATTCTCGATTCCTGATTTGATTCTCGATTCAACTATAATGAAGATGTAATAAAAATCCTATATTTATAATTTATAAAAGAACAGAACAGTCGCACAGCTTGATCAAACAGTATCATGTTATTTTATGTTTAAGATAGATAAATATATAAATATTTAGACATTTTTTACATTGATCTTACCTAAATGTTAATGTATTTTTTTTGTTAAGAGTTTATGTATGGATGCTTGATTTCAATCTTTGAATTAAATTGAAAAAAGTAGCACAAATAAATACAATAGAATAAAGACAAAAATTAAGAGACATTTTGGGGTAGTTTTTTGGGTATGTCAGAAATACTACAGAAACTGAATAAAGTAATCCAATGTAAAATAACACTGGATAGTCTTTTTAGTCCAGACTGAATTAAATACAAAGGCTATTAATTCTGATTGCTTACAATTAATACTATATTCTGTTGTTATGACAACAGAATTAATGACTGACACAAATGGCTGCGTTCACTTTAAGAACTAGTGTGCGAATCCATTACTGTTTCATTAACTTTCTGTCATACACGTTTAATGCTAATTTAAGACATTACCGACTGTCTTTACGAGGTTACTCACCAATACCAGAGTTTTGACATAATGTTGCGTGTTTTAACTGTTAAAGTGATATAATCCAGGGATAAAACTTTTGTTTCTGGCGAGCTGTTTGTGAGGCGGATTTAGGCTGTAACGTTACTGTGCACGCAGTGAAAGAAATCTCTGAGAGTGCGCGAACACGGGATGGTTTAACATTGCTTGAGCAAATAAATGATAAATATTAGTTACGATCATAGGTCACGATGCAATGCTGGCCCGATTGTGCAAGTGAATATTCCGTCGTGTCCCGACTCCTAAACGCGTGTGTATCGACAGCTGCAGTGCTTGGCGCTTGCCTAGTGCAGAGAGACGAGAAGATGCAGCACCGCGTCCGCGAGCCCTTTATATGGAAAAAATCGATTCGTGGCCGTTCAGAATCGATTTTGAATCGACCACATTTTAAAAAACGATTAATCGAAAAATCGATTTTTTTGCCCAGCCCTACTCTTAGCCTTTGTATAATAACCTCTATATGTGTAACTGATTTTTTGGACCCAGAGGGTGGGAAGACAGTTAAAATATGTAAAATATTTAGTTTTTTGTGAATGTTCTTGTTATATTCCATGTTTTTCAGTAAAAAATATGTTTAAAAAATACAGTATATATAATATATTTATTAATAAATTATATTAATTTAAATATAAATATCTACAGCGATGTCATTGTTCAAAGTGACCATGAAACATACATTATCCATTTTGTTAATTTTTATAATTTTTTTCATTTTGTTCATTTTTAACTTTATAGACAAATCCCACAGGCGTAAACTGAAACGGTGTTGAAAAGGCAGAGATTATGTTTTCACAGGTGTGAATGCTCAACGCTCCCTCTGGCCACGTCTAAGAGGAGAGCTGCCTCATAACAGTAGGTCTGAGAACTGACAGCAGAAACGCTTTGAAAAGCCCAGTGGGAAACAGCATTAAATTACAGTAGACAGGGATTTGCAGTGGATGAATAGACATATGGCTTCAAGCTCTAAGATGAGTGTTCTTCTCAATGTATGCCTCCAAACGACTCAAACTGAGGGAAACAGTGTTAGTTGGAATCACAGGGATGACAGGCCTGGTAACACACAGCGGGTGGTGATCTTACCGACTCGCACTCCCTCAGTTTTTTCTGGGCGCTGTCGAAATCAAAGTTAACATAGAGGCACTCCACAAACTCTGTGATGGGATCCTTGTATGTGTATGACTCCTGTTGAGAGAGTGAAAGCAGAGCGAAACATTAATCTCGTGCTAATTTGACAGCGAGTGCCAAAGTCGGGGGTATAAATGTGGCATCGCCCCAAGAAGCACTCTGACGACTACATTTAAAAAGAGACGCTAATTCACAAACTCTGAATCAATACTTAAAAGGAAGCACATTTAGTATGAGCGTAATTGAATGCGATGATGCTTGTCGCGATAGAAACCTCAAAGGAGAATCTGTGTGCTCATTCATATGAACCACAAAGAAGACAAAGACAATATTCAAAACAACCTGAACTCATATAAACTCTATCGGCTCGAATGCACTTTCATTAAAACAAAGTGCTTTTATGCATATTAGCATGTCTGATAAAGGGATGGTCAACTAGTTGGTTTATCTTCATTTTTTCTTGAGTGTTTATTTTAGCTTTAATATTTAAAGGATAAATATGTTGATATTGATGTGGCCAATTACTGTTGTAATTAACATAACAGTATTAATATGATGTTACTCTTATAATTTAGCAGTTAACATCAGAACGCATCATATATTTGGTCTAAACAATGTAACAACGTAAAATCTATCACACAACACTGAGCACACTTAGCGATGTCATTGTTACTAAGGAACCATGAAACATTACATTATCCATTTGGTTAATTTTTAATTTTGTTAATTTTTAACTTTGATGTACAAAAACATATGGGGTTATGCCCCCAATTCCCCATTGCGGAACACCAGTCTAACAAAATCCTGTGGGAAACACCGACATCATTTCACGCACATTGAAGCATCCATAGCAATTTCACGCATAATTGCCACAGCATAACTATATACCCACTGGCCATTCAGAAAACCCACCCGCCTAGTTAAATCTGCAGCGATCATGTTAACCTGCAGTGTTGGGCAAGCTAAGAAAATGTAGTGAGCTAAGCTAGCAATTACTCTACATTAAATGTAGCTTCACTACACTGAAGCCACCACCCTAGGAAATGTAGCAAGCTAAGCTTCAGCGAAAAGTAGTTTACTACAGCTAAGCTATTTTTTTTTTTATATATATATTGAACTTCATTAGTCCAAACTATTTCAGTAATCAATAAAACTGTCAATCAAATATAGACAGGCATAATTTGGCAGTTTTATTGTGTATTCAACAACTGTTCCAAAACAATTTGGCAAAAAGAACAACAAAAAAACATAACATTAAATAACTATAAACCATATAACTATATAAAACTATAACAAAACCAGGTGTCAAGAGTGTGTGCATCTTTTTTCGATTAAGTACATTTCTCATGTGTCAGCCCAAGGATTGATATTGGTACAGTACGTGATGTCACATCATACATGGTAATGCACCAAAAAGCTGGTTTGTAAAGTCCTATGAAATCCGTTTTATTTTTACCCACATTCCAAATTTGTAGTTTTATTATTTATTATATTTTATTTATTTATTTATTCTTTTTTTTTTTCCTTTTTCTGGACTCCCATTTTAATGGTTAAAATAAAATAAAATAAAATTTTAATAATCAGAAACGTAATTAATTGAAATCATGAAACGTACACAATTTAACAATAATTTTTTACAATTTTTAAATAAATAAATTATTTTAAAATGATAAAATAATGTAATTTATCTTATAATTAATTACACTTTTTTTATGGTTTAAATTGTAATGACCAATTTATTTAAAATGTAGGACTAATGATTTTTTTTTTCATTTTTTTAATCATTTTATTTTGACAGGTTGCTTTGTAGATCTTTAAGTCTCTGTGAGTCTCGATTAATCACATTAATGTCATAGTTAACTCGCGATTAATCGCACATTTTTATCTATTCTAAATATCTCGGATTTTTTTTGTCCCATTATTTTTTTTCTCATTTTAATGTTCTTTTCTCAAATCAAGCTAATCAAACGATCTTTTCTCAAATCAAGCTAAAATGCTGCTAAAGTCACTCTCAGAGCGGCTGTGTAGATGAAATGCATCTATTAATGTCCTCATATATGCTGAAAACATTGCGAGCGTGCTTCAGTTTGTGTTGTGTGTGTGGTAAATGAATCCGCGTGTCTGATACATTCATTCACTGAGACACAGAAAACGCATGATTCCTTTTTAAATAGTATTTATGAATCAGTGACAATTAGCAGTGGTATTTCCGATTTGAGCTTGAGCTTTAGAAATGCTTGGGGAAAATTTAGCTTGTGCTTCGCTACTGAAAAGCTATTTGATTCAGAAAACAGCGACACTACCAACACACTACTGAGAAATGTAGTTAAACTAGAAGCATCACTACTTGTAGCAACGCTACTGCTCAACACTGCTAACCTGTTGGATGACTTTGACCAGGTCTTTAAGGACCTGTCGTCGTTTCCTCACGTCCTTGTTGGTAATGACGGCCGTGGTCAGGTAGCGCAGAATGTGGGGGCACATGGTCTGAATTGCGTTCAAGTACCTAAGAAACAGACAACATCCATCAGTAATGCATAACATCTTTTAATAGTGCTGTCAAAGGATTAAAATATTTAATCGCGATTAATCGGATTAATGTCATAGTTAACTCGCGATTAATCGCACATTATTATCTATTCTAAATGTCTCCGATTTCTTTTTGTCCCATTATTTTTTCTCATTTTAATGTTCTTATCAACATGAAAAAGTGGATTGGCTTGTTTTGTGCAACTTTTTTTTTTTATTGAAAACAACATTGGCATGTACTGTGTTCAATTTCACACTAACATTCACACTTGGAGTAAATAATCTCACACGGTCCAATAAAAGGGTGAAAGAAATATTGATGAGGTCCTGATATTGACGAAGAATCAATTGGGCGGAGAATTCGCATCAACTGTGTGTGTGTGTTTGGCCATTATGAAGTTGTATTTCAGACTGGATGTGCCGCGAACACGATGATGATAGCTCAGTTCACAACGACAAAACACACAGATCACTTTGGTCTTGTCAATGGAACCATTTTGCAACTTTTTAAAAGTAAACTTTCCATTCAGAATCTTATTGGCATCCACTTCGGCGTCTCGCGCTCGTCATCCACTCAAAACGTAACATTAACCAACTATTTGGCCGGCTCGCAAGCCTAAACAAGTGTGTGCGACGTGCCTGTTTTGTTTCCGGTCTAGCTAGCTCCGGTCGACGAAGCAACAAAATGTCTTCGCGCGGCACATGCCATTGAAACGATGGGTATCATAGCGCATGCCACGTCCTGTTGCAAAAGCATGTGGAAAAAAACCCCTACAAAGTTTGCTAGGCCAAAAAGACCGTTTATCGCTCGATAAAAATATTTACGCCATTAAAATGGGTTTGCATTAATGCCGTAAATAACGCATTTAACTGATAGCCCTATTTTTTATTCATCACAGTTTAAAAGCTTGGGGTCAGTAAAGGTTTTTGTTCTAAAGAAAATAGGAAATTTATATTTTTATTCAGCAAGGATACATTAAATTTATTAAAAGTGATGTTTATCATATTAAAAAAAGATTTCTATTTCAAATAAATACTGTTCTTTCAAAATCTCTATTCATTAAAGAATCCTGAAAAAATATATATATTTTAATTATGATAATTATAAGACATGTTTTTGTTTTGTTTTTAGCAGCAAATTAGCATATTAGAATGATTCCTGATGGATCATGTGACTCTGAAGACTGGAGTAATGATGCTGAAAATTCAGCTATCCCATTATTTTTGAGATAACTGTGTATTTCTTATCAAATAATAGCCTTGGTGCCCAATTTTTTTAAAAACATTTTACAAATATTACAGAGCCCAAACGTTTGAACTGTAGTGTATATGGTTTATGTATTGCAATTTCAAATATTATTTTTTAGATTTTCAAATAACATAAACATTCCAAAATTAAATAATATTGAATCAGAATTTGAGAAACTGAATCAAATAAATTCAAGAAATCAGTACAGATATGTAGCTCTAAAAGCCAATGACAATTATAAACCATGAGGGAAAAAAAAGTGGATATTTTGTCAAAAAAAAAAAAAATTGATTGGTTCCTGTTTTAAAATTACATCACTGTGGTCTTTCAAACACTTAACACAGAGTGTATCATCTTCAAAGTGCTCAGACTGAGCAATGCTCATTATATGGTCATGCAAACAAGCACTGTACCCCCTAAAAATGTAACGCTTTCAAGAACAAATCTCATTAACAGTGAATTTTTCAGCTATTGATGCAAACACAACCCACACATTATGGCAAGTCCCTTTAGCAAGTGACAACAAAAATGTTATGCAAATGCGGAGTGCTGGATTCCTATATTCTTTAATGAGCAATTTGAGAGTGCTAATAATAACAAAGAGGCAATTTTGTGTTGCTGTACTCACTGGGGCTGATAGAGGAACAGCTCGATGATGTTGTCTCTGCCTTTGGGGTGGTTAAAGAAGACAAACAAAGACCAGTGTATGAGCCACGTCCTCTGCTGCAGCGACTGAAGAGGGGAACTCACCGACTGAACCGTGGCAGGAAAGACAAACATGGTTTCATTAAAAATATGTCAGCATTGCTTCAGCCTTATGTCATGTCGAGACTAGCAAAACAAGCGAAGCCCCAGTAAATCTACACACATCCATCTTTAACTGCAATGCAAATAAAAATTCCAAGCATTTACTTCTCAAAGCTGATGCAATGTAAATGTCATCCTAGTCAATTTTGTGTGTGTAGTTAATCTAATGCCTGATGTCGGCTAGAGGACTGTTATATCTGAGCTCAAAGGAACATGGGTAATACAGCAAATTAACCGGGTGGGAAGGATATTGGATTTCTCCAGCTGATGAAATACAGCCGCAAAGCTTCTATTATACAGGGGAGACAGAGGCTTGAAGGATGCCGGACAGACGTACGTTGTTGTCGATGGTCTCTCGTAAACGGGTCAGGTCCTCCATGGCCGCCTCCCAGTTCTGCATGAGGATCTCGGATGCCAGTTTTCCCCAGAGAGAGCTCAGAGCGTTCCTGTCCGTGGAGGGAACCTGAGTCATAAAAACAAAATATATGATGATTGAATGATTTTGTTGGTCTCAATTCTCTGCCAATTTCCACAGTGAAATTTCATTAAGCACGCTCCCACAACTATACATTTTTCGGATATACTGTTGCTTCAGCGTTTATGAAAATTGTCATGTCTCGACTGGTTAGGACACAATTTTGAACCCACAATAGACTTTTATTTTATTTTGAAATGAAAAAAAAAAAAAATTTCATTCATTCATTCATATATATATATATATATATATATATATATATATATATATATATATATATAACTGCAACTTAAATAGAAATTGAAATGAAGTCATTTCAACTTTAATATATTTTCATGCTAAATTATTGATATTATCAGCTGCCAATACTTCTGTCCTCATTGTCACATGACCCTTCAGAATTGTTATTCATTTTAATATGCTGATTCAATGCTCAAAAACAGCAGCTGTGCAACATTTTTGTAGAAACTGTTATACATTTCTTTCTAGAAACTTATAGATATATTTACTGTCAGTTTTGATCAATTTAACAGATTTTTGCTGAAATTAAAATATTTTTTGCAAATAAATAAATTACAAATCCTACTTGTCCTAAACTTTTGAAGAGTATGAATATTTTAAATATCACCCAAACAGCTTGTCTTATATCAAGATATGTCTGCAAATAATTTTTAAATACATTTTAATTTTAAAAAATAAATATAAAATTATATTTAAAAAAAAAGCAGACATATACTGGTTGGTACAAGCAAAACTATTTTTGCGTATTTAAAACATAGCAGTTACAACGGATAATATTTTGGTTTATGTTCCTTTAATATTTCTAACCACCTCAAGGTACTGTTATTGGTTGTCTGTACAAGCAAATTATTAAAATCAAAACACTTTAGCTCTATTAAAACACTAAGAGAAGAAACCAACTTTCTGCTAAAGTCATTTTCAAACTTCACAAAACAAATTAACCAAAAATATAGGATAAACATTAGCAGTCTTGCTTACATGAACAAGAACACTTACTAGCACACGGAAGAAGTAGAGATACTCCGCAGCCCCCGAGTAGTTGCCACACTCATACTGGAATTTGGCATAACGGTATAGCGTATCCAAATATTCCTGACGAAACTGAGGGAGAAGAATATGGCAGTGAAATGAAATATTCAACGATGCAATAAGCTGTTAATTAGCTTCTCTGAAAATAAATAGGGGATAATTGGTTATAGTTTGAGGTGTGTTGCAAAACTTACACTATGTTTGTCTGCTAAATATTCAAACAGCATCCTCCCATCTCTAAGAATAAAAAAGTGCATCTTATTAGTGACTTGCATGACCACTAAACACACCAGATATTGTATTTCAAGGTGCAGTACAGTTATACGGTGACAGCAGACCTGGTGGACTGCATTTGTCTCTGAGTCTCTGGATCTTCAAACATCTTCACTATGGGTTCAGTCTCAGACTGGAGCTGCTTCAGCTGGGCAACCACTGTGGTTCTTTTCTCCCTTAAGGCTACACAGAGAGAAATTATTACATGTCATATTATACATGAAATATACAGTGCCGATCAAAAGTTTGGAAACATTACTATTTGTAATGTTTTTCAATGAAGTTTCTCAAAAAGCCCACATTTATTTGATCAAAAATATTGTAATATTTTTAAATATTTAAAATGATGGTTTTCTATTTTAATATACATTAAAATATAATTTATTTCTGTGATCCAAAGCTGAATTTAATCAGCCATTATTCCAGTCTTCAGTGTCACATGATCCTTCAGAAATCATTCTAATATGCTGATTTGGTCAGTTTATTATTATTATCAATGTTGGAAATAGTTGTTCTGCTTAATACTAATTATATTAATATAATATTAATCAAATTAATAACATTAATTAATACTAATATATTATGTTGAAGCATGTTATACTTTTTCAGGATTAATTGATAAATAACAAATTAAAAAGGACAGCGATTACTAAAAAAACATAAATATATAATTTTTAACAATATAAATCTTTCTTTACTATCACTTTTTTATCCATTTAACACATTCTTGCTGAATAAAAGTATGAATTTCTTTCAAAAAAAGAAAAAATTAGTTTGGCCCTTTACTTTTTAACTTTTAATACTTTTTTGTCATAAATGTATTTAAGCAGCACAACTCTTTCCAACATTGACAATAAACCAGCACATTAGAATGATTTCAGAAGGATCATGTGACACTGAAGACTATGTCAATAATGCTGGAAATTCAGTTTTACATCACAGAAATAATATACTGAAGTGATCAAATAAATGGAGGCTTGATGAGGCTATGAGACTTTTAATAAAAAATATTAAAACAAACATTAAAAATAGTAATTTTCCAAATGCGTGACTGGTGGGGTAACATGCTATAGAGTAAGACGCTATATTTGACGTAAAAATATTAATCGAATTGCTCAGTCAGTGCTTCAAGTGCAGAAAGACAATACAAGTGCTAGTAAACAATGTCAGGTAACCTCACATTTACCTCAGGAAAGCCATTCAATGACCACAAAACCATGATCAATTAGCTAGAAAAATTAACTCTAAAGAGAAGCATTTTGCTAATTATATGCACCCTTACATTTTACATATTCATTACATGTTAACTTAACCCGTTCATCGGCATTTAGGATCAAATTTTGAATCAAAACATATAATATATCTGGCTGATTTGATTAAATTCCAGATATACAGATATGTTTTTGATTTATTTAACTTTATTTTAGGTGAGAGGGGAAACACTTACAATGTGGAATGTCTTTGTCAGGATAAAGGTTCTTATAGACGTCCATGGCGAAGTCCACCATGTTCGTTTCACTGAGAAGATCCAGCTTTCCTTGGAGAAGTTCTTTCTCATTGTAGATCTGAGGTGACAATAAACATCAGATTTAACAGCACAGCACTATATCAGGATTTCTGAATATATGACTGACTTTAAATTAAAGAGGTAATATGCACCATAATAACATGATTTTAACAGAAATGCATCACAGTCAAAGCACTGAATACTAACTTACATTATATACATATTTTCATTTATCTCACAACAAACAACGTTGTATCACACAGTAATAGTATTTTAACATATACCACAACAATTAATGATGACAATATTTACGTATTTATGGTAACGTTAAAGGTGTTACTTGGAATAATATCACACTATGTCCAAGTATAATATTATAAAAGTAGAAATAAAAAGAGATAGGAGCTACGAAATACAAATTGGTGATTTAAATTAAGCTGATCTGTAAAAAATAATACAAAAAAAATAAATGTTTAATGGAATTATCACTATAAAGAGGTAATTTCTGCTATAATATCATAAGAAAACAAAGTATTTATCCCCACCAGCTGACTTTCCGCCACACGTGGCGCTGCACGATTAGCGACTACAAAATAATTGAGAATATAGCTGAGTAACGAAGTATTTACTTTACACTACTGTTAATTATATATTACCTCCTTGACAGAAAGAAATTCCAGCAGCGGAAAGACCAAATGTCGATCTAAAAAATGTGCAATCTTGGTGGTGAGATCGTACTCCGCCATTTTGGAAACGGAAATGAGCTTCTAAATAACTTTATTTAAACACTGAAGAGACAACAGTGACATGCTGGACTCCACAAGCACTCAAGCCAGTAGATTGGTTGTAAGAACCGTTCATATCCTCGTGAGACCCATCAGTAGAGTTTTTTCCTCTGTAGAGGACATTATATTTTAACAAATATCTTTGAGACCAGTTATAAGCCACAGTTTTAACACAGGGCGTTTCAGTTTGCGGTTACACCATAACAACTCCCTCTCATTGGTATTCAAATATGACTGATATTTTATTCAGCATTAATGGGAATATGATAATATTTTGCAATTAACATTTAAATCAGACTAATTCCCATATCGTTTGTCATAAATAAACATCACAACTTTAGTGGGGTTTCAAATCAGAATATGACTTTCTGTTTTGAGGCATGCATCAGTTTCATGTCCAGTTTCACTTACAGCATGCACCAGGTGAATTGCATAGGGAAGAAATTACATATTAAATATGAGATATTATGAAAATGTTGCCGAGTTACTCCTATTTAGTAGGCTATATAGCTATTCTTTTTTTTTTTTTTTTTTTACATGTTGCCCAGAGAACACATTAACATGCAAATTAGAGACAATACTACTCCAAACAATGATTAAAACAAAAAGGTCTCATGAGGATATGGGATCCACTTTAAACAATATGTGTCATTTTAATTTCTGACGTTTTGATGATAGTAGTAATATAACTGTATGCTACTAGCCATCATTCATTTTATACAGAAAAATTAGTTTGTAAAGTATTTTTTACAAACCGGTATACCAAATTGAAAGTAATTATCAAGCTCTGGCACATACACTTTATTTGTTATAACCTCATTATTTACACAATAGCAGGATGCAAATTAAGATATAAAGTTGAGAATTATATTGTGAGATCATGCACGTAACTCTAGGGGGAAAAGCTCAAATAACAACTTCCCTAAAAAAGATAGGCTGTAAGCAAAATTAGGTGACCTGTTTTTTCCTTTCCCAAAGGAATGTGGTGGTGCTATACTTGCGGTGTGGGCATAAGATTTTGTCCTCCAACACTTTCTGATTGGGTTCATATGCACAATGGTAAAGTTTGCAATCTCTGTTAAGTGATATCATTTCCATCTGAAGATTGTGAGTGAGTTTAATATTTCATACAATATGTAATGAAATACATCGCAGGAGGGAATTTTGGACTTTTGTCAGAAAGTATGGAATCCACAGTAATTTTGCAAAGGCATTATCTCGATGTAAAAGGATACTAAATGAATAAAGGACGAAACAGATTGAGTATTCTGACTCTCAAGAAGATTCTTCTTATGATACACATATCATCATTCTCAGTTAATTGCTAAATTTGTCACGCTGCTCACTCTGGTAAATGCCACAGCACATCTTTTGATGTTTTATCTAGCATTAAATTAAAAAATGGCAAAACTTAAAGAGCTGATTTCAATGTCAATGTGTCTGAAGAAACAAAAGGTCTAAACACTAAAGTCTAGTGTGGCACATTAAAATTAATTTCTAACAGGAGGTGATCTTACTAAGTTTAAAGTGGGCTAATGAAAATATTCAAGATAAGAGCATATCAATTACAGATAGATATAATCTGTGGTTTATTTCCTATAAAATATCATTAGCCCAGAGTGACAGTATTGGACAGATTCTATATTGGCGGATCTTGCCCGGAAAATTGTATTGTTTTGCAGATTATGGGCTAATAACTGAGACAAATTAAAACATATTATATGAACATTTTAATTTGTTCCCCAGGGTTTCAGAACAAACATGTCCTTTATTAGATTATACTACAGCCTATTAGTCATCACAATGAATATTTCAACCCATGCTGAGTGATGCTATAGTCTTCAGGACTATCATGCAGAGATACAAATTGAACTACAAGCTGTGTGTCTACAATATATCAAAATTGCATGGATAAATCTTCATGGGGCCACTTAGTTTTTATTTGTATTCATATTAATTGGATTTAATGAAAGAGGTTATTTTTAGTCTCACTACTATACTACTACTAAAAAAATTAAGTTGAGGACTTTCTTCAAGAAAATACTTTTAAAGTCTTTCTACTTCAAAATGTCATGTTTAATTCAACGTGTTAATAAGTCTTTGTTATTATTTGTGAAATTTATTAGCAATTAGCTAAATGAAAATTGTTTCTACATTTTTTTTCAGTTTATTATTAAGATGATTTATTTGTTTGTATAGTATTTGGGTGATATTTACCCGTTTTGAGATGAATAGCCTCAGCCAACAACCAAACAAATCAATTATGCATTTATTATTTAAAATTGCATTTTTTTTATTGCATACTTTAAAAAATGTATATTTTTGGGGAATAATGACATTATGAGGAAATTTTCTTACAATTTGATGCTAGTGTTTGTTTAATTTATGCTTGTTTATAATTACATTTATAAATAATTTGATAGCAATTTTAAATATGTAGCCTACTCAAATATTAAAATAATATTAATCTCAGCATAATGCCTATAAGCCATAGCTGTGATTTTTGTGGTTTTTCACTCTATGAATGGATGAATTATGTGCACTGCAGACATTGAATTCAAGATATAATAAAAACATTGTGATGTGGAACAGAAAATAAATCTCCATGGTAACTCTTGGTAACTCATGGTAACTCAGTTATTCCGATAAATGTGACAGATATCATCCTATAGCCTTGATAACAGCAAAACAGCAGACTCACTAATAATCGTACGGCAGGATGAGGGGGCTGGTAATTCGGTATTCGCAAATTATACGGCTATAAAGGGCTCATTTATAGCAGAGGGAGCACGAGAGAGAATGGAGAGGAGACAGTGTAATCTGCATTACAAAAGAGGTTGGGTTTAGCTAACCTGTAACTGAGCCATCCTAGATCCACATCATTAATCTCACTTCTAATTCAACTCCATTGTGGGTATTTTTACACGGGTGACTTTATCACTTCGTTTTCCACTATACACCTCATAAAAGCAGAAGCTTGACGGATGGCTTCATTTATTCTGGACAGCTTCAGAAACAGGTTGAAGGTGCTCCGTGGAAACCAAACGATGGGTGGGGGTGAGGAGAGGGCATAAGATTTTGTCCGCCGGCACTTTCCGTGTGCTTGATGGGTATCACTGACAGAAGATCATCCTTAAGGGACAAATAAATAATCCATCCATGCATTTGGTTGCTATAGTGAACCTGACTCTTTGGGGAAAAGGGTTTGTCTGCCTTGCTTGCAGATCTCAAAAGCCTAGCAGGGCCATGAGTCATCAGCCAAAACAGAACGGATATAGGGGTCTTTCAAAAGCGCTGACTCTGTTGCTGTGCAGTCTAAATCAAAGGACACTGGGTTATGTGTTTGATAGAGCATATTTCTATAAAAAATGATACAGGATGCTGAATCGTATTTAGCCTTGCTCTGGAGAAAAAGAGATCTTTGTAACTAAAAACGTTTATTGACTTGTTGCTTCTAAACCGTTAAAGAATGAACCAAGCTCAAAATGTTGTTTTGTTTTAATCTCATTTACACCTCTATTCAGTTGTGTCTGAATTTATGTTAGAGGTGAAATAGTGTTTACGTTTTGTGGTGTTGTTGCTATGGTGTTCTAGGTTGGCGCAATAGAGATGATGTCACGGGAAGTGCGACGAGAAGCGCCAGTGTATTGTCATGTACGTTTAACGTTGCCTAAAGGAAGTAAAGTAAACACGTTTATACAGTTCGAATCAGTCAGTCATTATTTAAAAGACACGACACGTTTCAGGGTTCCAGAAAACTAAACTCACCAATATTGTAATATTTATCTGCAGTGGTTGGGAAAATGTTTTTCCTGCATGCACTCAACAACGAATGAAGACTGTGTGTTTGATTTATGAACAATTGACCCTTAAGAACTGGTTATTTTCAATTGTGAGATATTTTAGAGGAATTATGTTGAATTGTTTAAGTGTGACGATCTCACGACCAAGTCGTACGAATTCGACGAATGATTAAAAAGTGGCTAATTCGTAACAATTCATACGACCTCACTCGTACGAATTAATACGATTTTGCTAAATCGTACATATTTTACGAATTGGCCAATTCGTATGAATTCGTACGAATGACCTACCCCTTACCCCGCCCCTAAACCTAACCATCACGTGGGTTTAGACAAATCGTACGAATTAGTACGAGTGAGGTCGTACGAATTAGTACGAATTAGACACTTTTTAATCATGCGTCCAGTGTTGTAGTCGAGACCACCTCAATCGAGTCCGAGTCGACACCGAGACCAGAGAGAGTCGAGTCCGAGTCAAGACCGAGTCCATAGAGAGTCGAGTCCGAGTCGAGTCCGAGACCAGAGACGGCCGAGTCTGAGTCGAGACCGAGACCGAGACCAGAGAAGGTTGATTACCTAATTTACTTTTATTAACTTAGAGAAATACTTTTTTTTTTTTTTTTACTGAATTTACTTAGAGTTTAAAAAATATGATCAGTTTAGGGTAAAAAGGCCACATAGTAGGTGGTGTTAAAAGTAATTTTATTACAATTTGTCATGCGCAGTTGCGCTCTAGAAAATCACCAATCACTGGGCGTGTCAATCAATTTAAAGAAATATTTTATTAACATACAATAATAATCATGAAAAATATTTTTAATTGAACTCGAGTGGACTCGGGAATAATTCCGAGTCCTAAAAAAATAATGTTCGAGTACGAGTCAATTCCGAGTCCTAATGGACAGGAGTCCATGACAAGACCAAGACCATTAAAATATGGTCTTGAGACCGAGTCCGAGACGAGTCCGAGTCTCGAGTACTACAACACTGCATGCGTCGAATTCGTACGAATTGGTCGTGAGATAGTGTTGCACAATCCTGTGTGGTCCATTCCATGACAGTTGAGCTACAAAATAAAAATGCTGTCTGAAATTTGCGTTTGGTGGCCAGTTTGTTTGTAAATGTACATTTTGACCGACGTTATTTTTTTAAAATTTACTTTTGATGTTGTTTTTTAACAGGAAATGTGTATTGTGGTAATTAAATATTTCATTCATCACCAAAACTCTCTCTGTTTTGTTGTAGATCATTAAACTAGGCTGCCTAGTCAGTCAGAAATCAGTTTCAATTAGCCTACCTGTGTAACTGAAAAATTTGCTTGGATGTGCTCGACACTTTTTCAGTATGAAAATGGCATTGGCAGGGGCGGAGTCTCCGTACCTCTGCCTCAATCCAATCCTCCTCAGAGGGTTACTTCGGGCAGTGACACGGGAGACCTGAGGATTACGGTGAGTGCGCTTCCTAACCTCCTAGGAACTCTCACCCCTCTCACGCTCCACAGCCAGTTGAGCCACCAAAGGAACGTGCTGGACCATCCTCGAGGTGTACACCAGTCATTTCATTTGGTGCTTCCCGGTATAGTCTGATGTCAGACGCTGCATCGGAGGGTGGCACTGTAGGACCTGCACGAGGATAGTCATGATCCACAAGTTCTCTAAGAACTTAGTGCCACAATGGACCTCCCGCTTCATGCAACAAAGGTCATGCAATGTCCACCTTGGTGGTCCAGGACCGCCATCTCTGGCTGTCTCTGGTCGACATGAGGGAGACCGACAAGCTCCGGTTCCATAACTCCCCTGTGCCCCACGGCTCCTCAGTCTGCTCGGTGCCTGTCCTTCTGCATCTTCCCCTGCTCCCGCACCGCAGCAGCAGCCTCCACCTAAATGGAGCAGTGGAGCCAGTCTCAGGCAGGCCGCCCTGCCTGTCCAGGCCCTTTTGGTAGGGATGGCACTTTGGTAGGGATTCCTATTGGTCAGTCATGCTCTACATTGTAGTGACTAACCAATAGAGTTCGTCTCGGTTACATATGGTAACCCTCGTTCTCTGAGGGAGGGAGCGGAGACGTAGGTCCCGTCGCCACATCTGCTGCCACCCGCAGGGATGGGCAGATTTTTCGGGCTTGGCTACTCAGCAAAAAACTAGTGTGCAATCGCAACAGCTGCTTGTTAAATACCCACGCTGCGAGGCTGCACAGCTGATGCAAATGATTGGCTTGTTTTAGTTTCAATAGATCGGCCTCTGTAGCTAGATTCCTATTGGTCAGTCATGACCTACGTCTCCGTTCCCTCCTTCAGGGAATGAGGGTTACCATATGTAACCGAGACGTTACTGTGACCTACACATGAGTTTCGAAGTAGTCCTAACCATAGACATGTATATAAAGGCTAGATGTGACGTCCGCGCTGCTGGCCAATGGAGGTCGACGTCAGCACCTGGCGGCCATCTTGTCACAGGCAGCTCGCTCACTAGTAACATTGTTTTGATGGTGCATGTACTTTTTAAATCACCGTAACTTGCTAAATTTTCTACCAATTTCAAACGGTCTGGTATGTTATAAACGGCAGAGATGTAGTTATGATACTGCATACTTATGAATAATAAGTGTATAAATAAATAATCATCCAGAATTATAGCAACGTTTGTAAGAAACCAAACCGTTTGTAAATCCGTCAAGATTTCAACGAGATAAGAGTATTTCTTACATCAGATACCACAGAGCCCGCCAGAAAGCCTGTCTGTGACAAGATGGCCGCCGGTGACGTCGATAAATACTCCGCCGTGACACATCTAGCCTTTATATATAGCTATCTATGGTCCTAACAGTCTGTTTACTCATTTATTTTTGATATGACAATATGTAATTAAAGAATCTCAACAGAGTATTTGAATTAATGAATGGTACCCTATAGTATTTTAAAGGAAATATGTAAATATTTTTTATTTTTTTTATAATTCTGAATATTGTTTTTATTGTATTAAGAAAACCCAGCACTGTCTTATAGACTCTAGTGTTTAAGACTTTCAGTATCGAAGTGTTCAGAGCACTTAAAAAACTAGATCAATACAGAATGGAAACTTCCCATCTTCTTGCCTTAAGCCCTATTGACTGAGAGGAACCTAGCATGAAGTATAATAGCAGCGTAAATCAAAAAAAAAAGTAAGTAAAGCTTTCCCACAGCGAGATTAATCTCACTTTTCTCAGTGTTAAATTATGCACATCGCAGTATTATGGGGAGTAGGTTATGAAGTTCCCCTTTCAATGCAAAACATCGTCCACTTTTGATACTCCCCACATGATGATGTCATGAGTCAGCGCTTTTCATTCGCCTCCTGAAAGAGAATGATTTGCACATATTGTCTGACAGTTCACCTGCCTGTTCATAAAAAAAGCATAAAGACATATCTCCAATATTGTGCGCCATCCATCACTGTCTAGAGTCCATATGCACATTAATGAGTTCTCTGAAGCAATACCCAACTTTAATTCAGTCTCTGGTAAAGCGTAGAAGCAGTTTCAGAGGGAAAACATAATTTACGCCAAAACCCCTTTTTTATAATGGATGGAAAACAACAACCAGAGCTTGTTTTCTTTGAGGCTTACAATTAGAAGAACAAAGTTAGACTACGTTAACTCAGCAGAAAACATCATGTATCGACTTCAAAATTGATGTTACACATGCTCAAACCTCAGCAGGGTTCTTTCCTTAGCAACAAGGGAAACTTGGTTTCTATGGATATGTGCCCTTAACAGGACAGGAGAGAGAGAGAGAAAGAGAAAGAGAGAGAAAGGGACACTGCTGTGTGGGCGATGCAAACACGATCCCAGCTGGCTCTCATTAACTCACCAACCAATCATTGCAGATCTATACGTAGGCCAACACTGTAACGACAGGCCCAGGAAGTCAACAAGGTGAGGCGTTCCCTGTTGGTGAAAGAGACACACAAATACTTGCAGTATATTTATTATGCCTGATAACTTGAAAAGTCCCTGGTCTCTGCAGATTGTTTTTTTTTCACAGACATAAAATGATGAGGCTTCACTTTTTGCATTGTTGATGTCTTTAGGTACGTTTCTCTTGTTTAAGCATCACCTGTCACTCCCCCAACTCATTTTTTTTTTCTCTGATGGCATGTGAAAGAAGGTACCACGACTCTCATGGGACTCATTACCCGGAAAATACGGGTAAGGAAATGACATGAAATCCGTTAAAAGTGATTGCTCTGCACCCGTAACATCTTTACCATCTCAGTATGAAAATGGCATTGGCAGAACTGAAAGGAAAAGCTCAATTCTTATTGACTCATGACCCACGGTTGCATCAATAGTATAGAATCGTTACTATTTAAGCACCTCACATATCATACTTCTAATTGCAATTTAATACTAAATACTTAGACATATTATTGGTCATAATGAGGATTAATGGTTATTATTTTACTCATACTTACTATTATTACTTTATTAACTATCAACATACAGTACCTACATTAAAACAACACAGTCTCAATTAAATGAATGAATTAGTATCTGATTCATATGAATTTGTTCAATCTTATTCGTACATTTTCGTGCAATCTGTTCAGTGTCAGTTATGTTTAGGAGAGAACTTTTAAAGCTTACTTTAAAAAAAAAAAATCATATATGGTTTCATATGACTCATACAAATTCAAACTCAGTTGTTCTCAAAACATGTTAGAAACCTTTTGCCTTTTGTTATGGGAACTCTATTCTGGTGTAGTTGAAAATGGTCTAGTTATGAAAATGTCTTTTAAACTACAAGTGGTCAAATTATCCTGTAAATGCATACCTCGGGTCTTTAGTGACCCAAGACGTCATTCACTACCCTCCTTCTCATCCATCAACCTTCAATAAACTCATTAAAAACAATATAGCAACAACAAAAAAATACAATATAAAATAAAGCCTGTAAATGTATTTATTTTTAAAATTGTATAGGGTCGCTATACAACCTGAGGTGTGTAACAGTGTAAGTAAATTTAATTAGTAAAGTAAAAAAAAATAATTTTTGATGGCTAAATAAGTGCAATTCACTCTTATTCCACAAAGTGTCAATGTCTGAAACACAATGACGAAGTGAAGTTTCACTCATAGTTACCGCAGGCAGAAAACAAAAGAATAGGAAGCATCATCAGCAAAACTTGAAAAGGCTCAGCGATTTACTGCAGAGACACAATCAAATATTACTGTCACTGTCACTTGTTGCTGGATCTGGTGAAGAAGCTGTCAGTGATATAAAAATATTTTTTTGAAGATGTTGAAAACGATAGTTTTGAGATCATGTTTGAGATGTCGAATATGAGCCAGATGCTGAATGTGCTGTGAAATGAGTTCTGACGAAGACAGTGATGATGGTATAAAACATCTGCTCAAACTAACCCAACCAAGCTCCAAAATTTAACAAAATTTGCTTTATTTTATTCTTCTGTAATTGTTTCTCTAATATCAGAAGAGAATATATATTAACGCGGTAGGTAGAGATCCATCCGTGTTAGATATAGATCCGGGTCGCTAAAGACCTTAATATGTAATGGTGATAGGAGAAACTCAAGCATTTAAACCTTAAACAATCCTCTCACCATATGTTATTTGGCTCACCATATGACAAGTTGTGCTTTTCATGCTCCAAAAAACTGTAAAAATCATATTTGAAATCATGTAAATGTAATTAAATGATGACTGACTTGCCTCTTTTTAAGCCGACTAAAGGGTTTTGTTTTTATAATTGGACTCTGTTGCTAAAACAGAATGTGTGCAAAACTCAGAAATTATTGAGCACTGTGCTTTTCCCCAAGGTGCCTTTATTTCTGCCACCTAATTTGAGAAACTGCCACACGTTGTGGTGTCATAAATTCAGATCCTATTGAAGTAAGTGCGGTTGCTACTTCACTATGCAGCTCCCTGACTCTGTTCCGCTAGCCTTGTAACTAAGGCTGCTGACTACTTTCTTTGGTCTCCGTGATGCACAAAGATCTCCCGAATATAAGCGATGAATGATGAACTAGTGCCTTTTTCCACTGGACATTTTGGTTTTTTTTATACTGTTGCTATGCAACAAACTCTAGGTAATAAGAATCAATTTGTCAAACAGGCCATTAAACAGCACGAACAGTGATGTCCACAATGGATGAGCTGGGCAAAGGGTCACTCACATGACATACAGTATAACTGACAACTCTGTATCTCACAGACAGTCTTGTCTTTATCTTTTCACTCAGACTGGGCTGGTTATCCAAAGAATAAAGTGAGATGATATGTTAGGATGTCACTGCGATACAGGCAATTTATGGTATGGCTCAATGACCGTAACTTTGTTCCTTTAAGACGATGTCCACACCCACACCCTGACCCATACTGACCCTTTAATCAATTTAGCCCCATTTCCTGATGCCAGCGGCCCTAAGTGATTGAGTTATTATACTGAGTGCTGGTTAGAGCGAATGAGAGAGGGGGGAAAAGAAACAAAAAGAGAGACGGCAACAGCCAGAGGAGTAAAAATGGCATATAAATCAGTCGATGTGATCATGCATCGTTGACATTTCATTAATTGCTGTCCACACTGCTGTGTGCAAACTAAAAATACATGACATATAAGAATATGTGCCACTTTTTCTCAAAAACAACACCCCTTCCACCCATCTTCACCCATATCAAGGTACACAGTCTCACCCCAAGAAGTCTTGGGACGTCTTTTGACCATACGTCAATATCCGCCTTTTTAGGCCCCCCTTAAACGTCGGTAGATGACGATCCCGGGCCGTCATACAATGGACGCTTTACCTCTAACGTCAGTTAGGTGACGGGTTAGGTTTAGGTCTGGGGTAGAGTTAGGATCCGATAACGTCATCTACCAACGTTTAAGGGGGCCCTAAAAAGGCGGATATGGTCAAAAGACGTCCCAAGACGTTTGGTTTTACGGCGAACCATTAAGCTTTATTAAAACAACAAGTGATATTAGTATCCAGCAGATTTAATAACTGCAATTTCCTACAAGCGTTTGTTACGTCAAACGATACCCTAGGTAAGTGATCTCGCGCAAACAGACACTCGAGGGGGCTGTTAAAACACTCATGTGTGTGCTGTCATGTGGAAATGGGATGAAAAGAAACACTGGTGTCAGGAATCTTGTCTGCTGCTGGTGTGTAGCGAGGGATAATCTGATCCGGCCCTCCGTAAGCGTTTCTTATTCGGACCGCACTCCTCAGCAGAAGCACCAAACGAGCCTATTGCTTGTTCCAAGCCTCATAGACACATTTTTTACCTTGACCTGCAACCTGAGGCTTATATGTCTAGACTACGCTCTCTTAAGTGTTCCTAAATCCTGTCATTATTACTCACCCGTAAGTCATTCCAAATCTGTACGATTTAACTCTTTTATTGAACATAAAAAGAAGATATTTTCAAAAATAATTCTCTTGACTTGTTTCTGACAGCTTGTGCTTTGGGGGATGAGAATCTACACAATGGCATGTGCCTTTTGCTGCGGTCTGCATTCTGGATTCGGTTCTTTCAGGTCATTATGTGTTGTGATGTGTGACTCTAATGGGGTTAGTTGCTATTGGGAAGGAGAAACATAGAGCAGTCATTTCCCATGAGACATCCCCCAGTACACTTGCACGCTGATGAGAGGTAGAGAGAAAAGAGAGAGAGAGACATCTGCTCACACATTTCCCGCATCCCATGTGCATTAAAACCAGATATTCTCTTAATAAACTATAAGCTCACAAAAAATAGTTCAAATCTCCCTGGTGTGTGTTCATGTTACCTCTGTTGCAAAGCTGTTTATAGAGGATATTTTTATGTAAATGCGAATGCAAATGTATAGATTTGACTGGCGTCAAAGGCATTGGAATAAATCTCCGTCCCTCCTGATTGGAGAGAGGTTTTCATACAATGGCTAATGATTAAGTCAGCTGTCAGACATAGTCTGCCAAGCCATGGCCAAAAAAAAGAAGAAGAAAAAAAGCTTTTTTTCATTTCCAATGTGACAACTGGCTAAATATGACACGTATCTGTATTTGGCAAGATGGATGCATGGTCTTATGATAGTAAAAAGTTCAACTATGTATCACACGAAATACGTTCTGAGGAAACTATTTTGCAAATCGCAATTACGTTACATGCCAACATATAAGCAGTGCTATTACGTCGGTCCTTAACCTAATACTATTTCAGTGCTATTATGTTTTTTCTGAACATAATACATCCAAAGCAGGTTTCTTTACTATTTCAGAACGTATTTCGTGTGATACAGGGTTGAAAAAGTTGCATATCCAAAGAAACTGATCACACCAATTGAGAGGCTTATATAACTGCGCTAGTAAGGCATGCTGTATATTTACAAGAACTTATGCTGCAGAAACTCACACAAGGACATTGTTCACATAAACAGGACTCAAATCCATGTTGGTATGTTACATTTTCATCGATGTATCATTTAATTGTCCGTTACATACAGTGTAAAAAGTGTAGAATCTCAACCTGATTGGACCCTTAAAATTACTTATGACCCAACGTAGTCAAGATTATTCAGTTTCAACTCAAATTTAGTTTATCGCATTTCCCCCTTGATTTTTTCAAATATGACAAATGTCCTCTTAGATCCAAGTATCACAAAGCTGTTATGATCATTTGAAGAACTGATAAGATGTTTTTTGGCTTCAATTCAACACTTCAACAGGACCTTCATCTTCATCGAGAGACAAAAGCGAAGGCGCACCGGTCGGGCTCGGGCCACTTCTGAAATTTATAGAGCCGTACAGTCTGGCTTGGTGCTTAGAGTAGGCAAACGCTTGTCTCCTGATCATCTCCCCTTTATACATGGAGATCATCAACAGGGTTGACAGTACCACACCTCCGAGTGTGAGGAGGCACAGCCCTGCAATCACACACCTGTCCAGGTGAGCGCCCACTCGGGCGTTCTCTCTCTCCAATCGCTCCATCTCCCGGGCGGAAACGGTGTCGGGATTCACTTTGACATCACGTGGGACCGTGTAGGAGATGACAACCAAGGAGATCCCAGTAACTAAAAAGGTAACAGCACCAATAAATCCATAATCCACTGACTTTTCCGATGAATCCACCATGAAATCGTCAACCGAAAGAAGGGAGCGTTCCGGGGCGCCATCTTGGAGCTCTTTGGATGAATTCCAACTGAAGTTGTCATAGATGGTCTCCTCCTCTAACAACTGATCGTCTTTATGATCAGTAATGTCAGCCACGCCTGGAAAAGCTGTTTCATACTGCTCGTCGTAACACACCTCAACTTCTTCGTCGAATCCCCATTCACTGAGTTTGCAGAGTCGTCCAATTGGCAGAGTCGCTGTCCATGGTTCTGAAAGCCTGTTTGCCTCATTAACATTCTCCTCCAGATACGCCTGGCAGCACTCTTCATTGTAAAGGGCTCTTTCATCTACACACACTGAGCGATGACTTTGCTGGTGTTTTAGGGACCAGTCAAGGTGATCGGTCTGGACAGCGTCTTGACCACAAAAGAGGACTTTAAGATCAGCCATTTGAACTTCTATTCATATTTTCATCTCATAGCAGGCAGGTGCTGTAGTATGAGGACAAAAACAACAATTTATAACAGGCAATACAAATCTTACAGTTTTAGATAAAGCACAACATATTAAGACAAATATTATGAGGGGAAAAATAATTTCACATCTTATAATCTAATTTGGGATAATTTTAAAAGTGATAAATGACAAAACTGGTATCAATGAAAACAGCAGGTTATATTGTTTACCTTAATCTATAACAAGCTTTCCATCTAAATGCTAAATATTTACATATAAAGAGAGAGAGAGAGAGATGGGGGAGGGTCAATACGTTTCAGTGTGGATCCAAAAAGATAGGCTTTTACAATTGTGAAAGTAACTAACAAACGCTGTATGTTATGTTTTAAGCATTACTATAATATATTTATGCACGACATTTAAAACGTCCACGTCAAAAGATGCTACAGTCCATCCAACCTATAACAAATTATACTGGTTACGACTCACTTGACAACGGTTTAAAAATAAGTTACTACTTTAATTTAAAGCAGATAAATAAAGTCATTTACAATATTATTTTAAAGTTTGAGGGGAAAAATAGTTACAAATAAAATGTATTGTAAGACTTTCCGGTTGCTCTTACACGGTCGCATCGCTATAACAATCAATATTCACAATTTAATAGCCTAATAGAATACTTACAATTGATTGAAAAGGTAATTAATCCCTTTCATACTAGAAATGTTCCTAAAAGTGTGCTTTATCCTGTCAATAATAGCCTAGTTATTTAATCTGAGGAGATTTAAACGGCGCGTGAACATCAGCATTGAGCAGAATAGTTAAGCGTTTCCTGGTTTTCAATTGCAGAAAAAGTAGTCAGGATGTCAATCTTTGGGGAAAAGATGTCTTGTGCCTCATCTGTTATTCTGTATTTGGTGTCACCGTAAACTCACAGAAAATAGAGGCATCGCCTACCTTCTCCAAGCAGCGTCTCGCTGGCATTCCTGCAGGGCTCGCGCTACGTTAATTAAGGGAAGCTCGTCCTGTTCCACCCGCGCGCCGCGCTCAGGTCTCCTCAATGCTGCGCGAGCCTCTACAAGCTGCTCAGACGAGGAGAGGAGGAGAGAAGAGAGGGAGGTTATAGTGTCGGGGGGTGGGGGGGAATGAAGCCTGATCAAACACTTTCATGCTGTTCTCCTTGTGAGATTCACGACGCAGCCTATACAGATTGCATGCCCAAGCTGTGTCCTAAATTAATTATCCAAGAAATTAACATCATTATAAAAAACAATCCGCTGAAATTCGTCTTTTTCAAGACATCGCTTAATACAATGCCACAATACATCTGTAAAGTTTGTTGCACATCATGAATACAAGTGTAAATCTGATTTTCATAAATTTTTACACCTATAACATTCAATACATACTATTTATTTGTAAATACGTAGGCTATAGAGGAGATTAGGACCTATATATCACAGGGGTAAATTCACAAGGTCTATATCTTAAAGTTTTTATGTTGGCTATAACTGAGGGGCTAAGAATGTGGCTATAGTTTTATACACTTTTTGGCCTATTGAATAATTGTTTTGTTTGTTTTGATTTTGAACGTCAGTTTCTCCTCAATAAAACTAATCTTTGAGCACCAAAATGACATATTTGAAAGTTTTTTTTGTTTTTTTTTTTTGAAAACAAACTTCTTCATGCTTTAAAATAGCTTGAATGTAACTCTACACCCTTGCCTCATTTAGTATATAGGTACGCGATTCTATTAATATGCAAATTAGCCCCGCCTCCACTCACTCACACCACCAGCTCAGAGATCCACTCATTGCACAAAACCAGCGCCAAAAGTAGCATTAATGGTAAGTTGTATTCAAGTGACTATTTTATAATTGATACACCTTATTATGCAGTAAACATAATTATGCTAGCATAGATTTAGGCAGCAAGTAGGCTATAAGCTACCAGTACCACTGGTCAAATATTTGGACACTTCTATTTTATTGTTTTTTTTGTTTTGTTTTTTTGTTTTTCGATACTTTTTTCAGGATTCATTGATTAATAAAAAGTGAAACAGAATGACATTAATTCTTTAATGTCCCTTTTGCATCAATTTAGTATCATATCCTTGCTAAATAAAAATATTAATTTCTTTAAAAGAAAGAAAGAAAATTACTGACCCCAAACTTTTAAATGGTAGTGTATATTGGTAGAAAATATTTATATTTTAAATAGATGCTGTTCTTTTTTTAACTAAGAATTCCAAAAAAAAGGTATCAAAAGTTATAAGTATATTATAAGAGAAAACTCATTGTCATGTTCAAGAAACCAATTTGAAATGATTCGAGCTTTGTGACATGGTGATGGTGCATTATCCTGCTGGAAGTAGCCATCAGAGGATGCGTACATGGTGGCCATAAAGGGATGGACATGGTCAGAAACAATGCTCAGGTAGGCCGTGGTATTTAAACGATGCCCAATTGGCACTAAGAGGACTAAAGTGTGCCAAGAAAACATCCCCCATACCATTACACCACCACCAGCCTGCACAAGACATGATGGATCTATCTTTTCATTCTGTTTACGCCAAATTCTGACTCTACCATCTGAATGTCTCAACAGAAATCAAGACTCATCAGACCATGCAACATTTTTCCAGTCTTCAACTGTCCAATTTTGGTGAGCTCTTTCAAACTGTAGCCTCTTTTTCCTATTTGTAGTGGAGATGAGTGGTACCCGGTGTCTTCTGCAGTTGTAGCCCATCCAGATCAAGGTTGTGTGTGTTGTGGTATATATATGTGAAGAGTTCAGATGCAAAAACCTCTAAATGCCATTTGAAATGTTCTTCTTTAATGATGATTTTTATGAAACTTGTATATTTAAGTTCAGTAATTTCACTTAAATGCCAATGATAATTACCTATTAATTGTTATTTAAGTGAAATTATTGAACTTAAATATACAAGTTTCATAAAAATCATCATTAAAGAAGAACATTTCAAATGGCATTTAGAGGCTTTTGCATCTGAACTCTTCATATATATATTGTGTATATATATATATATATATATATATATATATGCCCTTTTTTTTACATTTGAGCCCCTGCCCCCCTGCTCAGCAAAAGTGTTGACTTGTGAATTTGCATATGGTTTGTTTAAGTATATTAAAAACACCACGTTGACATATAAACTACATTAAAAGCTTGATTTTCACCATAGGGGGACTATAAAGTCTTGGCTTTAAAAAGTTGTTTATAATGTTATTGCCCAAGATAAAATTCATTTAACCCATATGAACCAAAAGCGGGGCATGTTGTCTCCTAATATTGAAGAATTTGTCACAATGGAACCTGTTTATTACAAATTATTCAGGTACATTTAAACAGTAAAACTATTATGAAACAAAACAATTGGTAGAGCAAAACTGTACCAAAAAGGTAACAAAAAGTATAGGCAAACATACAAAACACTGCTTTACATCTTTATTTCACTTATCCATTATCCACAATACTGTTCATACCGGCGGTATGCCAAATGTTTTTATCTGAAAATATGCCTATTTGGACTTATCATAACTATTTTTTTTTTTCTTTAATTTTATGTCTTGTTGTTGTGTGTGCACTGCAAAGCATTTACCAATAAAAGGTACAATCAACTTGGCTGTACAAGTAATTTTAACTTTAATTAAACTTGAATCTTGTGTAACTTGAAAACAAAAAATCTTGCTTAACTTATGCTTAACTTATTTTGATGAGATAAAGTAATTTAAAAATAAATATATGTTGTAATGATTAACTTCAATATAACTTTTAACAGTGTATAACTTGTATACATTTATGTGACAATATGGCCTCGACCTGGGATTCATGAAAAACGCTCTTGTTATGAATATCATACATTATGACTGTCACAAGTCATGTTTTTTTCTGAAACGGACTGACTTCACAAGCCCCATGACGACCCCTTTGCTGTTTTCCGGTGTGATGCCAGTCAGCGTAGTGTATGTTTGGCCCCAGGACATAATTATAGTGCGCCTCACTGATTTTTCACTGAAAGCTCAACATTTACTAATGCAACATTCCACTGAATTAAATAAGACTGGTGACATCAGCTGGTTAAAACACATGAAAGACGTCGCTATGCTCCAGAGGCTGGAACATTATTAGAGCGTAAACTGTGAAATTGACATTTATGAGAATTTGCCCCGTGTGTTCGGATCTTACTGTCTCTCTCTACCATGGGCTACACATTGCAATAAGTTGACTTGAGAAAGGAGCAGCATAGACGTCTCCATAAATAACAGCTGAGATGGCCTCTATTCGAGTCCAACCATGGGAGATGCAATGCTCACAGTTTAGTCGACAAAGCGTGAACATCATTTTAACAGTCACTTGTTATTTTGTGAACACTCAAGCAAGTGAGCATTACAGCCGTGTGCTTCCTTTCATGTTTTCTATGAGAATTGTGTCAAAGATCAAAGTGTTTGTCTTAACTTTCTGACATCACATCAAGGTTCATGAGAAAAGAAAAAAACCTTAAAGGGATAGTTCACCCAAAAATGAAAATCTTGTCATCATTTACTCACCCTCATGTTGGTCTAAACCTGTATGAGTTTGAATGGTGGTAACCAGACAGTTGACAGTAGCCATTGTATTGTTTTTCCCTATTATGGAAGCCAATGGCTACCGTCAACAGTTTAACCAATCTTTAAAATATCTTATTTTGTGTTCAACTGAGACTCATACAGGTTAGAACTACAGTTTTGGGTGACCTTACTATTTAATACCTTACACATGGACTTCAAGCCATATGAGTCACAATCAACAAACCAATCATTTTAAGTAAAGGAAAAACGTCCTGACATTAAAAGAGAATCATTTATGTTATGGAAGCTTGTTCCTGCCACGGAATAAAAAATAGTGACTTTTAATAGTTGACTTTTTACTTTTTAAAAACTAGATAAAAAAAATAGATTTTTATCTAGTTATGACTGTTTTTTTTCTCCTAATTGCAAATTATATCTCAAAATTCAGACTTTATAACTCACAATTGTGAGTTCTGACTTTTTTTCTCAGAATTGTGAGATAAACTTGGAATTGCAAGAAAGAAAGTCAGAATTCTGAGATATAAATTCACAATTCACAAAAAGGGTAATTGTGACTTTATCTCACAATTCTTTTGAGGTTTTTTTTATTAGACTTTTTTTGTGTGCAACAAACTCACAATTGTTATTCTGAACAAAACTGTCAGAATTGTGAGATATAAACTTTCAATTGTGGCAAAAATACAGTAGTTTTGGAGATAAAATAATTTAGAGAATTTTTTTTTTTATTCGGTGGTTGGAAGAAGCTTTCACTAAATCTGACAACAAAATCAACAAAAACCAAATATATATATATATATATATATATATATTTGAACTACAATTATTATTCATAATAGAAAAGCAGCATCAAGATGCACTACTTCGTTCCTAAAAGTTTGTAAGCCAACCCAGAAAACTTTTTTTGGGAAATGCTTTTTAGATTATTTATTTCATCTAAGAATAACCATTTTACAGAACATTGACAAAAACACGTTTGCCATCTGCGCACAGTATGAAACGTGGGATTGTCTTTTAGAATAAGAAACTTATCTTGACACTTTTTAACCAGACAGAGAATTTCATATCCAGCAGCAACTGTCAGTTACAGCCTCTTTGAAAGCCTAAACTTAAAGAACTTGCAACTTGTAAGAGTTAGGTGACACTTTATTTCCCACTGCGTCATGTGTTTTGTTTATCGGCTGGTGCCTTATGTGGCACTTCTGCTGATGGATCTTTTCTGTAATAGGGGCCGTAACAGAGCACAGCTAAGAATAGCTATGGAGCCAGCATGAGACATTTAACAGGTTAGTTCACTCAAAAATTAAATTTACCCCGTGGTTCACTCACCCTCAAGCCTTCATAGGTGTATATGACATTCTTCTTTTAGACGAATACAATTGGAATATTAAAAAATGTCCCGACTTTCCAAGCTTTATAATGGCAGTGAATGGTTGTTTCTGTTTTGAAGTCCTTCAAAGTGCATCCATCCATCATAAAAGTGCTCCACATGGTTCCATTGTACGTTCAAAAGACTAAAAGTGCATATGAAGGCCCTGTTCCAAATGGTACACTTCATGTGCACTTTCGGTCTTGTTGACTTACAATGGCTGCCGCATCAATGTCCATTAAGTACATGAGACCGTAGTGAGTCCCTTTTTTCATTTTAGGTTTCAGAAGGGTGCTCATGAGTGCTTTTGGACCTTGAAACAGGTTACCGGTAAAGTGCATTATATGGAGAAAAACCCTGGAATGTTTTCATCAAAAACCTTAATTTCTTTTCGACTGAAGAAAGAATGACATGGATATCTTGGATGACATGGGGGTGAGTAAATTATCAGCAAAGGTTTTTTTTTTTTAAGTGAACTACTCCTTCAAAGTTAACAAAAGGATTAAAGAAAAAAACTCAACAAAAAAGTGTCCCACTTTACCTGAACTCACCCCGTTTCAAACGTTTTTAGGAAGTAGTCTTGTTTACTGAGTATGTGCAAATGCATTTAGTGAACTCGTTAACTCAGATGCTCAAGCTATAGGCATTTTTTCATTATGTGTTAACAGTTCAGTAAACTTTTACTTTAGCTATAGGAACAACAAGATACATAATAAATAATCAGATGCATTTTTACTTTAACTTGGTGTGCAAAGGTTTTTATTATGAGGCAACAGAACAGTTCTTATTTTACTTTCCCAAGCCCTAAGGGCTTTCCTTGCGAATGCTGTTAATGTCTGGCCTTGAGTCATGACACTGGGTCTCTGCTTTTGGCTTCACTTATTTCTCCTGGATAGAGTCTTTAACTCCAAGACCCACTTTAAAAGCTTGGGCCTGCTTTACAACCCATCTGACATCTGCTGAATTATAGGAACAGTAACACAGGCTATTCAGCAACAGTGTAAAAATGAGGTTATGAATTTTGAATAAGTAGCCTAGCTAGCCTACTCTCCCTTATAACAATATTATCACAAGATTTTTTTTTGTTAAATTAATATTTTGTATTATAGCACGGATTTTCAAGTCATTGATTTTTAAAACAAAATAAATAGTCATGAAGTGTGGTAAGGGGCAATCCTTCCAGTCGTACAAATTCGTATGACCTTGTACGACTTCCTACAATTTTTAAAAAAGCATAGACACCTTGTTAAACACTGCAAGAGGGAGGGGAAGTTATTTTGATTGAAGATTGAGAGTGGCTTGAATTTTTCTAAATGATGTGCACAAATAGGCTAAATCATTTATAATAAATACTGCAATATTTCATTGTAAACCAAGAATTGTCCATTTTGATTTCATGGTGACTTTAAAGGGATATTATAAAAATGGAAAGTGATATTGAGGCTATAGAGAAAAAAATCTATACATTTATTAAAACAGCAGTCCCAAGAAAACTATGTGTTGTGATTGGTCAACAACACTAGCACAGCTCAAACAAGGCATCGCCCCCTTTTTGCCTTGGATGGGAATTATTTAAATTAGGAATATTTTGATTTGTATATACCTTCCTGGAAGAAAACATTCAATATCAAGGCGTTTGAGAAAATTCAGAAACAATGCTTAATGATAGAGAGAATCCTCAAACAGCAACATCACACAAGAAAGTTGAAAATGTAAAAAAGGCATAAAGTCCCCTTTAAAATGAAAGCATTTCCAGTGGATGTCGGTCTCATCCTGTGCAGTTCCTTCCTTTGACACAAGGTGGCAGCAAAGCACAAAAGTGGAGACAAATTTCAACATGCATTAGGCTGCTCTGCCAGCGACTAAACATCATTTCCATTTTAAGTAGTCTTCATTTCACGCATTCTACAAGAGTAGTTGTGCTATTATGGTAAAGATAATTTAAAAATGACACGGATCAGAAGGTGTTCTTGTTTTAAATCAAAAACATTATCAAAAAATCTGGATCAATCAATTTTGATATAACCGTGGCATTGTCCCAGTGGTGCCCATGCCACTCCACCAGCTAATTGGGTTGTGAACACCTCTGTCTGTTTCCCTTGGAAACAGACCCCTAAAGAAATGCTGAAGTGGCTTGGCACGATAAGGTCGCTTCTGTCTGTATGCCATAACCACAGTTGGTGAGGAGGAGAGCTGTTCTCATGTTCATAATGGAGCAACTGTGCGGTCCCACATGAGTCAATTACTCTTACAAGAAATTAAAGAAATCTCACAAGCCTGTTAAAGTAGCTGCCAAATGTTACTGAGCAAAAAATTAATAAATTAAAAGAACATTTTAAAAAAAGAATTGTCACGGGCATGTCACGACATGTTACATAAGCTAATATTGTGGGTTTTTTTTTTATTGTTTTCTTTTTAACTATTTGTTCTCGAGGAGATGATGTAATGTGGGACCAAAACAACAATGCAGAAAGTATAAAAGAACATAATGCACAACCTCTGAATTTATACTTTATTTGACACTTTGACTTGCCTTCACATGCCCCTGGTAATAATTCAAAGTGATGTGACTAAATTTCAACGGTGAAATTGAAGACAGGGACCTGTCTCTGAGAGAAGTTTCAAGCATTAAAGGGTTAGTTAACCCAAAAATGAAAATTCTGTCTTTAATTACTAACCCTCATGTTGTTCCAACCTCGTAAAACCTTCGTTCATCTTCGGAACACGAATTAAGATATTTTTGATGAAATCTGAGAGCTGGATCACTCCTCCATACACTCTTAGAAGAAAAGGTTCTATATAGAACCTTAAAAGGTTCTAAAGCGCTACGTATTTGGAACCCCTAAAATGCAATGTAATTAATGTGTCAAATGTAATTAATTAATATCACACGAAGAGTGCCATTTCAGTTTTTATCCTCCAAAAATCTGCATGATTAAAATGTGACATTAAGTTAACAGTTTAATAAACAATAATTTACAAAATTACAGAATAATGTAATATATGAATGAATAATAACCTTTCTTTCTTGCCATTATTGAACCTTTTTTTAGCATAAAATGCCCTTTGGAGTAGAGTAAAGAACCCTATGCTACATATATAGAACCCTTTTTTTTCCAAGAGCTTCTTTGCCCAAAAATGAAAATTGTGTCAGTATTTACTCACCCTCATGTTGTTCCAACCCCGTAAGACCTTTGTTCATCTTCGTAGCACGAATTAAGATATTTTTGATGAAATCTGAGAGCTGGATCACTCCTCCATACTAGTCCATATGCTTGAGGGATTAAAACTTGCCGGTCTCGAAAAGTTATTAAAGACACTGTTAAAATAGTCCAAGTCACTACAGTGGCTCAATCTTAACTTTATCAAGCGACGAGAACACTTTTTGTGCGGAAAATAATAATAATAAAAAAGAATGACTTTATTTCAACTACACTGTAAAAAATAATCCTGTAAAAAAACGGTAAACTACTGGCAGCTGTGGTTGCCAGCATCATACCGTAAAATTACGGTGTGTTACTGTTTTTGAAATTAACAGCTAAATACCGTATTGTCAGCTACAGTATAAAACTTTAATTTAACAGCTATGCTCAAACACAAAAACAGTAACACATCGTATAGTTACGGTATGATGCTGGCAACCACAGCTGCCAGTAGTTTACCGTTTTTTTGACAGGATTAGTTTTTTACAGTGTATTCATCAGCCCTCGAGACAGGTTAGTTTTAGTAGTTTACAGCTATGATCTGTTGTTGTACGTCACACGCATCACACACATGACCAGCGTCGGCCAATAGTGAGCCTACGTGTGACGTAGCTCTACGCAATTACACTAGTTTAACTGACTAGAGGCCCAAAGAGAAGGAAATGAATAGTTGAAATAAAGTTGTTATTTATGTTTGTTTTTGCGCACAACAAAATATTCTCGTCAATTGATAAAGATAAAATTGAGCCACTGTAGTCACTTGGACTATTTTAACAAGGTCTTTAATAACTTTTCGTACACATTTCGAGTGAAGTGGCGTGTTATCTCTACGCATTTTGAGCTATCCGTGCGTATGTGTGTATGTCTACGCCATTAACGTCCGCGTCATTCCGCGTGTCTGTACACTCCGTCAAATGTCCAGTCATAAATGCCATTAACCCCAGTGACGGTTAGGTTTAGGGACGGGGTTGAGGTAAGTCATATATTTATATATACAGTAATAACGGGCGTTCATAAACACGCTGAATGCGTCTTGATAGCACGCCAAAAATGGAAATACGAATTGGCGTGTCATACACACGCTACTTCATGAGATCAGTCTGTAATTTGTGTTCCGAAGATGAGCAAAGGTCTTATGGGGTTGGAACAACATGAGGGTGAGTAAATACTGACAGAATTTTCATATTTGGGTGAACTATCCCTTTAAGTTTATCAAGCGACGTGACGAGAATACTTTTTGTGCGCAAAAAATAAATAAATAACGACTTTATTCAACTATTCATTTCCTTCTCTGTGGCCTCGAGTGAGTTCACGTAGTGTAACAGCGCAGCGCTTCTAGGTTGTAGCTACAAACAGAAGTGCTTCGCTGTCGTTATTTTTGTTTGTTTTTTGCGCAGAAACAGTATTCTCGTTGCTTAAAAAAGGGACACTCCACCCATTTGCATTAAGCTTTCCATTGTTAGAAACCCAGTTATACTATTGAATGTTCATGCAACACTCTCTCATTTTCCCCTGAGACGAGAGAAATCTTACCTTTTTCACTTCCTTCTACATTGACGCAAAAAAACGTCATTTTACGTCATTGTAGCAGGAAGTGTAAAATGGAGGGATTTCTGCAAAGACTACAAGCACTTTTCTAACCAGCCCATAAGGGGTTGGACCTAATGCGCTAACAGTCCTACCACAGTGCCAGTGCGTTTGATTTCGCCAGCAGAAACTTTTTGAAAAAATGGACGAAGGTACTGAATACGCAGACGGATGCATTATGGAGGATTGGGATTACACATAGTGTCAGCCATCTTGTTTGGAAGCTAAGCTATTGGGCTCTTGTTCTGTGGAGAAAGCTGAGTAGTAACTTTAGCAGTTACCGTCCTCTTTTTTTCGGACATGTCCGGCAGTCGATGTCCGGGATTCAGCTTTTGCTTTCTGCAGTCGCCATTCATTGTTTACATGTACAGCTTTTGTTTGTCACGTGAGAGATACGAGACCGGTGCGTCTCAGAGGTGTCACTCATCTGTAATCACGCCACCGGCCTTGCGTCGTTCTCCACACGGGCCTCACTCGTCCTATTCGCTACAGTAAACATGATGAATGGCAACTGTAGAACGCAAAAGCCGAATTCTGGACATTTTGGGCGATCTCGAAACACATTTTCGGGCAGACTCATCACGGAGACTCACTAGTAGTAGCCTGGTCTTGTTGTTTAACTACTGCGCTCTTACCGGTAGGCTTCAACGAAGCAAGTGCATTCTGGGAGTTGTTGTCTTTCATCCACATAAGCCAAAAATACATTTTCTGGCTTTTCACTCTTTAGAAAGCTCCAAATTCAAAAAATAATTTCACATTTCTTCTACATAAATTACCCATTTTAAATACACATTCATTTTTCCAGAGGTGGAATGACCCTGGAATTGAGCCACTGTAGTCACTTGGACTATTTTAACGATGTCTTTCAATGTTTGTCAATGAAAATGAAAATTGGTTTTGAGGAGCCGTTTTGCATTGAGTATTTCTCCTAAACATGACTTTTTGTCAAAATGTCCTGGTTTGTTGTACAATTTTACACTTTATGTGAATGCCGATTGGTCAATGAAAAATAAAGGCAGTTGCCTCAGTCCTTTCTCATTAAATTTAACCGTTCTCTCTTACAATATATGGACACACATTAAATAAACTTCATCAAACAGAAGCTGAGAGAAGTATACAGTCTCATCCCAAGAAGTCATGTAACTGACGTCTTGGGACGTCTTTTGACCATATGTCAACATCTGCCTTTTTAGGGTACCCTTAAACGTCGGTTACATGACGATCCCGGGCCGTCATACAACTGACGCTTTACCTTTAACGTCGGTTAGGTGACGGGGTAGGTTTAGGTCTGGGGTAGGGTTAGGATCCTTAATCCCTTAAGGGTACCCTTTAGGGATGTTGACGTATAGTCAAAAGACGTCCCAAGACGTCAGTTATATGACGTCTTGGGATCAGACTGCGCTGAGAGAAGAATAATCAAAATGAACATTTTGTCATGGAAAATTGCAGACTTTATTAAAATGATTTATCTGTGCACAACATTATTTTATTTAATGTTCCTTATAATCTTTATTCAAAATAACTCCCCCCTCCCTCTTGCAGTGACATCTTTTCTCCTCTTTGATGATGTGTTTGCCCCCATGAGGGCACATTAAATCACAGCAATAGCAAAGCATAAGAGCTATTTCACAGAATGTGTGCTGTTTTTGTCCCCAGGACATTATATAATATGCATAAGTCAAGTGTCCTGAACATTAATCTAACTATCAAATGTCTATCTAAAACTATTACCCCATACCAAATCTGTGCTTTACATATTTGTTACATTTTATATTCATTAATGTTAGTTAAGAAAAATGCAGCTGTTCATTGTTTGTTCCTGTTAGTTCACAGAACATTAATTAATGTTAACAAATATAACGTTTGGTTTTAATAACTTAGTAAATGTTTAAATTAATATTAACTAAGATTAATAAATGCTAAAGAAGTTGTTCATTCTTCGTTCGTGTTAACTAAGGTTAACTAATGAACCTTATTGTATAGTGTAACCCAATGCTTTACATTACATTATTATAGTGTAACCCAATTACTTTACTTTTCTTACAACAGGTCTACACCTAATAAGCATGTATCCTAAATCAAGTCCCAAAAATGAACATGAATGAGACAGGCATAATTGATCTATCGGTAAATGATTTAAATTGATATCTTTCATATTCTTAAAGCTTTAGTCTTAAACTTTTTTGTCGTGTTGTGTTGCATTTCTAATAATAGGACCATACAATCATAAAAATTAAAAGTCTCAAAAAAGTATATTTCATGACTGAATTGTGTGCGTAAAACGCCCCTTTTTCTGATCACGCATTCAAAGGCGAGACTAAATTCAGCACCAGACCCAGCAGATCCATCATCTGACACTGCAACAGTGGAGAGCACATCTATAGTCTATTCCACAACATTTAGAGGAGAGACCGGAGAGTAAAATAAAATGACTTAATTATTAAACATTTTAAATGGATGTAAATTAGTCTCTTTTTCCACTGATGAACAAAAAATAATCAAAAACTGAACAGACAAATCAAGAAAGCAAAGTTCTAAGAGGGATGAACCGCATTTATGTCGACTCAACGGAATTAAAATTATTTTTGCTATATCTTTAAAGAACCTGGGAGATTGTTTGAGAATGGAAAACTTCACAGTATTCAACGAGACTCTGGAAAACTGGACGGATCGCAGTGTCGAATACAAAGTGATCAGCGTCCTCGTGGTTTTCCTCATATGCGCTTTCGGGATAGTTGGAAACGTGATGGTCATCCTGGTGGTCCTCACAACCAAACATATGCGGACCCCGACCAATGGCTATCTGGTTAGTTTGGCGGTCGCAGACCTGATGGTGTTGATCGGAGCCGGTCTGCCGAGCATAGCGGACAGTTTGTTCGGTTCATGGATTTTTGGACACGCGGGGTGCCTGTGTATCACATACTTCCAGTATCTAGGAATCAACGCATCCTCGTGCTCCATAACAGCCTTCACTATAGAGCGATACATCGCTATATGCCACCCAATCAAAGCGCAGTTTTTATGCACGCTCTCGCGCGCGAAGAAGATCATTTTTGGAGTTTGGGTTTTCACGTCTCTTTACTGCGTAATGTGGTTTTACCTCTCCGATATCCAACAGGTTCCCTACAAGGATGTGACTATAATTACGTGCGCTTACAAAGTGTCCAGAAACCTTTATCTACCCATATATTTTGTCGATTTTGGCATCTTTTTCGTCCTGCCGCTCACTCTTGCCACTGTCCTGTACGGTCTCATTGCGAGAATCTTGTTTCTCAATCCTCTCCCGTCGGACAAGAACGGACATGACAACTTTTCCAAAGCCAAAAAGAACAAAATGAAGAATTCCAGCCGCTGCTCCAGTACAACCGCAGCATCCAGAAGACAGGTGAGAGGATCTCATTTAAGGTTCAAAACTTTAATATTTTGAAAAAAAAAAAAAAAGCTATAAATGTATCCATACAAATCATAGAGGAAAACAAAACTTGTTTCAGGTGCAGAACTAGCATCTATCTATCTATCTATCTATCTATCTATCTATCTATCTATCTATCTATCTATCTATCTATCTATCTATCTATCTATCTATCTATCTATCTATCTATCTATCTATCTATCTATCTATCTATCTATCTATCTATCTATCTATCTATCCATCCATCCATCCATCCATCCATCCATCCATCCATCCATCCATCCATCCATCCATCCATCCATCCATCCATCCATCCATCCACCCACCCATGGAAGACAGACAGACAGACAGTTATTTAAGCAGATGCAAACACACTCGCGTGCACTCACACGCACACATCTGGTTCGCTAACTTTGCCGTAATGATTTTTTTTATACTGTACAAACATAGACTGTAAAAAAATATGGACGTAGTATCCGTGACGTCACCCATAGGTTTCTGAAGAGCGTTTTTGAAGCCTAAAGTGGGCGGGGCCGCCGGTCGCCATCTTGGCAGTGCGTCACCTCTCGTCACTACCGGAAAAATTAAAATGGGCAAAGAGGCGGGACATGGGTGGAGCTGAGGTACTAATGCTATGCTACTGCCCTCACGCTGAATTGACAGCTGATTGAAAAAGTAAAGCCAAAGGTTAAAGTTCATGTTTTGCCCTTCGAAATATTATAATAGTTAAGACGTAACTAAAAGTGAGACTATTTACTTTACTTTTTTTTTATCAACTTTATTAATCTCACAAGGGGCAATTAGTTAAGAGCATGTATAAAAGTACATAACACCGATCACACACATTTCTCACAACATACAAGCAGTCAACTATGTGCATCGTGATGCATTATTATTCTGCTATTTATTCTGCTGTCACTCAAGTGGCCACACCCTTAATTATGCAGAACTTTAAGGCTTAAATATAATTTAAACAGATGAGTTGTAAAAAAATTCACCCCCCTCACAGTAATCATGAAGGGAAAAATGAGCTCTATAGACCAAAGCCACTTTTTGCTCCAGGCTGTAAACATTTTTTTGGGGGGGCATTTTAACATGGGGGAGATACAGTTTTGACTCGCTTCTGCAGCCTGCCTGAAGCGGCCACTCGATAAATTGCAGTTTAATTCACTTCCGTGTTGGTTTAAACTGTATTACTAACCTAAACCTTCCCAATCACAGACAATGAACCTCCCTCCCCCACCTCAGCTTTTACATTGGTCCTCACAATGTAATATAAAAACTTGTACACACACACACACAAACATTACGTATTACACTGAATTGCAATACATTTTTTGTTACATGGTTATTGTGATTTCTTCATTAAAGGTTACAAAAATGCTGGCAGTGGTTGTTATACTGTTCGCTGCGCTTTGGATGCCGTACCGCACTCTGGTGGTGGTGAACTCTTTCCTGCAAGAAGCCTACCTGGACACCTGGTTTCTGCTGTTCTGCCGCACATGTGTCTACCTCAACAGCGCCATTAACCCTCTTATCTACAACGCTATGTCTCAAAAGTTCCGCGCTGCCTTCAAAAGGCTCTGCCGCTGCGGACGCACCGCCCTGGTGAACAAGGCCGCCTATAGTGTGGCACTAACCTACAGTGTTGCCAAGGAAACGTCAACGGTGGGAAGCACTGGCCATTTTTCAACCGAGATAGACGATTTGACACCGACAGACGAGCTGTTCCCTGATAAGAAGCTCCTGTATCCGGAGAACTGTGACTTTAAGGAGACTTTCAGTCAGGCTTGAGAAACCCACAACAGCTACACACAGCATTATCTCTGAGAGCTAGCGATATGCCGTAACACGACTACACAAACTGCAGGGACAGCACTTTGAAAGTTTCACTTTATCTTTATTAAAGTAAAAAAAAGTCATACAGCCGAATTCATCTTCCCATTGACTTGCCAAACAGTTCCATTGAAACTGAAATTAAGTTGCATGGTTGCATTTTTTTGCTAAAGTCATGATTCTAAATAAAAATGGCAGCATAGGCCGCCTATCCCATGTGATGCAGGGTAAATTGAATACATATTGATCTGAAAACATCTTTAGGGATTGCCATTGTGATTAATGAGTAACCTTCTTCCTCTCCAGACCCCTGGGGGAAAAATGCTGAAACTGCTTAATTCTGCCGTTTCACTTGTTTCAAGAAAATTCAATGTGAATTAACTTAGTTTACATCCCACTGTATATAAATATGTATAATATTTTTTTTTTTGGTGGATAAACTCTATGTGTAAGTCATTGGCCATCTGACAATGTCACACTGAAATATATTTAGACTCAATTGTATGTGCTCCAAGTTCATTGTAAATAAGCACATTTTGGTGAACCATGAAGGAATGTATCAATACAAAGATAAAGGAGACATTACAACTATTTCTTTCTTTTTTTGGGGGGGGGGACTAAATTGTAATTATGAGCCATTAGCGCAACCAATAGGAAATGCAAAATTAATATATTTTTTTATATATATAATAAATAACTTTTGTTAAACACTCCCGTTGATTGCCATTGGTCGCTTAAAACAGATTGTCCCGACCCAAATGCATGCTATCTCCAGTTTAAATTTACAGAGAAATGTTAATAAGTGCCACACTGTGTACTGTGTAGACTTTAGGTGGAATAAATGTGAATACCTTACTTATATTGAACGAACGGATAGAACAAATTAAAACATTTAACATCAAATATATATATTTGCCTTTATATTTATTTACATACAATAAAGATTATTTTGACTAACTTATTAGATGACTATGAATTAATGTACCTTTTGTGTAAAAAAAAAAAACATCTTACATTTGATGAATGAGTATTTCACCTTTTTAATTTGCTCTATTCATGAATTAGTAGACAGCATATGATTGTATTTGTGAGCTGACCATGTTTTCTCAACATATGTGCAAATGTGAAGTTGCATATTTTCTTTATCACAATTGATGGTGTTTTCACTTATTTACAATGAATGTGTTGTGTTGTGTTATGTTTTGAATATAATATCTTGATGGTGTTAGTGTGGTAAATTGTCTCTTTATGTCTCTTGGTTAGTCAGGTTTGCGGTCCAGTGTCAATGAGTAGGCTAAGTGATATTTTAGTGACTTTTAGTTAAAATTGAAACAGATGTTTGCCGAAAATCAGAAAGACAGCATCTACACTGTAAAAAAAAAAAAAAAAAAAAAATCATTAAGTTATGATAACATGTTTTTACTTTGCTTTAATGTAATACAATATACTAGTTACAACATTCAACTCATTTTTAAAATCAGTGTATTGTAATTTAAGTTGAAATGACTTAAAGATTCAAGTTCATTGTACTTAAAGGGATAGTTCACTTTGAAATTAATTTTAGCTTACCTCAAGGGCATCCAAGATGTAGGTGTCTTTGTATCCACAGTATTTTCAATTTTGATATTTTTCGGTCAAACCGTTGTTGTCTGTCAGTCATATAATGGATGTCTATGGGGTCCACGTCAAAGAGCATGCACAGAGAAGTCAAAATTAAACATGATTTAATGACTCGTAAATGTAAGTACACATCGATGGCCTAAGACATGAAACGAGCTGTTTGTGTGAGAAAACGAACCGTATTTATATCGTTTTTACCTCGTGTAACCACAGCCACGTCCAACTGATCTGAAGGCACGGGCGCTTCGGTCTGCGCATGCAATATAAACGATATAAATACTGTTCGTTTTCTCACACAAACCGCTCGTTTCGTGTCTTAGGCCATCAATGTGTAGGCCTACTTACATTTACGAGTCATTAAATCATGTTTCATTTTGACTTCTCTGTGCATGCTCTTTGAGGTGGTGACCATAGACCTGCATTATATAAGTGATAGACAACAACGGTTTGACTGAAAAATATCAAAATGGAAACAAAGACACTTACATCTTGGATGCCCTTGAGGTAAGCTAAAACATATCAAAATTAATTTCAAAGTGAACTATCCCTTTAATTTAAGGTAGTCTCATAGTCTCATAAATGGAAGGTTTATGATATGTTACAGTTACACAAATGGGTTTGAGTCTTGTCTCTACACACAGATGGTTTCAGACGAGAGTTCTGATTTAATTTAAAGCTCTTTTCAGCCTGAAAACAAATATGTATTAATTGTTCAGTGTGTTTAATTGTGCTGTAATGCAGTCTGGTAAATGCTTGCCATTATTCTTGATATACTTAAGTGTGTACTATTGCTGAAATATTCAAATGTTTTAGTATCCAGATCATCACTATTATATGTGTAGCTATTCGCTATGTTGCATTTGTGTTATTATTCAGGGTTTAACAAAAAACAAAATCATAATCTAAAACATCCCTTTTAAAGCCTCTTCTGAATAAAATAAATATACTGGCTAATGAAAGACTCATCAGTTTAAATCATTATTATGCATGTATTGTGTTTCTGAAAATCTAAAAATAGTACTGAATAAGACTCTGCATAATGTTGCATTGATTTCTAATTTATCTGTTTGAACTAATTATTCTACACATGCTTGAAGTTACATTTCAGAAACCGCTGCTACTGTCAAGTACATAACATCCTTGCAAAATTCTCAGCTAATCACGAATGGAAGGACAAAATAATATTTTAAAGACTAGTGACCACTGTGTTTGTATACTGGCAAGCTCAGCAGAAGAAACACATGAAATATTCAATATAATTCATCAAATGCAATGTCACCTTGAACCTAGGAAAAACACCAAGTGCATTATCAAATTACATTTTAGTGAACAAGGCTCAGAATAGACTGAAAAAGGGCACTATATGCCTGGGTAGTGTTTTTCTTCATTGTTTTGAAAAAAAGGGATAATTTACCCCAAATTAAAAAGTCTTACATCATTTACTCATCCTCATGGACCCCATTGTTCTTCAAAATATCTTGTGTTTTAAAAAGAAAGAAAACCATACAGACATGAGGGTGAGTTAATGATGACAGAATTTCAGAATCCCTTTGAATAAAATATAAGATAAAAATATGTCAGTGCTACAAAACAGTTAATAATGATCATTAATTATTGAATTCTGAGAAATTTTGTTTCATATTCCAGAATAACAGATTTTTTCATTGTACTGCAGCTCTTCTAAACATTGCTTTCTACTTATGCAATGCATCAAGGCTATTACATCTCATGTAAGGATACACTTTCTGTTTGTCCCTCTAATTACCTCTGCTTTTACCTTTTCTTCTTCCTCTTTGAATAATATCATGCACATATTGCCTGTCACGTAATTCAAGATTATTTTAAAACTTGATTCTGCTTGTAATGGATATAATGACCCTATTATCAATTAAACGTCAAATTATCTCACAGACTGCATATGTGAGTATCATGAAGTTGAAGTAAGTTCATTGTTAGATCATACAACTCCACTGAATAAAAGTCTGACAAAACTACCATAATCACAGTTTCATTACAGTGATTATGTAACCATCAAACACAGCCAAACATCATGCATATTGATCATTTGATGTCTAGACTTCACCTAAACAGAAATCCAGTGGCAATTAAAATTGAATTATCTATTGCAAACACTTAATCCTGCAAACGGTCTTCAAACAAATACATGCAAATTCTACACTTGAACTCTCTGAAGTTCAGTCACTCAAAAGCAATGTGCCCAAATAAATCCGAAATAATGGAAAATTGGAAAAGCCTGAAGTTAAACTGTCATGCTGTTGAAAAAGTCCAAAAACATAAAAGTTACTCAATAACACAATGTCAAGGTCCTTTTAAAGGAATAGTTCACCCAAATTTAAAATTCTGTCATCATTTTCTTCCCCTCAAGTTGTTCCAAACCTCAATTAATTTCTTTCTGTTGAGCACAAAAGAGATATTTTAAAGAATGTCAGTTACCAAACAGGGGCATTATTGACTTTAATAAAAAAAAAAAAATCTATACTATGGAAATCATTGGGGCCCATCAGCTGTTTGATTACCAACCTTCTTTAAAATATATTATTTTGTGTTCAGTAGAAGAAAGAAACTTATACAGGTTTGGAAAAACTTGAGGGTGAGTAAATGATGACTGGATTTAAATTTTTGGGTGAAGATTTTTGGGTAGTTCACTCAGCAGCCATATATGAAAATAAAAAAAAAACACCATGGGCAACTATTTTAACTATCAGTTTTTTAGGAGTATCATTTAGCTTGCTTATTATGGTGCTTGCCAAAGGCAAAGGCATCAGTATTGTTATTCCTCAAACTAATCATGTTAGCATCTTGCTAAAAACATGCTAGCAACATCATGTTAACATAATGCTATACACATGCTAATTGCCTTAGCATTTTGCTAAAAACAACTGAGTGTTTTGCCACACCCAGATAGCAAACTGACATTGAATCAACGTGGAAATATGACATCGAAACAACGTTGATCTGACATTGTTTTGCTCATCGAATTAACGTTGAACCAACGTCAGACGCGTCATTCGTTCAAAACGAATGGAAAATCAACTTGAAATCAACGTGTTGTTTCAACGTTATGAAAGCAAACCAATTTTCGATTTTCATTTAGCTTTGAAGAATGCAGCGTCTGACGTTGGTTCAACGTTAATTCGATGAGCAAAATCAACGTTGTTTCAATGTCATGAGAGACGTCGTCTCCACGTTGATTCAATGTCAGTTTGCTGTCTGGGCAGCAAACACCACTCACATTTTCTTCAGGAAATGTACATTTTAGTTTACTATTGACATCCCTGGCTTCTTCTATAACCGAATACTGGAAATGACATTCCTACCGTCACAGTATTGAGTGTTAAATTACATTTTTGTGAATTTATTTAAATGAAAGATATTGAAGAAATCTTTGTTAATATTTTCCAAAGGTGCCAATAATTCTGACCATGACTAATTTACTAAAAAGTATATAAATACAATGCCTAAAATAATATATAATGGAGCACGATATGATTGGCTTCATCACTGTCTCCTCTCTACCAGTAAGCTGTTGTGTGGTGGGCGTTCTGGCGCAATATGGCTGTCGTCACATCATCTTGGTGGTGGTTGAGGATATTCCCCTCTATGTGAAGCACTTTGAGGTCCAAGAAAAAGCACTATATAAATGTAACAGATTATTTATTATAATGTATTTTATATAAAACATAATATCTTCTAAAAGATTTAAAAGGTGATTGGCTTCTCTAACTGAAAGCTGGGACTTCCATCCATTGATAGTCACCATATTAAGCATTATATATAGAGAGAGAGCAGTATGACAAGCTATTTTATTGAGCAACATGGTCACTCTCAGCATTTTGCACATAGGCTCCCATAATAACCCACACTGACGTCATCACACTTCCTGTACACTTCCTGTAAAAAGGATTGAAGTAGATATCTAGATCCAGCTAAAAACAGATTCATGCTGTGCTTAATTATACCAAAGTAAAATCAAATACAAAAGAAGACGCTTCAATACAGTCACTCAATATAAACGTACAACCAGCAATTGTACAAATTGCTTGCTATAGTCTCTATAACAGCTTTCAAGCTGAGAAAGTCATAATTAAAACATTCAGTTTGATATGATTGCACCACGTAACAATCTGGACCACACACCTCTATTAACTGTTTCGTTGATGAAAAGTGGTCTAATCTTGTCACGCACTCACTTGCATACATGTATAGTAGTATGTTGTTTCACAAAACCTATTCAAAATATGCATGGGTTTTGATTGCATATTTGCACATAAACCTCTACAGTGGACATTTGTGCATCATCCTATACGTTGCCACCAGTGATGCGCGGGTTGATCCGAAATGAGCGGGTGCCTGCGGTCACCCGCGGTTACCCGCAGTTACGGGTCATCCAAAAATGTTTTTAATGATATTCGGGTCGCGGTCGGTCGGGTCGTTTGAAAAAAGATGCCAATTAAACATTTGTATTAGTACTAGACACAATTTTTGATGAAATATACAGCCCTACACATTATTGGCTGAATAACTGGCACGAAGATAACACACAAGCTCAGTCTAAACAGTTCTCGGTTCTATACTAGTGATTCGAGAACCGCTGTCCCTGTGCGTTCGGTAGTACGCAGTATCTATGCGCAGTATCAGCTGCTCGTGCTCATCACTTCTCTCAACAGTGGCACCAACATGTCTCGGTTCAGTGAACTGTTGGAGTTACTGGAGTAAAATAGAATTCAGGATATTGATTTATTTCGATTCGGAGGCGACTGTCAGGCATGTCTGAAAGTAAGTAACTAACTTGTGGATCAGCACTGACGCAAGACGCGAACTGTTTCGAACGATTCAGTTCGATTTAGTGTAGGTTCGACCGGTTCACTAAAAAGAACCGGTTCAAAAGAACGATTCGTTCACGAACCGGCCATGTCTATGATCACTACAGTCTGCAGAGAGATGGAGGCGGCAAGAGAAAAGGTGAAGACTGGGGAGTGGAAGCTCCGCAAATATACAAATAGAAAGAGTAAAAGTGTGGAAGACATTTGCTGAAATAATGAAATATGATGACCAAAGTGCTGGCTTTGCCTTTGTTATGTGTAGGCCAGGCCTACGTCTTCTTGCGATGCTGTGTTGTTACACGTCTATGGTCCAATAACGCTCCGATGAGCATTTACTACTTTTAAAAAATGCGGTCAGGAAGCGGGTCGGGTACAATATTTTTTTTACTTTTTTTTTGCGGTCCGAGTTGCGGGCGGGTAGTTGAAAACGTCGGTCGGTTGCGGTTTGTTTATACATTGACCCGCGCATCACTGGTTGCCACCAAGTGGCAAGCTATTGTTTATGAATTGGCTGACGGTCAGTCATAAATTCCAAGTTGCTTTGGAGTCTAAGAGTCATATCATTGATCAATTTTCTAAGTATTGATTTTAGATTGGGGGAAATTCTGATTTATCATATCCTCTAAATTGGACATCAATTGCTACTTATAATGCGTTACTTGTAACAGAAAAGGTCTGATTACGTAATGTATGTTATTTGTAATGTGTTACTTTACTTGTTACATACAAATGTAATCTGATTACATGCATGTAATTTGTAATGTATTACTTTACTCTTTACATCAGAAAGTAATCTGATTTCATAATGCATGTTATTTGTAATGCGTTACAGTACTTGAGTTGTTACATCTAAAAAGGTAATCTGATTACGTGCATTTTACTTGTAATGCGTTACCCCCCAACACTGCTCATTTCAGATGAGATTTAAAATGCCTGATAAATATTTTTTTTTACACCTTCCGAAAAGTCAATAGATTACATACAACCTGAGGTTTTCTCAGAGAGGAGAGTTACGGTAGAAATTTTTCCATTTCGAACAATCAGAATTATCAGGAAATATGGGTAAATCTACGTATTCTAGACTGGAGGGAGTGTGAGCATTTTGAACATAGTCTGAGTTGGGCTTCCATAGAGTTGTACCTCCACCATATCAAACACATGCAACATTCAATTTGAATGAAGTTCTGGTAACACTTTATTTCGATAGTCCACTTTAGACATAAGTAACTTTGCCACTACATGTCAACTAACTATCATTAGAGTATCAGTAGACTGTCTGCTTAATATCTGCTAACATTTTATTTTTATGGTCTTCCAACAGATGTTCAACTGACTATAAGTACTTTAGCAACTACAAGTCAACTTGTTCTCCTAACCTGAACCCTAACACCCTAACCTAACAATCTACTGACAGTCGACTACAGCCTACTAATACTCTAATTACAGTTAGTTGACATGTAGTTGAAAAGTTCCTTATAGTTAGTAGAATGTCTAAAGTGACTATCGAAATAAAGTGTAACCGAAGTTCTTCATCTGCTGAATGAACGGTACGGTTGAGCAGGAACGAACTCAACTGCGTTTGCAATAATTGAACTGTATATATTTTTTGGTATATATTTGATGGTATTCACTTTTTTTTACTGTATTATGTCTGAAGGACATATCATGCTTTTAAATCATTCATTTTTACATATAAATCATACATTTGTATATAAAGCATAGCTGCAATGCTTGGGTCTGAATTCCTCATTATTATAGCTCCACGGGTCCCTTTTCTACCCCTTTTCTGATGTGCGTCTGTGAGCAACCCGTTTTGAAGCGGCCCCTTTAAATAAAAAGGAGATGTCTCACACCTCGCTCGCTCTCCAGGTCGCTGAGTTCACGGTCGGTTCAACTCCACCCCGTTCTGCCATTTTTGTAGTTTGATTAGAGATAGGCCTATACAATTGTACACTACAGCTTCAAAGAACATTTTTATTCACACGTTAACAAAATGTCAACAACGGAAGACTTGTCCATCAAGCCTAACATGTTCGAGCCAGAGTGAGTGATTTGAAAAAGACGACGACAAACCTGCAGAACAACATCTTCTTATGGATGCAGTGGTATGTAACTGTATTGTGTTATAAGTGAAATTCGATTATTTTTGTTGTTAAAACAAGCACACTGACAAGATAAATGACTACGGTTTAATCTTACCACTAAAAATCTTTATTGATAATATAATACGTTTAGAAAAGCATCAGAAAACACATCAGATAAATGACCATTGATGAAACTCAAGAACAATAATACTGCAGACGTGTAACGTTACTTCAAAACAAAAACAAAGAAAGACAAAGGTACTGCTAAACCATGACCACCATGTGTTTTAAGAAAGTAAACTTTATTTTTATTAACGATATTTAACGTTACAGCTTGTTGAAATGCTCTGTTCGTCATCTCCAAAGATAGAAGTAATTTACCTCTCATTCAGACAAATTCGATCGGCAAACCCTTCTTTATACTGGCAGATGTTGTTGATGTTGGAATCCTTGAAGTGCTTCAGGTCACTACATCCAACAACCGAACATTTTGACTTGCCCTCTCGTAACTTCTGCATCATTGAGCTTGGACTACAAAATCGGAGCGAGAAATAATAATGGCGGATTGCTCGAAGTGTTGGACCAGTAGTCAATGTCCTTATTTGTCAGTTCCGCTGCAAATACTGTGACGTAATTGCTCAAAAAACGTCATAGAGAACAGAAAAATCTGAACAGGTTGAAAAATATGACCAAAACAGAATATAAAGATATAAACGAAGCACCTGAAGAGAATAATTTCATATTTCCAGTACTTATAAACACTCCAAATATACAACAAAATGCATTTAAGGGCTAAAAAAGTAGATTTTGCACTCTAGTGGATCTTTAAAACATTTGAAAAAAGATCTTGTTTTTCATACGCTAAAAACAATAATAAGCATAAAAAGAAAATCCTGATTGATCTTGTCATGATTAATGCATGCAAAGGGTTAATACTGATTTTGGAGTAAAATCCTGGACATATTCCTCACAGGTTTTTTGAGATTCACCCTAGAATGTTGAAACTCGAGTTGAACATATTTCATGTTTCGGACCACATCCAAAAACACTAAATCAAATTAATCATACAGGGAACATTGCACCAAAGCCCACAGTTTTGTTCAATGTCATTGTTCCTCTGTCCACACGCTTTCTCCTCAGATGTAATTAGTCACAAAAGGAGGATATGATCTACTGCAGGAAAAAAGGACTGTAATTATATAAACTTGGCTTTGGTGTCACTTATAAAACCTGTGATAAATTTGCAGTCTCTCTCTTTTTTTTTTTAACGACAGAACAAGATCTTATTTTTTACTCTGAGATTAATAGGCCAGAAAATAAATTCTTGAGATTAATACATCCAATATTGCTTCTTTTCATACCTCATTAATCCCTGCTTCTCACTTTTCATCTTCCTCATCAATTCACAGTTTTTCTCACTCCTTCTAAAAAACAAAAAAACAAAAAAAAATAAAAACAGTTTATCATAACGACATGCAGTTTTATACCCTAGAGCTATAATCAGCTCATTTTCAACCACAACCAAAAGTACAAAATACAGTAAGAGTGTTTATTTTATGTGCTAAACCACTAAATAACTCAGAGGTCTGCTGGACTAGAAGATTCTTGTATATGATTAACTTGGATCTCTGAGTAAATTGGTGATAAATATCACAAGACAAGCACAGTCTGCTTAGTCCAATAGACTGCCCTAAAAACACTTGATATAAACCATGCCTGAAACTAAAGATCTCAAAACACAAATCATCAGTAAAATTGCTACTCAAGTGGACGTCCCTGTTAATATTTACAATGCATTCGATGAACACATAAAATGCACAATTTCTTGTGAGGAATATTGGGCCGTGTTCATCTTTGAAAACTACAATCGAATCCTAAAGGGTTCACATACTTTATCCTACAACTTCACTGTGCAGTATTTGATTATCCAGTTATTTAACTATTTAAATGTTGTTTTGTCTCACAAACAAGAGTGAAAGATGGCTTTGAATAATATTCCAAACTCTTTATTGCTGCTCTGGTGTTTATAGCAAGTCCCTGAAGTTGACAGCGCCATAAAGCTAAATAACCGAGGTTATAATTTTATTAACATCTCCAATAAATCCATTTGAAACTTCAGTTCACACGTAAAGCCAAGCAGGCATTTCACATCCAAATCACCTGTCTTTCTGTAAAAACAATAAAGTCAGAAATGCCTTGTTTTTACCCAAGGGCATGCTAATGCATCCCAGAAATCCCCATAATGCAATCCAGAGTATCTTATTGACTGGCCCGCAGGCTCTGTTTGTACACTTGCTGAGTTGAACAGATAATTGATGTAGAAGCTTAAAGGGTTAGTTCACCCAAAAATGAAAATTAAGTCATTAATTACTCACCCCCATGCTGTACCAACCCCGTAAGACCTTCGTTCGTCTTCGGAACACAAATTAAGATATTTTTGATTAAATTTGAGAGCTGTATAACTACCACATTGGCTCCTAAGGGACTGCCTCTTGACGGCCCAGAAAGTCAATGAAGAAAATGTTTAAATATCCCAAGTGACTACCGTGGCTCAACTATATGTTTATCAAGCGACGCAAATACTTTTTGTGCGAAAAAACAAACAAAAATAACGAGTTTATTCGACTATTTCTTTTCTTCCTTGTAGGCCAGAACGAGACTTCCTTAGATTTCCACGACGCATGCGCGAGAATTGCGATCTGCTCACACCAGCTTACACTACTTCAGATTGCAATTCTCGCGCATGCGTCGTGGAAATCTAAGGAAGTCTCGTTCTGGCCTACAAGGAAGAAAAGAAATAGTCGAATAAACTCGTTATTTTTGTTTGTTTTTTCGCACAAAAAGTATTCGCATCGCTTGATAAACATATAGTTGAGCCACGGTAGTCACTTGGGATATTTAAACATTTTCTTCATTGACTTTCTGGGCCGTCAAGAGGCAGTCCTTTAGGAGCCAATGTGGTAGATATACAGCTCTCAAATTTAATCAAAAATATCTTCATTTGTGTTCCGAAGACGAACGAAGGTCTTACGGGGTTGGTACAGCATGGGGGTGAGTAATTAATGACTTAATTTTCATTTTGGGGTGAACTAACCCTTTAAAGTTATATGGCTTATCTGTATTTCTCTTTATAATCTTGTTATTGTTGTTCTAGAATACTACTCCATCTCATGCGACTCTCAAGACGCGAGTTTAATCCTTTAGGATTGTTCAGTAATAATAAATGAAGAGAGGTGTGCATTCAAAGCAAATTCTACAGGTGCCGAATTCAAAGCGGGAAAACGAGGGCGCACAAGCGGATGCTGATGTATAAATATATCAAGACCAGAGAGAAGCACACTCGCTGCCTTTGATGTTAATAAATTCAGTCCGCGCCATTCGCGGTGTGCAGAGCGCAGATGCTTTATGGTAAGGTTCCGGAGAACAGTTTATCCATTAATGAAACATATTCCCTTTCTATGGGCATACAGTGGCTGCTTTTCTGTTTTTCCAATGTCTTGTGATGTCATACGGCTTCAAAATGACCATGGGTGGTTTTTTCTTCTAAATTAAAACCATGTAAGGACAGAAGAGAATATGGCTCTTTTCTTTCGAAACGTCCTTGTTGGGTAGACATGATCTTTTGTCACACATCTACCTCATGAAATTCATGGGTACTATAAAACGCACTTGAGAAGATGGATCTCATCTCTAAAGATTCCTTTCAAACACGCCAGCATGCCTTCAACACAATAACAGAACAACTATACTGAAGAATTATGATACCAAAATGAAAATCTTGCAGTCTAAAGTGAGCATTTTAGTTTGCACATACACTCACATAAAGGATTATTAGGAACACCATACCAATACCGTGTTTGATCCACCTTCAGAATTGCCTTAATTCTACATGACATTGATTCAATAAGGTGCTGAAAACATTCTTTAGAAATGGGATTGATGGAGATTTGTGGGATGTACATCCAGGACGCTCTATTGGGTTGAGATCTGGTGACTGTGGGGGCCATTTTAGTACCATTTGTCACGTTCAAGAAACCAACTTGAAATGATTCGAGCTTTTTGACATGATGTAGCCATCAGAGGATGTGTACATGGTGGCCATAAAGGGATGGACATGGTCAGAAACAATGCTCATGGCATTTAAATGATGCTCAATTGGCACTAAGGGGCCTAAAGTGCGCCAAGAAAACATCCCCCACACCATTACACCACCACCACCAGCCTGCACAGTGGTAACAAGGCATGATGGATCCATGTTTTCATTCTGTTTACGCCAAATTCTGACTCTACCATCTGAATGTCTTGTCAATTTTGGTGAGCTCTTGCAAATTGTAGCCTCTCTTTTTCCTATTGCTTAAACAAATTGCTTAAATCACCTTTCTTTTCCCCGTTCTAACATTCAGTTTGGAGTTCAGGAGATTGTCTTGACCAGGACCACACCCCTAAATGCATTGAAGCAACTGCCATGTGATTGGTTGATTAGATAATTGCATTAATGAGAAATTGAATTGGTGTTCCTAATAATCCTTTAGGTGAGTGTAAGGCCCTGTTTACACGAGAACGCTCGCGGGTCAAAACGTAAAAATATTTTATCGGATGTGCCTTTCGTTTACACGGCGACGGCGTTTTTGGGGCTTAAAAACGCAAAAAAGTGAAACCACCCTCCAGAGTGGAAATCTTAAAAACGCTCCACCGCCGCGTTCCCGTGTAAAGGGTAAAAACGCAAAAGTCTGCTTGACGGTGAAGGTTGTACGCAGGCGCGCGGACTTGGTGTTGTTGTAGTATGCATTTCTAGCCGCCTGGAGTGCATACTACATTGAATTTTACACACTTTTGCGTCATCATATGCACGCGGATTTCCCACCCAAAACGCTCGTCTAAACGCAGAATAAAAAGTGATAACGCAACGACACTTTTGCGTTTTCTCTTCAGAATCGTTTCCGTGTAAACATAGCCTAAATGTGTGTTTACATTGTGTGCACAATGTTTCTTTCTGGAGCTTAAGTGAATTTTTTTTACCTTTTGCAATAGCTGCGAGTCCCTCAATTGTCCTCTGAAGCCCCTTTCCACCAAAGCCGGTGCCTGCATGCGAACCAGTTCTTTTGTATTTCGACAGCCAAAGAACGGGTTCGCGGCCGGGAAAACTAATTCCAAAGCGGCACCAACTCTTTGCTGGACTAGAACCGTTCTTTTAGCACGTCATGTTTACGTCGGGGGCTGGGGCGGGTTTAGATGTGTTCTAAACATCTTTTCTGACCGTCGCAAAGCCAGGAGAAACTGCAGAAACACGCAAGCGTTTTTATTTATTTATTTATTTTATTTGAAACATAAGCAAAGAAGAAAACTGCCACGATATAGAACAAAAAAATGGAAAGAAAAAAGACACAAGACAGGGGTACATAACTTAGCAGAAAAGATAACATATCAAATGAAAAGATTAAAAGGCTTACAGTACATATTTCAATTGTTTTTAAAGTTTTCTTGGTACACGAGTTAGAGATAATCCCAAAGCAATGTACTTGCAAGCGTTTCTAGCGACGTACACAGTGACGTAACGACGTCGTTCCCTGGGCGCTCGTGTCAGTGGAAAAACAAAAGGTTCTGAATGGGTTCACAAGTTGAACCAGTTCCGAACCAGTTCTTTTTGGGTGGAAAAGGGATAAGAGTGAAAAGATGGATCTCAAGAAGATCTGTCACTGTTGGAAAGGGTTCAAATATGCAAAAGATGCTGGGAAACCAATTTGCAGGACCTGGAGGATTTTTCTGAAGAACAGTAGGCAGTTTAACTGTTCAGGACAAACAAGGGACTCAAGAACAACCATCACAAAACCAAAAATAGTCGTTGATCATCCACCTATGGACACAGTAAACAGGGTTTACGTAAATTCAGCTTATATTCTGTGGATTATATGCATACGTTATGTAAAATATCATATTCAGGACAGTACTAAATAAAGAAAATGAAAATGCATTTTGTTTGATGCCTCTTATTTTGTTGAACTAATTAACATTGTGTATATAAACTTTTGACTACAACAGAATACACTCACGCACACACACATGGGGAATTCAGGGTGATCTGGACACTTTTTATCATTGAGATGACTTGGAAATGTGTCCCATTCAACCTGACTATACAGTATACATATTGTAATGGGAGGAGCAATGACGGATACATTGGGTGCGACCACGAAATAAAACAATATCAAAAAAGGGAATAAAAAGTGTTCAATAAATAATTTTGTTCTCTCGTAACCTATTTATTTCTGTCCTAAACTGCCAACTGCAGCACGCCATGGAAATTTCACTAGCCACCCATCTTCCCCAGCACCACCTGCCTAAAACTGCTTGGGGCTCTCCATGCTTATCATGCAGCAGTTTGTATCCTATTCCATGTTTTTATGAGCATGTTTCGACAGTCGTATTCACATTACTACAACGGAAGTTGGAAACTGCATTTTGAAATCTGATTTAAAGTCAAACATGAATTGCTTTTCATAGCCCATTAGACTTCAATAATGTGACATTTATATTCTGAATAAAACAGGATATTCAGTAAGAAAAACTTGATTTTATTCATCAAGAATCGATTGGATTTTGAAAATTGATATTACTAGAATTAAGCCATTTAATGCTAATTAATGCTTTAACAGCTAAATACACAATACATGTATGCACAAAACTTCTGCTGCAATTTTTCAATAATTATATCATTTTTAATTATTCCTTGCTGCCTGTTTGCTTTCAGCCTTCACTAATCTAAGAGCATCACCTGACGACTGTCCATTTACATCACAATCATAAACCAACATCTCTACATGCATTCGAAGAACTACTCTTCCGCTCAGCTGTCCAGGGATTCTGGTGCACATAATGAATCCAAACATCACAGCCTAATTTAATAACAAACACACAATTTAATCTGAGGCCTGAACAAATAACATTCACCCCACTAAACAAAACAGCTGAGAAAGATCTATCTCCCAGGCACATCACATCTTATACCGACAAATTGTATTTGAAAGATCTGTAACACAAGGTGAAAAACAAGAATGCAATAGCCTGACTATTAAGATAAATTGCAAACCGAGTGACTGTAAGAATATGTTGCTTAGTTCAATTTGCAGCTTCCCTTGAAATCAGTTTTCAAACTGTAACAATGAAATAAATGTTCACATCAAGTACACTGTAAAAATGAGTATGCTTTATCTAATCAATAGAATTGTGGCAACAGATTACAGGCAATTTAACAAATTAGAATTGAGTAATAATTAAACAAATTATTCCTTAAAAGTTAACCATTTAAAATGAGTAAAGTTTAAAAAACCAAAAAAATGTAACAAAAATATCTCACTAACAAACATGTCAAAGATTAATTAGGAACTCTTTATTTTATATTGCCAACATTGAAGACACTTGGTGTTAAGCAGAAAACAAACCTAAAACAAACACTGATCACCATAATGGTGACTTAAATTTATGTTTTTTTGGTTGTTGTAAGTTTTACTCATTTTAAATGGTTAACTTTTAAGGAATTAATTTGAATATTACTCAATTCTAATTTGTTAAATTGAATTAATAATATTGCTTGTAATCTGTTTTTTGATTAGATAAAGCATATTCATTTTTACAGTGTATTTTTAAATAAAAATTGAGTAATTAATGTTGTATTAATATTATATATACACTGTAAAAACCATATTTTCAAGATTTGTTATCACAACAGTTTTTCTTTTGTCAAATCAACTTCAATTTTTTATTTAGTTCAGATAGCTTATTATTTTGAGTTTCTGACGATTAAATCAATCTCCAACATTGTATTAACTAACTTTTTCCTGTTCAATCAACTTAAAAATTTAAGGCAACCAGGTTACTTATTTTTTTTAAGTTAAACCAACAATATTTTTTTTTACAGTGTACCCCACATCAATTAAAACACTAAGGTTACACTTGATTCTAAGAAGTCCTTGTTACAGTGTAATTATACATTACTGAGTCTTAATTAACAACATGCACTTACTATAGGGTTGGGTATGGTTTTGTAACTTGTATGCTCTATTTTGGTTTACTTTCATTGTGTTTTGGTTCTGTTTTCCCTGTTCTGGTTTGCCTGTGTTCCATAGTTAGTTTCCTTGGTTGTTAATTAGTTCTACACGCCTGTTTCTGTTAAATGTGGTTATTTCCTAAGCTTCTTCCCTGTGATTCTCCTACGTGTTTATTAGGAATTTACTATTAAAGACTACTTTAATTATCCTTTGTGATCATGAGCTTACTACAGCCTACACAGCGCCTGACAGAATTAGAGTTACTTGTATGTAATTATGCATAATATATAGTTATTACTATATTAAGTACATGTAACATTTAACAAAGACGATGTTATCATAACATTACATTATTAAAAAAAATGTTTGTTCTGATGGGGTCGTGGTCTGCTGGGAACAAAACAATGAAAAATGTAAAATCTTTAACTTTTGTGCTGATTGTGTTCAAAATGTTGAAAAACACAGGCATGGCAAAAAAACAGACATGGTCTTACAGATGCTTATTTATTTTATGTATATACATTCTAATGGAATGCAATGTAACATTCATGCTCTAGATTGTGTCTCTGGAGGAGCATATGAGTGTGCTATTTTACATACTAACACACAAAAACAGACACAATGGAGAATTTCATACCAACTCAGTCCTGAAATATGACAGCGGTGTACTTGGATAAGTTGAATGTACACCACTGAAATCAAATGATCAGCGACCAACCCTGGAGCAGAAGTGTCAATTCATCCAGCAGAATCTTAATTGTTCACTTTCAGCACAAACAGGTTGTTGGCAGTCAGGACAAACAGTCTCTCATTAGTGGCTCTGAATCCAAGTACGGGGTCATTGGTGTCCAGGTTGGCTACTTGTTGTTTGGCGACCTGCCCGACCTGCCTACCTTGTTTCCGGTTGAAGAGCACCGTGTCGACCGGCAGAGGCTGACGGTAAATGAAGACACGCCGGAGGCACTCACAAAGAGCTGCGTAGGAGAAGTTGGGGGCACAGGTCGCAAACTTTTTATCACGTTTTGAAGCCTGAACATAACCTAAATGTGGGATAAGGTGAAAGAATGAAGATTCATAAGAACAGTTTTAGAGCAAAATGGTAAAATCACAATAAGAAGGAAGTTTTAAAGCTTTTAAGACATTTCAAGGTGTTCAGAAACAACTTGTCCTACCGAGTGCATTAAAAGTAGAAATGTGCTCCCATATATTGTTGTCCTGGTTTGTACGGGTCTGCCAGAGCAGTGCATCGACATCGTGTCGTAGGCAGAAAGCGGGCATCTCAGAGGGGTCAATATTCACAGAGAAAAGGAACTGGTGGCTTCCTAGGCTCACCTAAAGGTCAAGAAAAGGCATGTAAATAACTCAAAACTTTCTGTGTGTCTAATATTTTTATTTTAAAACACTACCGCTTAAAAGTTTTGGGTTGCTCACTTTTGAAAAGACTTTTGCTGGTAATTTCCTCACCCCCATGTCATCCAAGATATCCATGTCATTCTTTCTTCAGTCGAAAAGAAATTAAGGTTTTTAAAGAAAACATTCCAGGATTTTTCTCCATGTAATGGACTTCAATGGGGACCAAACGGTTAAATGTCCAAATGAGAGTTTCAGTGCAAACTGCAAACGGCTTTAAACGATTCCAGATGATGAATAAGGGTCTATCAAGCGAAACGATCGCTCATTTAAAAAAAAAAAAGTTTAATAAGCTCAAATGGTCGACTCGGTTCTGTGATGCGGATTCGTCACTCTCCTGTTCGAACTCGTTAATCGATATGAACAAATCTTTTCCCGAGTCAACTCGTTCATTTTGTTCGTTGAATGCACCAAATGACACGAAAAAAGATTTGTTCATTTTGATAAACGAGTTTGAACAGGAGAGTCACGAAGGCGCATCACAGAACAGAGCAAGGCGACCATTTGAAACTTATAAAACGATATAAAACGACTTATAAAATGAGCGATCGTTTCGCTTGATAAGACCCTTATTCATCGTCTGGAATCGTTTAAAGCCCATTGAACAGTTTGCAGTTTGCACTGAAACCGTCTTTAGGACCTTGAACCGTTTGGTTCCCATTGAAGTCCATTATATGGAGAAAAATCCTGGAATGTTTTCATCAAAAACCTTAATTTCTTTTCGACTGAAGAAAGAATGACATTGATATCTTGGATGACATGGGGGTGAGTAAATTATCAGCAAAAGTTTTTTTTTTAAAAGTGAAGTACTCCTTTAAGATGTGTTTGAAAGAAGTCTCTTATGCTCACCAAGGCAGCATTTATTTGATCAAAAACACAGTAAAACAGAAATATTGGGAAATATTATTACAATTTAAGATAGCCCATTTCTGTAAAAATTATTTAAAATGTAATTTATTCCTGTGATAGCAAAGCTCAATTTTTAGCATCATTACTCCAATCTTCAGTGTCACATGATCCTTCAGAAATCATTCTAATATGCCAATTTGCTGCTGAAGAACCATTTCTTATTATCATCAATGTTGAAATCATTTGTGCTGCTTAATCTTTCTGTGGAAACCAATTTTTTGGATACTTTGTTGAAATTAAAGAAGTTAAAAAAGGATAACTTTAATTTGTCTTTACTGTCAATTTTGATCAATGGACAAGCATTTTTTTATCCTATTGACGACAAACTTTTTAACAGTAATGTATATGTTAAAAAAAGTTAAATGAAATCACTGAACTTAAATATACAAGCTTGATAAAAATGATCATTTTAGAAGAAAATTTCAAATGGCACTTAGAGGCTTTTGCATCTGAACTCTTCATTTGTAAAATGAACAATTTTGCCTATACCTTGTTGTTTTTTTTTATTTAAAAAAAAAACGATATTCTCTGTACTGTTGAGAGAAATAAAGGCTGGCAAGCAGAATGGATATGAATGGATATTTAATCATTTTTTGAGTACAATTATTCATTATACTGTCTGTCTATTATGCTGTCTCTCTAGCAGAAAATGAGAAACAAAAAGATCTTCATTCATATTCTCATAAAAAGATCCCATTATGCGCTCATCTGAAACGGCAGCAGGATTGAACCATCGAGAGTAAACAACAGCAATGCAAGATGGTGGCAGCTGTAAGTCAATCATTATAATCACAGACATGATTTAAAATGTCTCTCTAGTAATGAATCACATCAGTTTTCATATTGTACTAAAAATGATAAGCATTATGATTTCAATTCTCAAAAGTGACGTTTTTGTACCTTTTACACTTATCCTAAAACATGTTTGATGAATGCTAGCTTGAATATGCATCTTGCTTTGCTCACTAGTCTTTATGCACATTAAATTCAAAGCAAATGTATGATGACACCAAAGTGGTGACAGCTTTATGCTCAAATGCCTCCTAAAATTGCCCTAACTTTCATGCGGACATTAAATGCTGCTAAATTACCTCTAGAACCCTTTTCAGATTTAGTCTGGAATTAGTTTAATTGCTGATATTTATCAATGTACAATGCTATTCTATACTACAGGATGTATTTGGATACACACACACATGCATGCATATTTAAGAAAAAAATATTATTTATATATAAAATATGTATATTTATCTATAATATAAATTATATTTAAATCTATATACAGTATATACATTAAAATATACATTAAAATATTTCTTAAATATATACAAGCATGCGAGTGTATTTATATATATATAAAAAATAATTATACACAGTGCACCCACAAATATTATGTAAACACAAACTTTTATTTTGGATGCGATTAATCACAATTAATCGTTTGACAGCCCTAATCTATAATAAAAAAAAAATGTTTCTGAGCACCAAATCAGACTATTGGAAAGATTTCTGAAGGATCATGTGCCACTGAAGACTGGAGAAATGATGCAGGAAATTCAGCTCTGCCATCACAGGAATAAATTACATTTTAATAGAAAAGTCATTTTAATTGTATTTTTGTTTTATTTTTTTAATTTATTTTTAGAAAACATTTTAAAAAATGAATTTCATTTTATGACATTGGTGGTGGCGAGTAAGGAGAGTAGAGAGAGACTATGCATTCTGTTGTTTTTATTTTTTTTAACACAAGGAACTCATCAAGGATCATCACCAAAAAACTAGGGAAAAAAGGAAAATAAACCACTGTTGTAGAATGAATGAGAACATAAATCTGAGAACTCAAAACACGTGTCTGTCTATAAATACTATGAGAGGAGGAGGAACTGAACAAGGAACAGGTGGAAATTAATCCATAACCATGAAAACAATCAAGGGCATAATTGAATACCCAGGCAAGGCTGGAAACAGAAACGAAACAAGAAATGAAAGCCTAGGACACATGAACTGAAATATACTTAATATATCACAGACTAGGAATATATTAATATAGTAATATATCGCAAACAGAGGAACGACGTATTTATGTATCTTCATTGAGCAAGTGCAAAACATCCTAAAATTTAATTGAACCAAAATTAGGTTTCTTAAAATCATAATGTTGCTGCCTACCTTTTGGAACAACTTTTGCAAAGAGAGCTTCAATCACTTACGTTCTAGTTCTTTCTCCACTCATTTGATAAAAAGTCAACTACTCTAGACACTGCAATTATGAGGGTATTCTGAAATGTTTCCCTGTATTATGTATGAGAGCAAATGTAACAGACCCCCTGATCCGTTTAGGCCGTCAACAGCTTCACACAAAGAGAACAGGAGGTCATATAATGAAACACGTCTTAAAATAAAGGCCTTTAAAACCTCTGTTTCATTATGTTCAGTGTTACACTTGCTACTGTTTGGTCTCTCGGTGAGAGGTCGAAATGTGTATGGCTCTCCACAAATGGGCACCTGGCTGTGCCAGAACTGCTTCACAAGAACATCACACAGTCTCATATTTAATTCATGAATGCAGTGGTTGTGAAGAGCTCAATAATAAAGTTTGTTTTTTTTTCTGCTTGCCTGCTTGGCATGCAAATATTTACACTGAACCCACCACAAAAAAAAAAAAAAATTCTAAACATTTCATGTCAGGCAGCTGATTTCTTATTTCTCATTTTTAATCTATTCTCATTTTGAAGTACCGTTATTGATTCTTAAATCCCAAGAAACGATCTTTCAGTCTATGCTGTTCTTAGTTGGTAAATGAACAAAAAAAAAATGCAATAGGCTTTGACACTTCTGGAACAACGTCTCAGCTTTCAAATTCTGTCAATTTTATTATGAAATTCAAACGATAAAGACTGTTTTGGCATGAAACTATATAGTGCCTTTTGTTCAAGCAAAGCGGCAGTGCGAAGTGCACATAGCCTGATAATCTCTTCCGTTTCATTGCTAGTTTTTAGGGATGCACCGATACCACTTTTTTGAAGTTTGAGTCAGAGGTAGGGTTGGGTATTGTTTGAATTTGAACGATTCTGATTCCGATTCCTTGTTTCGATTCCGGTTCCTAACGATTCTCGATTTCAATTCTTTTAAGAGGCAGGGTCAAAAACGTTTAGCTAACCTTGCTAACCAACGGTCTTTCTGAAGGAAATACTCCTTCTGTCACAAATACTTGTCACAAATTTTGCATTTTGCCGAGATTTCGTTAATTTTTAGAAAAGTGAAGCCACACTTTGGACCGCCGACGTAAGCTACTCATGTTCGACTCGCGCGGTTATGCCAACACTTCCGGTAGACGCTTCTTCGTTGGTGTTGTCCAGCGGTTTCTTCTTCCGCTCGGCGGACTGTGAATATCGAAACTAGGAATTGAAATTTTAACTTTTGAACGATTCCGGGAAAAACAAAAAGTTAGTCCCGGTTCCAATCGATACTCGATTCTCGATACCCAACCCTAGTCAGAGGCAGTGCTGGGTAGTAAGTGATTACTTGTAATCTGGATTACGTAATCAGATTCCAAAAATGAAGTACTTGTATTTAGATTATATTACAGTTTAAAATACAAAAGTAACTGTAGCCTGAATACATGTCATTTTCACAAATGCAGTCAAATATTAATTGACTGATTCTCTCTACTACTACTTTTTTATCTTTTAAATTTTCCTTTCTAAATACGTCTACTGCTTGCATACATTCAGAAGGTCTTCCAGGTTTGTGGAATTGCCAAAGAATAGCCTATTACTTTAGCCTGACTTCATCATACTCATATTCTTGTCAGAGAATCTCTGAAACTCCTCCATAGGGCTTTGATTATAAGGCGTGTCTTAACCGAACCAGAAAAAAACAACAACTCTGCACTCAATTGGATAGTCGCAGAGACCTACAACCAATCAGAGCAACGCAGTAAGTCAACTACTTTGTTGTCAACTACAGAACTTACTTATTTATTTTAGAAGTAAAATAACGAGTGTTGCTTTTTTTACTTGGCCCTCCATGAGAGAGACCAAAGGAGAAACCACAACGACCACAGGCTTTTTATTACGTCCCATCTTCTTAACGACCGTCAGAGCCAGCTGACAAGTTACACTTTTGCCGAATCATGTAGGAAGGACGGCAAAAATATCTTTCCGATCAACAAATGCCTTGATTGCAGTTTTCTGTTTGTCTATTAAAATTAATGCGCTGTCGATTTATTTTATAACAGATGCGACAGCGAAATCTATATCTCAATTCTCCAGCTGCAGTCATCTTTGGAGAAACCAGTTAAGCGCTCTTTGATAACGTAATGATTGCGTCCCTGAAGATCACCTGTCCATCATCGTATAAAGCCCGCCCTGGCAATTTGATTGGCCTGATCATTTTTTAAATGATCATAATTACTCCTCAATGGATCGAGTCCAGGCCGAACTTCCCGACCAAAAAATGTTGTGGGCGGGGTTCGGGCTGGCATCCAGGCTACTATACTTATCCATTTTGATGTTTTTTTTTAATGTAAAAACCAAGCGAACGTCATAAGTTGACCTCAGACAACAATATAATTTTTTTTTTATTAAAAAAGCCAGTTAATGACCCCTTTAAAATAATCAATCGAATAGTTTGCCCAATTTTTAATAATTAGCATCATTCCAAAACCTTGTGCCACAAAAAGATATTTTGAAAGACTCTAAGGTCCAAAACTATTTTATTACTTTTCTTTTTTAAATCTCATTTTTTTGTTCCACAAACGGAATTCATGCAGGTTTAAAAAAAATATATATATATTCAAGTCACAGGTGATGGGTTACTTGTTCATTTACTACAGATCTCATCTCAAATATTAAAGGGGGGGTTGATTGCGATTTCACTTTTTTCATTTTAAATAGTGTGTAGTTAGTTACACTATTTAGTTAGTTACAATAAAGGGGAAATTTATGCAAAATAAGACTTTAAAAAAAAAGAAAAACCACGAATACATGTTACATTGCACCCCATACACACAATCATGCAAAGAAAAAAAGCAGTAAACCACATATCATGCTTTTAAATCATTCATTTTTACATATAAATCATATATAAAGCATAACTGCAATGCTTAGGTTTGAATTCCTCATTATTATGGCTCCACAGGCCCCTTTTCTGATGTGCTTCTGTGAGCAAGTCGTTTCGAAGAGGCCCCTTTAAAGATGAACTGAACTGAAATTTGAGAAAAGGTGATAACAGATGTATTTTATTTATTCTCATTGGTACAATTTTTAAAATGGCAGAATTTGTTAAAAGGGATAAAATGGTACATTGAAAGTGTTGTTTTTGTTACACGGGCGCCGCCATGTTGGATTTCAACGTTCGACTACGTCACTGGCATGGTAAGCCACTCCGTTGCCTACCCGCACCAGCAGAACAGCCGTAGCTTGTAAACAGTCTGAGGCTCGCTGACATGGCTGAGGAAACAGATTTTTTAGCGACACACTATTTAGAGATGTGTACTTTCGTCAATGAGTACATGAAACGTCTGACAATGCACGAAATGTTTTATTTACACAAGTTACAAGTTCAATGCATCACGTTAACGTTACTCGAATCCTTGATATTCGGGTGAGGGGGAAAAGATCCCTGATGTATAGTTCACTGTAAAGGATGGGATTCTCCTTCCTAAATGCACCCTCGCCCATAGCGTGAACTGCCAGTACGCTGTTAATCTAAACAATCTGAGAAAAGTCTAACAAGTTAGCCCAGCCGTCGCCTATTCGTAAAATACCCTGCTACTTATGGGGCGGTCCAGCGTCTCAGCTCGGACATCCATAAGAGACAGCATAGCCTCCTTCAACACGTTTCTCTTCAACACAGCATCCGAAATGAACGGTGCATTGTGATGCATTTTTCGCCGATCAATAAATGTCCATGTTGACCTCTCTGCAACAGATCGTCTCCGTGCTGTGTCTATGCTCCACAGCGCTCGCGCCCACAGTCACTTTCCCCCAAACGATCCTGTACTGCAAGTGAAGCCTGAAACTGATCGTCCTCCATGTGGTGGTAGTTAGACACTACCGGCCTGTCCCTCACGGGCTCAAATGAGTAATCCATGCCGTTAAAAGCGCTCATTTTCGTCTGTGTATACAGGACCTACAGCTGTTGTCTATGGCGTTCCGCGGGTCCTACCATGCCAGTGACGTCATCGGAACTGCCAGCGCTAACAAGCGCAATTTTGCGTTGCTTAAAAAAGCTATATTAATATATATTTTAAAAAATGTTTAGTGTAATTTACTTTTAATTGTCATAAACAACACGTTTTCAACGTCGATATTTTTCAGTTCAGTTCATCTTTAAATAAAAAGGAGTTGCGTCTTTCCCCGCCCGCTCTCCAGGTCGCTGAGTTCACGGTCGGTTCAACTCCCTGCGTTCGGCCATTATTGTAGTTTGATAAGAGATATACGATTCACACGTTAACAAAATGTCAACAACGGAAGACTTATCCATCAAGCCTTACATGTTCAAGCCAGAGCTAACGATTTGAAAAAGACGACGACGAACCTGCAGAACAAGGTCTTCATATGGATGCAGTGGTATGTAAATTAACTATGTTGTGTTATTAGTGAAAGTCGACTATTTCTCTTGTTAAAACAAGCACACTGACAAGATAAATGACTGCGGTCTGATCTTACCACTAAAAATCTGTATTGATAATAATATGATAACTTACGTTTAGAAAGCATCAGAAAACACAGCAGCTCATATGATAGAAGGAATTTACCCCTCATTCAGACGACCCTTCTTTATAATGGCGGAGGTTGTTGAAGTGGGGATCCTTGAAGTGCTTCAGGTCACCAACCGAACATTTTGACTAGCCCTCTCGTAACTTCTGCATCATTGAGCTTGGACTACAAAATCGGAGCGAGAAATAATAATGGCGGATTGCTCGAAGTGTTGGGCCGGTAGTCGATGTCCTTATTTGTCAGTTCCGCTGCAAATACTGTGACGTAATTGTTCAAAAAAACGTAATAGAGAACAGAAAAATCTGAACAGGTTGAAAAATATGACCAAAACAGAATATAAAGATATAAACAAAGCACCCGAAGAGAATAATTTCATCTTTTCTGTACTTATAAACACTCCAAAATATACAACAAAATGCATTTAAGGGCTAAAAAAGTGGATTTTGCATGATATGTGCCCTTTAAAATAACCATCCATCACTGCATCTAAAGTATTTTTCTGTTTATGTTTAGTGGAAAAGCTCATCTCAAATGGTGGTGATGAGCTCCTGAGATATCATTCAGATATACAGTAAATGTCAAACCCTCTCCTTTATTTGCTGCTGTCATGGCTTCAGTTGAAAGATGAGTGTGTGTCTCTTAAGAGAGGTGCGACTCTTCAGGAACACAAAAAGAAATACAAGTTCTTTCAGGTCTCCTCCAGCACCCACTAAGAGGAACAAACATGCAATCTGAAATCTCTGAAGAGGTAGACATGGGAACGGCTCTACTCAGAACCTGGAGAGAGGCGGCTTGGCAATCTGTGAGAGAGTGCACTCAGGAAAAGGTCAGTGTTTTTCACTGCATCCATGAAAGTGATTTAGAAGTGAGAGAAAGAGAGGAAATTAGTAGTAGGGGGTGTCTTTTTGAGAATTTTATTCTATGGCAAAAAAACAAACAAAAAAAAAAAACATTTGAAAGCTTTAAAAAAGGTACTGCATGTACAGGCAAAAGTGAAATGTAGAATGAGAAGACCTATTTTAAGTTACAATACAAAGGCAGAAGATGATGATGATTAATGGATATTAATAAATAATTATTATATTAATACTTTTATTGTATTTTATAGTTATTATTATTAATAATAATTGAGTCAAACCCTTTGGATAAAAGTGTTCGCAAAATGAATGTGTGTAAATGCCTAGTATTTATGCCTATATTTGCCTAGTACTTTTTTTTTTTCCAAACCTGGATGACTTATTTGTGGAACATAAGATATTTTGGTTTCCATTGACTTCCATTGTATGAAAAGTAAAAAAAACTTAAATACTTAGACATTTATCAAATTATCTTTTATGTTCCACGGAAGAAAGTAAGTCGTACAGTATTGAAACGACATGAGGGGGGGTAAATGATGACAGAATTTTCATTTTTGGGCAAACTGTCTCTTTAATGTCCATTTAAAACCTATGAATCTCATTGCATTATTTATGCAATTGTATTTGCAGTGTAAATGCATTCCTGCCACCTCTGAACTGAATAAACGATCTGTAATATATCTAAATTCCAATTCAGATGCAGCTTCTAAAAAAAACAAAAATATAGTCATTATAGTTGCATGTTGTAGTTTATTTGTAAGAATTTTTTGGTGAATCAAATCAAATATTGATTTGGAATGTGGATTGAGTTGGAATGTGTGTGTGGGGTTAATTTAAATTTGTATTTAATTTAATAATTTAATTGTTCATTCAAATTATGCCAAATACAGCTAAGTTTGGATCCAGCATCCAAGTTTCTCAAAATAATTGATGCCATCAACTCTCCTATCATTTCATGTATTAAAGACTTAAGAACTTGAAACTGAGTTGCAAAAGCTATCATTTACTAACTATTCATAATCAGGTCTTGAGGTATCCATCAGGTATGAATATGTACAGTATATTCAATCCATACTAAACAACTAGAGTGACTTGACTTGATTATCACAGCTGTACCGATAATAAAAGCAATTCTTTGAGGAGATTCGAAGGGAAAATTATTTCTTGTGATTTCTGGCACAAAAGACATTGCAATCTAAGTAGTAAGCCATCATAGTGCTACTGACTATGCTTTCAGCCACTTTTAGGGGACTTATTCCTTGATTACATGTCAAAGAGACAGTTAGCGCTAGATTGTGCTGAACCATGAAGTGAAGGAATGTTAATTGCAGCACAAGATGCCAGGAGAGAAAAATCAATATTGCTCATTTGTACTCACACTCTCAAAGCACATCTTATGAAAACTTCAACAAAATAACAGCTGCATTAGGTCAGTAGCAATTTAAACACTGATCTGAAAGCAATGAAATCTTTACAATCACTGCAGATTATGTTTTTTTTTACTACTGCCATTTTCTAAAGCAGAGCCAACTGGTCCTGTAAGTGATGTAAGTGATCGCTCAGGTCACCAACATGCCGAGGGTCCATAATTAATTCATAGATATTCCAATATAAAGATGCTTAACGCTCAAATTAAGCAAATAATGAAATATGTTAATGAAATTAAATAAATGTAGTTTTCCCACACTGTGCCATGCTGTTTAATATCTAAACATGTGTACGGTATACATCAAAATGTACACATGAAGTTGTCATATGATACTTGTTGCTTTACTAGTTGAGAGGAATCAAATAACAGCAGTGCAACCATGGTCTAGACAATTATTTACACATAAAATGATTATGTGAAATAGACCTGAAAAATTTAAAGGCCCACCCCATTTAAAGTTGTTTAAGGCCCACTTTTTCATTCCAAGTATTTTTTCCCCATTCATTTCTCCCAGATATTAATAAGTATTTATTAAACTGTTATAAGGAATCAACCAAACCAAACTAGCTACGAGGTAAATCACAACATTAAAAACTTTGAGCAAAAAGGACAAGTGTAAAACTTAAGATAATATAACTTCATATAAAACTACTCATTAAAGTTGATTATTTCTGTAAAAATAATATATTTTACATGTATTGCAAACTGTAAAAATATACACCTATTATTTTGATAGCGAGGGGAAATCGGCTCGATTAAATAATTTAGATTACTTTATGAGAGAAATCTAAAAAAAAAATGCTTGGTTCTTTCAACCCAACTGTTGGGTTTAAAATGGTATTTAAAAATGTCCATATTTGACCCAAACAACCCAGCATTTTTTTAGAGTGTGTGTATTCTCTAGAATCTTTAGACTCTTTGATTAGCAGAAATTTCTGAACAGCATCATGGGTAATGTAGTTTTTCACCATAAATTCACCTGTTAAACACAATTGTTAAAAAAAAATGCATTGAAATAATATGAACAGATAGATTCAGCAAAAGCGCATACCAACCTAAACTCACAATAAGCCTGTCTTTAAAAGTGAAAACGTTATTTTTTTTAAATGTTGCTCTCTATTGTATTTCTGTGGCCTTACCACATGGGTGGGCTTCAGAGTGGCACCATCAAAGCGCATCAGTGTAGAGCTGTCCTCCGGAAACATGTCACAGTCCTCCAGGTCCTGGGCATTGCAAGGGGGCTTGTCCTTCTCTGGGTTTGGATTCTATGAAGTCAAATCAGAAACAAATACTAACATTTTTGAACATTTTCCCAATGCCTTCATGATTTATTTTTCGCTACTTTTCAAATATCTTTTATGCGTACATTTTATTGTCATTAAATCCTAAAGGGGTCATGATACTTGAAATCATATTCTAGTCTGCACGTTTGTTTTGAGTGCGTTTTTGTATGGAGGAGATTCAAGCTGTACTGCTTTTGTGTGCGATTGGTTTACTATCGAGGTAATTAACAAAACGGCAGAAAAGAGACGAGCACCCAAAGCGTATTCAGAAAGCTTGCAATGCTAGATATAAATGCAGACGTTTGTTATCAGCGGACATTAACCGTGAGATGAATGGGATGAATGAGCCCCATCGGGCAGAAAAAACAAGTGGTAAGAACCAATCAGCATGTTCAGTGCACAAGTCCCACCCCGAAAGTTCCTGAACTCTGAAAAAGTACTACCTCACCAGCAGGGATTTTCTGGGGGGGGAATTTTTACCCGGAACTTCATTTAGACCCTGGTTCCTGGGGAAAGTTCCTGTCGTGGAAACGCAGCTTTATATTAACATTATAAGTAGGGCTGAGTATTGAGACAAATTTCACAATTCGATTCACAAGCTTGTAATTCGATTCGATTTCGATTACGATTCGATTCAATATCGATTATTTTGGATATCAGTTACAATAAATGGCCATTTTTCTCAAGGGAATCACATCTCTTAAATGCTGTAAACTATGGGAGTCTAGTTGTAGCCTATAGGCTTCATTAGCCTAATATGAAGGTAATAATGAACTGTTTTGTAGCTATACAAACACTTCAATTACACTTTTATTTATTTTTATAATAAGAAGATTATATGAAATATAAACATTTAAATGGTGGCTGTCATAAAAACTTGCCAGATTTATTCAAATATGCATTAAATATTGAAGAACATTAAGATTATAATAATGCATATGTAATATATTTAGCAAAATGCTCCTCTCTAGAGTTATTTTTCTAGCTGACTAACAAGTTGATGTGGGTTTTCTGAGGTAAATATGACGATACATGACATTGATTACAAGCTGTTTAAATGACGTCTTTCCACGGTTGAAACGCTGATTGAGCGAATCAATGTGACATGATACAGATTTCGATAAGTTCTACTCTATCTTTAACACACTTTCAGATGCTCATTCATGTTTATTTCACGCTGTAACTGGTATTATTAACCCGGAAGAGAGATCAGCGCTGCTGCTTCTCTAGAGCTGCGCCAGAGCGATCTCACGCCACAGCGCCAAAACGCTATTTATGTTTTTGAATTTCTAAAGAAAATGGACGTAATTTGAAAATTGAGACTTTGTTTCATATTAATAGTAACAAAGGACAAAGATTATAGCGATTTTTTGGATGCGCGCAGCCGTGATACAATGTTCCATCAATTCAAATGACACAAGATGACTAATCGATTCTTGAGATTTAAGAATCGATATCGGTTCGTAAAAATGAGAATCGATTAATATCGAGAAATCGATATTTATTACCCAGCCCTAATTATAAGTAACAGTATAAGTGCACCTCAAGGAACAAATTTAAACTAATTAAAAAAAACATGTCATGACCCCTTTAAACTATGAAAATCCACCATAAACCCATCATAAAAATATGATGAATCTAAAAAGAAAGTGAAATAAAAAACTATTTTATAATTTATTGTGTTCCATTTTTTTTTATATATAAATTTTGCAAAAATTAACACTATAGTCCCACAGCTATGGTGTCATTCCCAGCAAACTGAGCAATTTAGCCCCAATAAAATGTGTTTCAAAAGTTAAGAAACTGACCAGGTCTTCAGCAGTGAGATACGAGAGTTTCTGCTGGAGCTGCGATTTCTGTTCGTCATTCATTAGATACTCTCCTCTCCGGTTCCCCAGAACCACCTCGGACCAGAGTGGGCCTTCACTTCGCTTCTGTAGACTGATCTCCAAACTACACACCCAAAAAGTCCAAATAATTACAGATAAACATCATTAAATGATGATTTTCATAGTGCAAAATTCACAAAAAACAAACAAAGCAAAATTAAACCTGGATGAAGTTTAAATGATTTCCTATTACATAGATGACACATTTTGGTGTTCATAATTCAGTCATTCATTATAAAGGACTTGCTTTTCCCTTTGAACTCAGTGTACAAGTACTATTAAGTTTGGATATGATCCAATCTATTCATTTTCATTTGATAAAATTACTCCTTTCATATATTCCATTATATTGTATATTCCTCAAACAAAGGCCGCTTTGGGTTCCGATACAAATGCAAATGACTTTAACATTGACTGTAAAAACAACATACAGAGAAAACATAAACGCACGTATAAACACTCAAAACCCAGAGTCCTTCTCACACACTCAACAGCACAAGAAGGGCCATCCGGGGCCTCTTATTAAAATCACGGATCAGGAAACATAGATGAGAGGACAGAGAACAATGTGAGTGGAGGGGTTGTTTGTGTCACCAGAGGAGGTGGTGAGTGTTTATTAGAGAGAGGAAGACACAGCGGATGAAGGGACGGATGTGGAAATTCAAATCCGATGAACAACTAACGCTCTAATCATGTTTTTGAGAAATGACTCGTTGTTAAAACCTTTCAATTCTTGATACATGTGATGAATGTGTACGGAGGCACACTCACACCTCTCATAAACATTCACAAATGTGGGCGGTTGTTCGCCATATGCGTTGCTTCAGCTCAACATTTGCCAAAATCCTCTTGTGCATATCCACAATACATTTAGCCTTTGTCAAGACATAGTGTGAAACTCCATAAGCTTTAGTAACATTTTTCAAGTTGGCTACTACTTTCAAGAAAATTATCATCCTTTATTCACCCTCAAGTCATTACGACCAATTTCTTTCATTATGGAACACTATTTTTCCAAATAGTGACCAAGGACCATCTCCAAATAAAGACATAAAAGTAGTCTATACGACATTAAAGGAGTCATATAATGGTGCATAGACTTTTCAAGCAAGTTGATTGTACTGAAATGTGTGTTGGCAGTGCCTGTACACAACCATCATATGATGATCATTTTTATTTTATTTTAATCTTGCTTTCACCCGCTCAAATCGAGACGACTGACTGTGTGACGTCCCACAGTCGGACGCCCCTCCCAAGATTGTTGATTGACAGCAGCGTTTCAACACTGAGTGAGTGGTCATCATAGTCCATCATTGTTGATGCGCTGGAGCAGAATGGCGTCATACAGCATGTTTTCTATGTACGACATTCTCAATATAATTCATAATCCCATATTTATAATGAACAACGCGTTCTGGTTATTGTGTTATTACAAACTGTGTACGTATACATCAGTAAACACGTAGCGTTTGTATCTCACTACTCTACCCTCCCAGTACATACAAATATACTGTAGATCAAAGTGACATTACGTTAACCAACCATTCAGAAACGTCCTGTTTAAGCCTTAAAGGGTTAGTTCACCCAAAAATGAAAATTCGGTCAGTATTTACTCACCCTCATGTTGTTCCAACCCCGTAAGACCTTCGTTCATCTTCGGAACACAAATTAAGATATTAAGATCGCTCCTGCATACAGTCCATAGGCTTCTTGAGGGACTGGCTCTTGCTGTCCTCGAAAAGTCATTAAAGACATCGTTAAAATAGTCTACAGTGACTACAGGGGCTCAATCTTAAGTTTACCAAACGACGAGAACACTTTTGTGCGCAAAAAAACAACAAAAATAACAACTTTATTTCAACTATTCGTTTATTTCTCCCTCTGCGCGAGTCAGGTTACTAGTTTAATAGCGTAAGCTTCTGTTATTGTACGTCACACGCATCACACACACATGACCAGCGTCGGCCAATAGTGAGCCTACGTGTGACGTAGCTCTACGCAATCACACTACGTTAACTGACTTACAGGCTCATGGAGAAGGAAGTGAATAGTTGAAATAAAGTCGTTATTTTTGTTGTTTTTTTGCGCACAAAAGTGTTCTCGTCGTTTGATAAACTTAAGATTGAGCCCCTGTAGTCACTTGGACTATTTTAACGATGTCTTTAATGACTTTTCGGGGACAGCAAGAGCCAGTACCTCAAGAAGCCTATGGACTGTATGCAGGAGCGATCTTAATATCTTAAATATCTTAATTTGTGTTCCGAAGATGAACGAAGGTCTTACAGGGTTGAAACAACATGAGGGTGAGTAAATACTGACAGAATTTTCATTTTTGGGTGAACTAACCCTTTAATTGTCGAACTTCTTTGCAGCCGCCATCTTGTTCTGGGTTCGACTCCGGTTCAAACTAAAGGCCTGTTCACACCGGGACGAATTTCACGCGCGTTAAAAACGCAGAAAGTCACAAAATCTTATTCCAATGAGATGAAGGGAACCTTTTTTTATTAAGTAAAAGTCGATTGTGGTCGTATAGACCCCATGAGCCGATTAAGGGTTAATTTGTTGCCACAATTTCTTGCATGCATAAGCTTGTATTATATTACACTAACTTATATTAAAAGGTTAGTTGACTCAAATTAATCATGGATCATCATGAATCATCATTTTCTCACCTAAATGTTATTCCAAACCGATAAGACATTTATTCTTCTTCGAAACACAAATTAAGATATTGAATCTGAAAGATTTCTGTACCTCCATTGACAGGCTACACAACTACCACTTTGCCACTTGAAAAAAAATCTACAAAGAAATTTCATCTGTTCATAGAAAGTGATTGTGTCTCTCAAGAAACCAATTCACATGGATCAGTTTGGCGATCCCTTTATGAATATTTTTAAGCGACAAAGTGGTAGTTGCACGAACCGTCAATGGAGGGACAGAAATCTCTCAAATTTAATAAAAAATATCTTAATTTATGTTTCAGAGTTGGAATTCAGAGTACGGGTTTGGAATGACACGAGGTTGAGTAAATGCTGACAGAATCTTTTTTTTATTTTTGGGTAAACAAACACTTTAAATTACTTTATAATAAATTATATTGCTTTATTATCCCAATTTTTTGTCTGTTTTTTATCCTTTAAAAAAGTTTAATTACAAAAATTATTTTTTGCTAACTGAAACTTCCAATACAATAACTTTTTGGATGTTTGACAAAAGCTCACCTATGTCATCTGACTATATAACCTTATTATGGATGTGAGATTTGAGAGCCACAAAGGGAATATTTCAATCTGAATTGATTCTCGTCTGTTCCCCACACGATACTTTTGAATGGCTTTAGAAGACTTATAATTCAGCGCATGAGTCACACAGACTACTTCTTTTTACTTTCAGACACTATAAATCAACCATACCTGGACATAAAAAAAATTGTGAAACATGAGAATGAGCTTTAAAGTCGTATCGACTACTTTTATGTCTTTATTTGGAGATGGTTCCTTTGATAAACCAACAAATTGTTGTGCAAACTTCTATCAGAATCTTTTTACCTCTTATCATCTTGAATGGTCCAAGTGCTGGCCTCAGGATCTACAGGAGCAAACAGTTGTCCATCCAGTAGCGGTGCATGATCTCCTACTTTCACACGTAGAAAATCAACGGTGAGCTTGAAACGGATGTCATCTTTGGTGGTGCCTTCAGGTAAACGCAGACAAACGGTCACGTCCTCTTCTGTTTGCTGCCAGAAGTAGATGGGATCTGTGATAGGAACAATGGAAGAGGTGACACCTAATACAAAGCAGATGTTTATGGATGAATTCATGACTCAATTTCACAGATATCTGGTAGACTTTACATGATTTTTTTTTTTTTTGCTGAAAGAGGTAAGAAACACTGCAGACAAAGATTTGAGTATATCTAGAAATCAACTGTGTACAAGTGATAAAAAACAACTTTTAAAATAATGAGACTAAACTTTATTTTGTTATGCAGCCTTGTCTGTTCTATATGTCTATTAAACATCATTTAACCATGGTGAACTATGTGATTGTGCGTAATACAAAGTATGAGTTCGGAAAATTTTAGGTCACAGTGACAACTGCACAAGATGACAAATTAAACCTGTATGCATGACACTCTGTGTCAATGTGTGCCTTTATTTAGCAATGGAAGAAAGAAATCTGTGTGCCCTTTTGTTGAAAATCTAACTTAATTGGAAGAAAAAGCCTTTCTACATTGCTGTTGAGTTCTGGTGATGTAGTAGTGGCTGTACAGCAACAAACACTTACATATAAAGGATTTGGATCTGTAAGTGTGGATCAAATGAGGTGGTGAAGCCTAATAGTTAGAACTCAAACCCCCATCATGGACCTCAGGTTGCTCCTGGGTGGAATGTAGTAATTGTGTACCAAAGGTCACTTCAGATAAAAGTATGAGCTAATTGACAAATTAGTAATTCGACACAGTGGACGCAAAGCAATTTTCGACAATTAAATGAAAGAAATGAAATGAAAGGAGTCAAATACACATGTGGCACAAAATATGTAAAGTTAAAGGAGTAGTTCACTTCACTTTTGAAAAAACTTTTGCTGATAATTTACTCACACCCATGTCATCCAAGATGTCCATGTCATTCTTTCTTCAGTCGAAAAGAAATTAAGGTTTTTGATGAAAATATTCCAGCATTTTTCTCCATATAATGCACTTCAGTGGTCCAAAAGACACTTTCAGTACAAACTGCAAACTGTTCAAAGGGCTTTAAACAATTCCAGACAATGAATAAGGGTCTTATCAAGCGAAACGATCACTCATTTAAAAAAAAAAAATAACAAAGTTTAAGTTTTATACGCTCAAATGCTCGCCTTGCTCTTTTCTGTGACGCACGTTTGTGACTCTCCTGTTCAAACTCGTTCATCAAGATGAACGAATCTTTTTCCGAGTCAATTCATTCGTTTCGTTCGTTGAATGAACCAAATGACAAATGAAAAAGATTTGTTCATTTTGATGAACGAGTTCGAACAGGAGAGTCACAAACGTCTGAAATCGCTTAAAGCCCTTTGGAAAGTTTGCAGTTTGTACTGAAAGTGTCTTTTGGACCTTGAAACATTTGGTTCCCACTGAAGTGCATTATATGAAGAAAAATGCTGGAATGTTTTCATCAAAAACCTTAATTTAATTAATTTTCGACTGAAGAAAGAATGACATGGACATCTTGGATGACAAGGGGGTGAGTAAATTATTTAAATTTTCAAAAGTGAACTCCTCGTTTAAGTAGATTTGCTTGGTAATGGCACCTCTAGTGGTGGTTTAATGTCATTCGGATGACACGTTAAACCGAGGTCCTGAATCTCTGTGATCATTAAAATCCCAGGAAGTCCTTTGCAAAAGAGTAGGGGTGTAACCCCGGTGTCCTGGCCAAATTTTCCCCTTGGCCTCTGTCCATCATGGCCTCCTAATCATCCCCATTTACTGATTGGCTGGGATTGGTGGGTGTTCTGGCGCAATATGGCTGCCATTGCATCATCCAGGTGGATGCCGCACATTGGTGGTGGTTGAGGAGACTCCCCCCTTCCATGTAAAGAGCTTTGAGTACCCAGAAAAGCGCTATATAAATGCAATGGATTATTATTATTTATAAGGTTTCTTATATGGTTTTAACCAGTAGGTATCACTGCCAGCTAAATTAGGAGGTATTATCAGGACAATGTGGCAAACCTTTGTGTCAATATACAGTACAATTTGGTTCAAAAGTTTGGGGACAAGTATGTTTTTTTCTTTTTAAAGAAATGAATACTTCAATTTAGCAAAGATGCATCGAAGTGATCAAAAATGACAGAATGACAAAAATTACATGGCCAAATTTAATAAATAGAAAACTGTTATTTTAAATAGCAATAATACTTCCCAAAACTAATGTTTTTACCTATTGATCAAATAAATGCAGCCTTGGTGAGTATGAGAGAATTATTTCAAAAACGTTTTAAAAACTTACTGACAGATTTAACAAAGTAAAGGATGAATTGACTAACAAGTTTTAGTAATTAGAGTTAACTGTTTAAAAAAACCTTTTTAGAAGACATGGTTGTGTACATTTCTATTGATCATACTGGCATCCAGATGATATAGTTGAGCACACTTAGCATTTTAAAGAGCTGATTCGGCTGTTCAGATCACAGTGATGGATTGATGCTGTACAGCCCCAGTAAAGTTTGCCAGATCATGTTAATCTGCAGCATCTTCTACAGCTTACAGTAGCACTCAGAACAGACCTCCAACATTGGGAATTGCATAATGAAAACTGCATTCAGCACAGATTTTTGACCGTGTTTTGCATTTTAACAAGTGAATCGGGTTATGGAATAAAGCAGGTGCTAATATACAGTACAACACTACAAGCAGGTTCAAATTCATACCAAATTCCCCCAAAAAGTTTGTGGTAGTTGATCTCTTAATCAGAAGTCGAAGGTAAAAAGAGAGGTGGATGAGGCAATAAGGGTCGGAGTCTCACCCACGCACAATCTTAGCTGTGCTGGCAAAACCTTATTACTGAAATTGGACCAATTTTCTCAAGTCATTATGCTGCTTTAGAGTGAGGACTGAGAGCAGTACGCTCATTATCTTCTTTTGTTGCAGGTCTAGTCAACTTGCACCTCAACCAGGATCTTGCTGAGCAAAACAGGATAATGAAGAGGAGGGCAAAGAAGTTCCGTGACACTGCTAAATCACTCTGACTTTTTGTGTATAAAGGGGACATATCATGACATGGAAAAAGGATTTGAAATTTGAAAGGATTTGCTCTTTTTGAAATAAGAGTTTGATGTACTACGAAATGGTCATGTATAAAATAAAAATCTTAATTCTAAGGGGTAAAGAGGGTGAAAATTACACTAAATCGTGATGTTTTGGTGCAAATAAAAAACAAAAAACAAAAAATAACAAAAATTGAAAAGGGCCAATTTTTAGGAATAATAAATGAAAAAAAAATGATGTTATCATTTACTCACCCCCATAACAATCCACGTTTTTTTTTTAAGATTATCTAAGCTAGCATTATAATGACTTGTGTTCCATGCATAAATGGAAAGTGTGTTTTCTCCTACAGTATAATGTCTGATGAGTTTGGAGAACAACTGACAAGAGATCATTCAGAATCTCCCCGGATCCTTCAGATCCCCAGATCCATGTTGGTTGTGCTTCTCTTCAGTTCACTCCACTCATCAGGTCAGGGAACTGGGACGGCCATGGCAGAAGTTTCATTTTGTGCTCCGTAACAAATTTTTGTGTTGAATTTGATGTTTGTTTTGGATTTTCCGACTGGATCGCTACCTAAATCGGCGTATCTAACATTTGTGTCTAGTTTTTATTCATTGACGAAAATGTCAATAGATTTTCATCATAGTTTTTGTCATTCAAAACTAGTTCTTATTTAGTTATTGTCTCGTTTTCGATTATGGCAAGTAGGGCTGGGGGTATCGATTCACATTTCAATTTCGATTCGATTTCGATTCACAAGCTCTCAGTTCGATTTGATTTCGATTCAATTTTGGATTTCGATTCTCGATTCCTGATTTGATTCTCGATTCGACTATAATGAAGATGTAATACAAATCCTATATTTATAAAAAAGAACAGTGGACATAAGTTTACTAGTGGTTAATTAATACAAAGAAATTAAGAGCCATAAACCTGTATATAAAACTCTTTTTATTTTAGGTACACTAAATGCATACAAAGAATAAACAGGATTTTGATGCAATATGCAAAAAAAGTCAGAACAGTCGCACAGCTTGATCAAACAGTATCATGTTATTTTATGTTTAAGATAGATATAGATAAATAAATATATAAATATTTAGACATTTTTTTACATTGATCTTACCTAAATGGTAATGTAATTTTTTTGTTTATTTTTGTTTTTTGTTTTTGTTTATGTATTTATGTTTTTTTTTTTTTAGTTTATGTATGGAAGCTTGATTTCAATCTTTGAATTAAATTGAAAAAACTAGCACAAATAAATACAATAGAATAAAGACACAAATTAAGAGACATTTTGGGGTAGTTTTTTGGGTATGTCAGATATACTACAGAAACTGAATAAAGTAATCCAATGTAAAATAACACTGGATAGTCTTTTTAGTCCAGACTGAATTATATACAAAGGCTTTTAATTCTGATTGCTTACAATTAATACTATATTCTGTTGTTATGACAACAGAATTAATGACTGACACAAATGGCTGCGTTCACTTTAAGAACTAGTGCGCGAATCCATACTGTTTCATTAACTTTCTGTCACACGCGTTTAATGCTAATTTAAGACATTACCGACTGTCTTTACGAGGTTACTCACCAAGACCAGAGTTTTGACATAATGTCGCGTGTTTTAACTGTTAAAGTGATATAATCCAGGGACAAAACTTTTGAAAAAAGTGAAAAACATCTCTGAGAGTGCGCGAGCATGGGATGGTTTAACATTGCTTGTAAAACACAAAAAGACGTGAAAATGATAAACGTTAGTTACGATCATAGGTTGCAATGCTGGCCCGATTGTTAAGTGAATATTCCGTCATGTCCCGACTCCTGAACGCGTGTGTGTATCGACAGCTGCAGCGCTTGGCGTTTGCCTAGTGCAGAGAGATGAGAAGATGCAGCACCGCGTCCGCGAGCCCTTTATATGGAAAAAATCGATTCGTGGCCGTTGAGAATCGATTTTGAATCGAACACATTTTAAAAAACGATTAATCGAAAAATCGATTTTTTTGCCCAGCCCTAATGGCAAGTTGTAGATACTCGCACATTGTGCTCGTAAATAAATTTTCCCGTTCGCACGTATCGATTTTTAGGGGCATATGCGAGCGAAATGGTCGCATTGTAGAGCCCTAAATCAACACACCATCAACAGAGTACTAATGTCTGCTGTGCGTGTGACCATTAAAAGTCTTTTGTGGCTAAGGAAGGTCGACCTCTCTTTCTGAAACAAGCTAATGCACCTCCATTTTATCTACCTACCAATGGAGTCTATCAGAACTCTCAGCCTCTTAAAATAAGAGAATGAAGAGAGATCACTTCTTTGTGTCACAGAATAAAAAGCTCAAAGGGAGCAACTTTTAAAAGTTCCATCTCTAGCAGGTTTTCAGATGACTAATAATACAGGTGTTAGAGAGGAAAACAGGAAATGAGCGAAAAAAGACATTAAGATAATTACCTATGTAAATCGATATGTTTGGATTTTTTTGTTGTAAAAAGCTTTTGGTGAATTCACTCATCGACTATTTTAGGATTGCTAGAAAGGAAGAATTCCAACACAAAACTCTTGTTTTTTAAATGAGGATATAAACAAATATTTGACCAGAAGGGACCAAGTCTGAGCACCACTAATGAAGCAATATTTGCAATTAGCACTCGCTGGCATAAAGAAAATGTCAAACGATAATGAAACCGAGGTGCTAATTAATTCAAAATGCCAGACCAATTTCATCACAGAATATATAAATAAACATGCTTGTCATGATAGGATTCCATTTATGATATTGTAGCAAAATAAACCCGACCGATGACCACTGCAGTAAAGAAGCGCATGGTCATCTCCAGTCCTCTTTATGGTCTATTTGAGGAATTCTTTTCGAATGATTCTTTCTACGGTTTCTATGGATACAAAAAGCCTCTGATTCTTGATTCTATATGCGCCCTCAAGACTGCAGTACTTGAGAGTTTCTAGTTGGATTGGTAATAACTTCAAATGTCTTTTCCTGCAGGCTTAGTGCAACCAAGAGCGGTGAGGAAACTACTCTCTGAAAGTTCCTGGGACTATTTCTGATTTTTCTGTCTATCCGAAATTAATGTTTATTCTCACCTGAGTTTTCCACCTCCATATTCTCAGCAGGTGGTTCTTCAAGTGGAAGTCCGTCCACCTCAGTAAAAGTAAATGGCTTCTCTGAGGCTACAACGACTCCTTTACCCTGAGGTTCCACTGCAGCATAGTGGGGGACAGACTTGCCCTTCATCATCCTCCTCTTCCTAATGCCATACTTCCTCTCCTCACCTGTGAGAAAGAAAGCACTTTACTAGCTGTATTTTTCTACATTGTATTTTTTTTTCCTTCTTTATTTTTCCAGCACCTGCAACCCAAAATGATTTCTTTGATAACTTAAAATATGTATTTATACAGCTCGCTAACATCTCAAAAGTTTGAGGTCATTACGATTATTTGAATGGAATTAATACTTTTATTTAGCAAGGATACATTAAATTGATCAAAAGTGACAGTAAAGACAGACATACATATACATATATATATATATATATATATATATATATATATATATATATATATTTACTTTGAACTTTCTGTTCATCAAATAATTCTGGAAAAAAAAAGAATGTATTGCGGTTTCCTTAAAAAAAATTAATAAAAAAAGTCTCTTGTCTTGATCACCAAATATCAGCACATTAGAATAAATCTCCCATGTGTATCACAGGAATAAATAGCATAAATACTGTATATTAAAATTGTAATAATATTTCCCAATATTGCTGTATTTGTGATCATAACAATGCAGCCACAGTGAGCATTAGAGAATTACCAACCCCAAACCTTTGAATGTTAGTGTATATTTCCCTATATACAGTCATTATATACAATGATGTCCAAAAAGGTCCTTGAAAATGCTTTAAATTACCATATATTTAACTGTTGGTAATCAAAAATATACAATTCCTACGAGCTGAAAGCATTTGAGCTGAACAACAGGGAGACACTCACTCTCTTCCTCCCCAACAGAGTTGTCCACAGTGATCCACTCCAGTGAGATTGAGAAACCGCTGCCTTTGGTATCAGATGGATCTTTCTGGACTCTCAGAAGCAGCACTTCAATGGTATGCACATGAGAGCGCACGTGAGCCAGGCTGTGAACGATGATGAACGGCTCTCCTAGACGCTCACTTAACATCGGCTGAGAGTGAAAATTAAAAAAACGGTATACATGAAAAATAAGTAAATGTGTAAAAATGAATTCAACTCTCAATCAATCTCAAACCAAATATTAAACACTAATATTTTGATGAATGAGAAATGTAACTTGAGGAAAAATACTGGTCGACTTTCCCCCACCTCCCATTTAAGATGTGAACTCTCTCCCCTCTTGCTTGTGCGCAAAAGCGTCAACTTTCCGGTTCCATCGGACAGTGCGGCCCAAGTCGCGGAGGTCAGGCTCAGGGAAGCACACAACTGCTCCCCCTCACACAAGCTTGGGTCCGATTCAAAAAGGAACATCTCACGAGGTTTGCCCAAGGCTGTGTCCTGGGAAAATAGTAGATGGACACCTGTCAATTATCCTGTCTCTGAAAACCACACCTACACCATCTCTACACCACAGGGAACAAATCTAAGGGCATTTTCAGACCTAAAATTTGTTTGTTGCAATTTCTTTTGCGTTCGGTTCACTTTCACAAGGAAACATTTCTAAACGGACCGAAATTTGTTGATAAAAGTTAGTTTGCCAGACCAGATTTTAATTAGGCATTTCACTTCATCTTTGCTCCAGATATACTATACACACACAAGTAATTTTGAGAGGCATTAGCATGAAATAATAAAAAATAAAAATAAAAAAAACTGCTTTTCACACAACTTACATATTTACTCATCATATATTGTGGTACAGCATGGATTACTTTCTCAAAACAAGCAAACCGTAAACAAGTTCATTTTCAAGCAGGCCAAGACAACCTTGGTAAAGGTGATCTTGGACCAATTTTGCCATGTTCATATATACACTGTAAAAAATATTGTTGGTTTAACTTAAAAAATTAAGTAACCTGGTTGCCTTAAAATTTTAAGTTGATTGAACTGGAAAAAGTGAGTTAATACAATGAAGGTTGAAAAAGATTGATTTAATCATCAGAAACTCAAAATAATAAGTTATCTGAACTAAATAAATTATTTAAGTTGATTTGTCAAAAGAAAAAAAGTTGTGATAACAAATCTTGAAAATATGAAAAAACTGAAATAAGGGAGAAAATGTGCCCATTTATGAAACAAACACTGAGCATTTTATAAATAAATAAATAAATAAATGCATAAATAAATATATGAATCTAAAAAAAGAGTATTTATACTTTTATTTACTTGCACTGTAAAAAATATTTTCATGATTTGTAAATCACAACATTTTTTCTTTGTCAAATCAACTTAGATAATTTATGTAGTTCAGATAACATAATATTGTGAGTTTCTGTTTATTAAATGAATCTCCTTCATTGTATTAACTCAATTTTTCCATTTAAGGCAAACAGGTTACTTATTTTTTCAAGTTAAACTAACTAATATTTTTTACAGTGTACTTATGTATAATTGCAATTTTTCCACATTTATTTATTTATAAAAACATATTATGAATAAATTTAGACAAATACATACACAAGTGGAAATAAATAAATGTATAAATAAATAAATAAATGAAAAAATAAATGTGAAAAATATAATGACACATAAAAAGGAAATAAAAGTATAACTACTCGTTTATTTTATTTTATTTGTTTAATTTCATTGTATATTTATTTATTTATGTATATATATATATATATATATATTTCTTTATTATTTTAGCAGCTTGGGAATTCCATATGAAATGGAAGCTTTTTTTTCTGCCATGGAATAAAACAATTTAAAAGATAATTGCGACTATCTGACAACTGCGAGTTTACATCTCGCAATTCGCAAATTTTTCTCACAATTGCGAGATATAAATTCACAATTACGAGTTCTAAAATCAGAATTGCAGTCAGACTTGCAAGAGAAAAAAAAGTCAGAATTGTTAGATATAAACTCGCAGAGTATTTCTGACCATTTTTCTTGCAATTGTGAGTTTATATCTCACAACTCTAACTTTATAACTGCCAATTCTGAAAAAAGTCAGAATTGCAAGATAAAAAGTCGCAATGACCTTTTTTCTTTTTTATTCTGTGGCAGAAACAAGCTTCCATACCTAAGTGCTGTACACTAAAAGGGATATTTTTATGTAGACATGATTAATCTGTGTATGTATTTTTTGGTGCACAATGCAAATAGAAATAGATGCAATTACAGTGAGGTAGGAACATTAATGTATCAATCCGTAAAGGGTACGTCAACTTTTCTGGTTACTAAACTAATAAAGCACTAAGCAAATCCAAAGTTAACAAATTCAACCCCTAATGTGAAAGAACTTGTTTTGTGTACAACGACAATCCACCCTCTCACTACGATCATTTTCTTTACAAGGGATTATTGAATCAACCTCTAGCCAAAAACCTTTTAAACGGCCAATGAAACTATTAAGAAGTAAAACTAATAAGCGTCATATATCCAAGTCTGCATGTTCCTGAACTTCAAAGGCAGCAATTTGAAAATGATTACAATGAACTTAATAATCATCAATTACACTCTCTATAAGGTAGCTATTTTTCCAAAGATTGTGCAGCAATTGGCCTTTTGTTGCCATGGAGCTTCAAACAGATCCATCTCAGTTTTCACTTCTTTCCCAGAGGTAAAATGCCCCCGTCTAGTACCTTTGAGAGAATACAAACAGTCCCCAAGGAGAGATAATTGCAGTATGTTAGCTGTAATTATAGCGCAACTAGCACATTTCATAACGAGTAATTTCTTAACCCAGCATGTCAGTAGCAAGAATGACAAATTACATTCAAATAATCAGCATATGATTTAAAACTAGCTCAGAACAAAACAAGCATCTTATTATGCATTTGTGAATTTGAATTATATTATGCATTTGTGAATGTTAACTTTTTAAGCAATTGTTTGATTCCTTTGAGAAAGTAATGCATCTGAAAATTCAAACTAAAAAACATGACAAAATGAACATGAATTGCACATTTAACAGTCTTAATAAATTCGTTTTTAAAGATTTTTTTTAAGAGAAGGTAAGCTGAAACTTCAATTTAAATGATTTAAATAAACATGCACAATTAAATATCCAATAATACTGGCTTAAAACCAATAGGAAATACCGCACATGCCTAGATTGTCGTTACACTGTGAGCAATATAAACTGCTTTCTATTATTTATAAGATGACTTTGATTTTAATCAAGCAAATGAGTAAAATAATGAACAAGATAATAAGCAGGTAAGGGTTTTTATTTTATTTTTTATACTGGTAAACTCAGGATTTGATCAAACTTCTACATAAACCATGAACGCCCTCTGCTGGAAAAATATAGAAATAGTCTAAAACTACATGCTTCTCAATGCATTTTGACATCCTTTGACAGAGTTTGGTGTTGTGTTGAGATATGCAGCCTTACTAGGACGCAGCCGTATTCCCTGGTTCAAAACATATACTGAACATACATGTAGAACTGTGTTTGTTAACCTTTTAACTCAAAAGCCCCCCATTTTCAACACAATAATCGAAGGCCTTCCATATTGGCTAAGATTGTATCTCTGCTGTAATTATGATCACATTGCTCATTTTCAAACTTTTTTATTAACAGAAACGGTGTTGTTAAAGGGGTCCTATTATGTTTTTCCACTTTTTTATGTTTTTCCACTTTTTTAGTTTGGGCATAAAAAAGATCTGCAAGGTTACAAAGCTCTATTCCAAACAGAATCCACTTTCCAAGAACTACAATGAACGACTCGTTCGGATTACAACACATTTTTTCCAGATCTTACAAAGTCACAATGGAACTCATTTAAATAATCTGCGCACACGGAATACACAAAAAAAGAGGACCAGGCCTGGTTGAGCTGCATTAGAGAAGACAGTGTTGTCACTATGTCAAAGAATCACTGTTTTTTTTTTTTCCCAGCCCGTTTCCAAAACTTAAAATTAATTTTAAATACTTTTCCTAAACATTATAACCCCAATGTTTATCTGTGAGCTGCACGTGTTATGGAGAACGGCTTGTTTTCTGTTGCTTTTAAAGGATTAGTTCACTTAAAAAAAAAAAAAAAAAAACTTTTGCTGAGAATTTACTCACCCCCGTGTCATCCAAGATGTCCATGTCTTTCTTTCTTCAGTCGAAAAGAAATTAAGGTTTTTGATGAAAACATTCCAGGATTTTCTCTATATAATGGACTTCATTGGGCACCAAACGGTTCAAGGTCCAAATGAGAGTTTCAGTGCAGCTTCAAAAGGCTTTAAACTACACCAGATGATGAATAAGGGTCTTATCTAGCAAAACAATCGTCATTTCAAAAATACGTTTGAATGAAAGAAATGACTTGAAAAAAGATTAGTTCATTTTGATGAACGAGTTCGAACAGGAGAGTCATGAATACGCATCACAGAACAGAGCATGCGAGCATTTGTGCTTATAAAACTTAAACTTTTTTTGATTAATTTTTTTAATGACCGATTGATTCACTAGATAAGACCCTTATTCATCGTCTGGTGTCGTTTAAAGCCCTTTGAAGCTGCAATGAAACTGGCAATTTGGACCTTGAACCGTTTGGTGCCCAATAAAGTCCATTATATGGAGAAAATCTTGGAATATTTTCATCAAAAACCTTAATTTCTTTTAGACTGAAGAAAGAAAGACATGGAAATCTTAGATGACATAGGGTGAATAAATTATCAGAAAAAGTTTTTTTTTAAAGTAATCTAATCCTTTAAGCTCTTGCTTTTGTATGACGGTTCACCGCTCCTTAGAAAAATTAACAATGATTTTGTTTCTATTACCTTAGTTTTCTGAAAAATACCACAATTAAATGGTAGATAACATTGTATATTTAATGTATAAGAAAATTACAAAAAAATATACCACTCTGAAACGTCCTGTGAAATCCGTGCTTTGCAAAGTCAATGTGCATAAAATCTGTTCTGCATGATCCTCTTGTTTGTTAACATTGAATCGTGCTTCAATTCGTTTTAAATTTACGCAATCCTTATTCATATTTCCACTAGAGAGGAACTCACAATTATGGAGGGCAACATATCCCTAACATTCCCTAAACATTCCCTAAGCGGTGCCAATCATAACACACTAGGCCAGCTAACCACAGCGCATTGTGTATTTCGGAAGGAGGGCCTTCATCAAAATCGGTGTGTTGCCGTGTTTGAGCCAGACTCCGTAGAGAGGTGCAGTATTAATGTAAAATTAAATATGTGAATCGTGAAAAATAATGTGTTTTTTGAACAATCAAGCATGAAAACATATTCTAGTACACCCCAAAAACTAAATCAAGTCTTCATAAAAGGGCATAATAGGACCCTTCTAGATGAATTAAACATGATTCTTTCTGTGATACGATAAGATTCAAGATTGTGATGTTTTGCAATGAAAAAATAAGTTGTTGACGGATATATATTACATACTTCCAAGTCATCCAGTGCCATCATTGGAAGTTTGCTGAGTACCTATTTACCTGTTTAGTAGGCTATATTTATTAAGAATGTATATTTGTTTCTGACCCACTAAGGGAGAGAAAATACAGTAGCTATGTGCTCTGGGGTGGAAATATAAGTTCATCAAAATATGTGGCCCTTTTACTCTCAGAATATTTCAGAAATTACATTAAGAGACTCACCAATGTGACTGTTAGATTGAGAACCCGGCCCTTGCTGTCTACAAAGTAGACGCTGTCTTCGTACCAGGGATCTATATGAAGGTAGTTGTACATCCCAAATGCTCTCACATGGTCCAGGGTGTACTGACTGTCTTTCAGTTTAACCTCAGCCACAGCTGAAAGAAAGACACACATGACAGATGCAGCAGACTTGTAGAAGGCACCCCAAACCATATATGATGTCATGTGCCCTAAACACAGCTTTGGGCTAACTTTAAGATCATAACAAAGATGCATACATCTGGTAGTTTATAAAGAGCACTGCAGTGCACATGTTGTAGAGCTGCATTATCTGAATGTGGTTTATTAGGACTGTTGACACTACCGTGCTCACAGTGCGCTAGCTGCATTGAAGCAACAAATAAACACTTATACAATGAATAAAATCAGACCATAACAGGTAAAATAAATGTTTTTTTTTTCTCACCTGCATCCAGCTCTATATTGTAAGTAGGAATAGAGTCCAGTGAAAGCCTGTAACTTTCAAAACTGGGATCCAGCAACTCTCTGTTTACCTTCAATGAGCAATTCGGTGAAGCCATATTTCTTAAAAATTATATTCCAAAGAAACAGCACATTCAGTTTGAGGACAAATGTATTTAATAAAACCAAAATGTTATAACGTTGCTAACAGGAAATTAGCTTTTACTGTAATGCACACGCTAAAACCCGGACAAGTTTTGAGACGGATCGACCGCATGGGATTCTGGGAAATTGAGTCTCTGTGGGTTTCGTTTTAATGGCCTACATAAATAATGAATTATAATAAATTATAATTGAAATATATTTGTTTACATTTTATTTGTCATTTGTCATTTGTAACTGCAGAATTTTGTTATATAATGCTAGTATAAACAGTCTCAAAATAGTATTTTTGTTTTTTGTTTGTATGTATGGATGGGACAGCTGGAATGTGTGTTCTATGCAGATAATCAGGCTGTTTTTAGCAATTCATTTTACTTTGTGACTCATGCTGGACTGGATTTGCATTTGGCAAGCATATTCATCAACAGCATGATAGCCGTCTCTATGTGTTAAAGAGTGATATTGGCACAAACAAAAAATCGCATAATATTCGTCAACGCTTTGGCTATTTTATTGGTGGATGTGAGTGTGACATAAGTTGTTAATGAAAGATATTGTAATTGAAAATTAATTTGTCAGCACTACAAACAAAAGAAAAATGTGTGTATGTGTTTAACTATCTAACTAACTTTTTAATTATTGAATTATTTAGTTGATCAAATTTCCCTGGAGATGAAAACTGTTGCATGCTTCACTATTCAAATTTGGCTGAAAAAAATGCTGTAGGCTAGGCTATCAAAGATGAATAGAGATCACACTTGGATTTAAGCAGGCTACTACCATACAACATACCATACATGCTGTTAAATTATAAATTATCCTAAATTATCCTGTTCATCAGGACATGATCATCTTAATGACCTGAAATCATCATTTTATATATGGGCTGTTGTTTTGTTGCATTGATACTGACACGCATTTTGCTCAAGACTTATTTTGACCTAAAGAATTCTCCTTGTAAATCTTCTTTATTTCATCTTATTTTAGATAATTCAAATCGATTAAGGGACATTAAAGTCTATTCAGATGTAGACACCATTTGAATATAAAATAATGTTGACGTTACTGCACAAAGGTCAGTGAGTTTTAAATAAGGATTGTCATCTGTGAGAATTTTTTTTTTTTTTTAAGGTAGCCTACACCGATAAATAATAACTAGAATAACAGCAATCTTCATGATCACCTGAGACACAAAGGAGAAGCAAATTTCTTCCCTGTGGGCTGGTAGTTCACTATAAAAAGAGAGAGCTCCTCTTAACAACTGAGCGACTGGTGATTGGATTTCTCAAGAGTGCTTTAACAAGTGAGTCTTGTCATTGTGAAATTTGATGGTTACTTTTCTAAATATCTAACACATTTGCTGTTCTTAAGAATAGTCATTGGCCTACTATTTAACTTTTTAAAAAACTTTTTTAACTTTTTTTTTTTTTACAAATATGTCTTCATCTTTAATTAGGCTACATATATATATATATATATATATATATATATATATATATATATATATATATATATGAAGAGTTCAGATGCAAAAGCCTCTAAATGCCATTTGAAATTTTCTTCTTTAATGATGATTTTTATCAAACTTGTATATTTAAGTTCAGTAATTTCACTTAAATAACAGTTAATAGGTAATTATCATTGCCATTTAAGTGAAATTACTGAACTTAAATATACAAGCTTGATAAAAATTATCATTCTAGAAGAAATTTTCAAATGGCACTTAGAGGCTTTTGCATCTGAACTCTTCATATATACTCTATGTATTCACGGTTTTATGTAGGCTATATTTACGTTATTGTCTATATGAATTGAAGGCATGCCTGCATGAATAGTCTACTGAATATGTAGCCTGTTAGTTCATCATTGTTTTCAGACGAACATGTTAAAATATGTTTTGTAATAGAAATATAAATGATAAGTGTAGGCTAAACACAAATGGTGTGTATATTGTTTGTGCAGAAGGTCTACAGTAACTGCAGGCTGCTACTTTGTTTAGAAGCGCGCGAGTCTGTCAGGATGAGGCACGTGCGACGGGACCTCCACCTGTCGCTCACAGTTTTTATTTTACTGTGCTGGAGTTCCGCAGGTACGGGCTGGATTTATCTTCCACTCTTTGTTGTAGCCTATATACCTCCGTCATTTGAACGTTTTGCTTAATTTCATATCATTGTTGTCATCCTAAACGCGTTACAGACATTAAATGAATTTTATATTAATCTCTGTCCTGACAGGAGGGCAACGTGTCAACAAAGTTACCCCATACGTCGGAGGCGTCAATGGCGGCACGAGACTGACCATAGAGGGGCAGGGTAATAAATATATATTAAAATATAGATTTACAAAATCAGTTTTAAGTCTCTTTTAGAGTTTTTTCCCTCCCTCCTTCTCAGGTTTTGCTCAAGCCAATCAGTTCAATCTCAATGCCGATGACCCAAATTTCGGCAACAGTGTGACGCTGGTGTCCCGAACCAGATCTGTTCCCTGTGATGTCGAGAAAGACTCCAGTCACTCCAAACAAATCATCTGTTATACAAGGTAGCAATCTTAATTGCTTTATCTTGATTGTTTTTGCATTGTATTTAATGGTGCTAATAAGAATTATTATTATATAAATCAAGGAAGAATGTACATTTTCATTTTCACTAATTCCTTAAACTGAGGAGAAATTAATAAAATCAGTGTAATTAAATAAAACCGGCCTATATAGTAGCCTATAATTGTTGTCTTCTGCAACATTTTTTTAAATAGCTTACGTAATATGTATATATGCCTATATATATATATATATATATATATATATTTATTTATTTATTTATTTATTTATTTTTAATCAACTTCCCCCACTCAACATTGCAGGAAACATTTGCTTGTACTGTAGGAGAAATTTGCACATTTTGTTCCAAACCTATACCGTATGTGACTTCTTTTCTTATGTGGAAGAATTGTTTAAGGAATATCCAATCAATAAAATGAAAACCTGTCCACATGACTTGTGTTCTATATTCCATGTCTTCCAAAATATTCCCATCTCCTGCAGCTCCCAAATATTATTCATGCAATTTGAAATAAAAATGTTCATTTTTGCATGCACTTTCCTCTAATGTTATTTTTAAATTATACTACTATTTTATGTATTATGAAAAAAAATTATTATTATAAAAACATTTTTAAATTCTTTTGCATTTGATTGTATAACATGTTTATTATTGCAGACTTTGCTCTGTCATATTTGTGCGTAAATGAAGAAGATATGCATTAAGATATTACATTTTTTGAGATAGCTGTACCGCACAATGATATGAAAAATGACGATGGCATATGTTTCTCTAAATAATCTTTATATTGCATTATATTCAGAGCTCTACCAGAAGATAACTATGAGTTTCGGGTCAGCGTGGATGGCGTGCCAATTCCTCTCAGTAACATTTGTTATGGTAATCAGTGGTATTACGGGTGGTGCATGTTCTATGTAAGTGAGATGGACTTCGATGTATTGCTTACTAATACATATACTCATATCTTCTCAAAATATTACAATATATTTATAAAAACATTCACTGCTTTCACAGAGCCGAACATACTATACACCTAGCATTGAAAGTATCAGTCCACTCTCAGGTCCCCCAGGTACGTTTTGTTAGTTTTTGTCATTACTCTGCTGCTTTGGTTTATAAAAAATGATACCTTTCACAATAAATAATTAAATAAAAATGAAATTGAATGACCGTTAGGGACTGTGGTGACACTGCGGGGAAGAATCTTTACTGATGTGTACGGAAGCAACACGGACAAAAGCTCAAATGGCCTGGATGCAAGATTTTTAAGGTCTGGAAATATTTAATACACAATGGAAAAATATACCTGTATGAATGTTAACTATATTCTGTCTTGTCATAAAGTGTGACTGAAACATGTGTCTAATGTGTTTTCTTTTAACAGAGCGTACATGGGAGGCATGCCTTGTGAACTTCTAAAACCCAATTCAGATGAAAAGTAAGTATATCTAAATTAAGTTATACTAATAAATGTAAATATTAATTGTGAATTCACCCTCCATAAATACACATATATTTTTTCAGGTATGGCCTCTTTTTGGATTATGAGAACAGTCAATGGGGATATATGAGCTGTAAAATGACTGGAACGTATATTGGTGAGGACACGTTATAATTAAAACATTCAATAATTTTTCGTTCACTAGATTTTTGTCAGATTAAATGTCATTGCCTTTGGTTTTCAGGTCATCACAACCTCAGTTACATTATCGACGGTCAATTTGGGAGGTCAGAGAAGTTTGATTTTACTGTACTAAACTTTACATCAAAGTCTCCTCATGTTGTCGACAGAAAATTGACAAAAGACATATTTTCTTTTTGTAGGAGTTTGCCAAACTTTGGGACTTTCAGCATCTCAGCACTGAACAAGCTTGCCATGTTCCAGACATACGCAGGTGTCGATAACATTTATTCTTCTTAAATAATACAGCATTGAATTACCTGCTCAAAATCAGATTTTAAAAAAATAAAAACATGGCCGTTCTGTTTCAGAGGTGACTGGAGTTTCTCCCTCTGAGGGCAGCTTATTGGGCGGCACATTACTGACCATTCAGGGACATTACTTTGACGAGACTGACCAACCAGCCAGGGTGTTAGTAGGAGGTAAAAATCTCTCTCTCTCTCTCTCTCTCTCTCTCTCTCTCTCTCTCTCTCTCTCTCTCTCTCTCTCTCTCTCTCTCTCTCTCTCTCTATATATATATATATATATATATATATATATATTATGTGATATATAATAAAATTAATTATTGTGACTAATTATAATTATCCAAATGATTATAAATTATTTATAGAATAATTAAAAAATGTTTTTTTTATGTTTTTTTTTTTTAATTATCATTTTCTTCCTTAGGTCGTGAGTGTCAGATTCAGAAGATATCAAATGAGAGGATTGTCTGCATAACACCTGGTTATGAAAAAAACAATATGACAGTGTTTCCTGGTGAGAATCTTATCTAAAGTCAGATCTATTATGATGATGTAATATATCTTTAAAAATTTGTTGGCACGACACTGTTGGCACGACAGTGGAATTTTGTGCTCCACACATGAGAACATTTGACTTTGACACTGTTGAAGTGTCACGACACATTATCTCAAACAAGAGCATGATTCTATTTTGTCACGTAACTGACTGTTTTCAACAGGACATTGTATATCAGAGGCTATCACATAATTGACAGAAAGGAAACTGGAATTTTAATAAGCCCTTTGTACTGTATTCGTCTCTTTGATCTTAAGATTTAATTTAATAGAATTTACAGTACAGAATAAATTATGGTGTACAGTACAGTTAATGATATGTTCAATAGCCATAGCTATACGGTATGTGTTCATTCAGAAATTGACTTTAACCCTTAATAAAATTCATTGAAGTAAAAATGTTCAAAATACTGAGGTCTCCCCTACTATTTATAAAATTAATAACACATATAAAATGTACATTTCTATGACAGTACTGTCTTGATTGTATTGAGTGATGATTAAATGATTATGTTTGTAGGTGGCAGAGGTTTTAAAATGGAGATGTGGAACAATTCTTCTCCAAACCTTCTTGAGGACGTCCTGAAGTATAATTCCAGTAGGCCTGGATATTCTTTCCAGTGGGTGGATTCGCTGTCGTTTGTTTGGCCCAATGAAATTGATAACTTTGTGGCACGATTGAGCGGTTTCTTTGTTCCAATTGAGACCGACAACTACTATTTCCGAATCAAAGCAGACGACCGATGCCAGCTATATTTCAGCAAGACTGGCCTTCCCCAGGATAAGGTACCTGAATGACAATAAAATTATAGTTTCATAATTTCAGTAGTTATCAGTGCAAGCAATTAACCCGTTGACTGCCTTTTTGAGCATATACTGTATATGGACGTAAATGGTTATAATATATGAATGCTTTGGAATACTTCTAAGGTGGATCTATTTTAATGAAGACACTTAGCAGATTATTGCAGAAGTGGAAGCAGCATCAAAAACATTAAAATCTAAAAAAGTTAAATATAGGTGTAAAGAAATTTTTTTTTATTTTACACAAAATATTTTGCAAAATGATTTGGACTTGCTAGAAATTGCTAGAAAAAATGAAGTCATGTGTTTAAAGGGATACTCCATTTTTTTTGGAAACAGACGATTTTCTGATATTTAGAAGAATATCAGTAACCAGACAGTTTCTGGTCTCATTGACTTCCATAGTATATTTTTTTCCTACTATGGAAGTCAATGAGACCAGAAACTGTCTTGTTACTGATATTCTTCTAAATATCAGAAAATCGGCTGAATGGATTCGAAAACGGTAAAACCCAACTGTTTAACTCTGGGGGAGTGGTAAAATGAGCCTATTTCCATAAAAGGTGGAGTATCCCTTTAACAAGTTGTTTACCAAAATTGAAGTTGATTAAAAGTGCCCTTTCCAAGGTAATGATGTTGTCACAGTCTCCGTCTGCACCATCCTGTCTGCGTCTCCAGCACTACACTTCCCATGATCCTCTTGTCTGCACACCTGAACTCACTCCCTCATCAGCCTCCCGTTCAGCGTCCTGTTCATCTGTTTCACCTGTCTTCACCTCATTATGTTTGATTCTTCAGTGTATTTAGTTCCCTCTGTTTTAGTCAGTCTTTGTCGGTCGATGTTTAATGTTACATGGTGTTACCCAGTCTTCCTGCCTGTATCTGAACTTTATTATTAGTAAACCTGTTGTATTGAAGCCTTTTGGACTCAGCCTGTCTCTCTGCCTGCACCCGCATCGTGACAGATCGACCGACCGCCAAATAATGGATTTTGCAGCAGTGCAACTTCTCCTCCTGGAGCAGGAGGATCAATCCCTCGAGGCCCACACACAGAGGTATTTGGACTTGATACCTCACGTTCACTATGATGATACCAGCCTCTGTGTGTTCTTCCGGGCAGGCCTAAACGCTGAAACCCAGGCACGCCTGCCCGGAGAGGGGCCTCGAGGGAACTTCGCGGCCTATGTGGAGTGGGTGCTGGTGTCATGTGGATCTTCTTTCACCGTGGACGACGGCACCAGCCCCACTCCAACGCCAGGGACCGTCCAGCCCGAGACCGTCCAGCCCGAGACCGTCCAGCCAGAGCCAGAGCCCGAGACCGTCCAGCCAGAGCCCGAGACCGTCCAGCCAGAGCCAGAGCCCGAGACCGTCCAGCCAGAGCCCGAGACCGTCCAGCCAGAGCCAGAGCCCGAGACCGTCCAGCCAGAGCCCGAGACCGTCCAGCCAGAGCCAGAGCCCGAGACCGTCCAGCCAGAGCCAGAGCCCGAGACCGTCCAGCCAGAGCCAGTGCCCGAGACCGTCCAGCCAGAGCCAGAGCCCGAGACCGTCCAACCAGAGCCAGAGCCCGAGACCAGGATCCCACCCAGCCTCCCTCTCCCACCTCCTCCCGTCATGCATCCGTCAGCCCCTCCGTCTGCCAGCTCCCCTGACCCAGCTGGGTCGTTGGATCCCCGGCCTTCGCTTCACACCTCCTCTATCTGGACACTTCCTCGGCCCCCGGTCCCATCGGATCCCCCGTGGCTGCTACCTCCCTCAGCTCCTCCATGGTCCCACAGTCCACCAGCTCGGCCAGGCTCCCTCGTCCCTCCGAACTCCCTGCACTCCCTCGTCATCCTCCCTTCACCTTTGGACTTCCTTCCCTTGGCTCCGCCCCGTCATGTCACCCCCCCGGTTCAGTTGGACTCCTCACTCCCTCCAGTCACCCGTCAGCCCTCACGCACTCTGACCTCACCGTGTCCCTCTGTGCCCCTGTCAGCACTTCGGTCACCAGAGCCTGCGGTGTCCCCTTGCTCCCTCGGTCCCTCCTCAGCACCCATCATCGTCGGTCCCTCAGCTACACCCTGGTCTCCTCTCCCATCCGCTCCGCCCCTGTCAGTCGGCCCCCTGGTGTTGCCAGCCCCACTACCATCGGCTCCACCAGGGGTCCTCCCTCCAGCTGCTCCGCCCTGGTCTCGCCCTCATCATGCTCCGCCCTGGTCTCACCCTCAGCCTGCTCCGCCCTGGTCTCACCCTCAGCCTGCTCCGCCCTGGTCTCGCCCTCAGCCTGCTCCGCCCTGGCCACGCCCTCAGCCTGCTCCGCCCTGGCCACGCCCTCAGCCTGCTTTGCCCTGGGGACGCCCTCAGCCTGCTCCGCCCTGGGGACGCCCTCAGCCTGCTCCGCCCTGGCCACGCCCTCAGCCTGCTCCGCCCTGGTCTCGCCCTCAGCCTGCTCCGCCCTGGCCACGCCCTCAGCCTGCTCCGCCCTGGCCACGCCCTCAGCCTGCTCCGCCCTGGCCACGCCCTCAGCCTGCTCCGCCCTGGCCACGCCCTGCCCAGCCCCCAGTTCGTCCCCCCTCCTTCCTCTGTTATGCGGCGTGAGGTCACGCCTCCCGGGAGGGGGGAGTTCTGTCACAGTCTCCGTCTGCACCATCCTGTCTGCGTCTCCAGCACTACACTTCCCATGATCCTCTTGTCTGCACACCTGAACTCACTCCCTCATCAGCCTCCCGTTCAGCGTCCTGTTCATCTGTTTCACCTGTCTTCACCTCATTATGTTTGATTCTTCAGTGTATTTAGTTCCCTCTGTTTTAGTCAGTCTTTGTCGGTCGATGTTTAATGTTACATGGTGTTACCCAGTCTTCCTGCCTGTATCTGAACTTTATTATTAGTAAACCTGTTGTATTGAAGCCTTTTGGACTCAGCCTGTCTCTCTGCCTGCACCCGCATCGTGACAGATGTCCAATTTCAAAAAGTTTTTTTTTTTTTTTTTACAGGATTAATAATGAGTGTTTAAGCTTTCGAATGATACCTAATTAAAAAGAAAATGCAATAAAAAGTATGCTAAGTGGCAACACTGACAGTTACAGTAACAGGCTATGTAGTGGCTAGTAACTTACACAAGTAAGTATGTTTTAATTTAATTTAAATGTAATCATTTTGTTTTATTTCAGGTTAAGATTGCATCACACCCCTATTATACTAACAGTTTCTTCAGCTATAGCACTCAGAGGTCAGACGTCATGCGCTTAGAGAAGGGAAAACCGTAAGTGAAGGGTTTCAAGTAAAAATTGTTTTAAAAAAAGTAATACATGTTTGCTCTCTATTAGTCTTTTTGTCATTTTGTTATTATTGACTTTATTGATTACAGCAGTCAACCTGAAAAATCTTTCAATGTGCTACAGGTACTACATTGAGATTCTAGTGCAAGAGTATGGAGGAGCAGCATCAGTGGATGTGGGCTTTTTCAAAGAGATCAGCCCTTTCACAGCCCAGCAGACAATTGAAGCTGTTAATGAGAGACAACGGATTGACGCGTACTATAATGTAGTACCTGAAAAACAGGTAAGTGAGCTCACAGATGCATTTTAGGCAAAGTTCAAAGATAAAAAAGAAGATAGAACAAAGCCTTTAGTGTTTACACTACACACGACCAAGTGACACGATACCATTCATTTTCAATGGTGAGCGGGCGACTTCCGGCGACATGTGCGGTCGCGACCATTGGCGACGCGATAAAGTTGAGAAATGTTTAACTTTATGCAAATGAAGGGCGATTTTCGCGAGCGACAACCAATAGGAGTGAAGTCAGTGGAGCGCTTCACTCTTCAGTGCTGAGTCTGACCGAGGCAAGTTGAACGAGAAGCAGCTTTAGGAATTAATTTCCTGCATTGCACCTGCAGAAACTGAAAAGTCAGAAACTGAAAAACAGAAAAGTCTCAGATATGATTTCATCTACCTGCTATATGCATTTTTTAAATTCTTTATTGTTTTAGGTGGTTCGTTTCATGGGGTGGATGCCAGTAACTCCCATCAACGAGGTCCAGACTCTGAGAATCAGAAGTGATTGTTTCTCTCGGAACTACTGTGCAAACACATACTACTTCCTGGCATATGGAGATCTTAAAACAGGTGCATTAGTTCACACAGCACTATGAATTCTCATCATTTTTGCATTTATGCTTTTTTGCACTTCCTCTAGAGATGTGTTTTTGTTTGCATGTCTGTAATGTTTACTGGAGTTGCTTTGCATGTTCTAGGGCCAATCCCAGTTAGTGCATCGGCGATGGAGTTGCAGAACGCTCTGAATGATTTGTGGACAATTAAACCAGACAGCGTTACAGTCACAAAGCTAGAACTGGACAATGAGTCACTGTACAATGTGACATTTAACTCTAACAGAGGTGAACATAAAACATTTTTTTTTTTAAATCAAGATTCTTTTATTGATTTCTCTGTCATCTGATTTTTTCTAACAAAAACACTTGCATAAGTTCTGAACAAAATTACCCATTACACTAAATTTCAACATCCTCACTCGCAATATAGCCTACTAGCCGATAGCCTTTTGGATAATTTTTAACCCAACAAATTTAAGGACTGGAGCTTTAAGCTTAAAGGAGAACTCTGGTGCAAAATGAACCTTTGGTGTAATTACACATTGTATGATTTAATGAATAATTGTAACCACAGTTATAATACATTATAAACTTAAATTTTACAACTTTAGAAAGTGTAATGCATTAAAATACATGACAAACAATTTTGGTTATTTATGAATATATATATATATATATATATATATATATATATATATATATATATATAATGCATTATAACATACATAATGAATACCTTCATAATGCATGATGATACATAAAGTAAAGTGTTACCAAAATACTACTACTAAAAAAGAAGTCTCTGCATAACTCGCCACTTTATGTACTTTTCATATTGAAATTATTAAGTTGTTACTTATTTTTGTAACAGTTTTGTGCATTAGGGTGTTTTTTTTTGTAGTTGCCTTTTATGTTGCTTGTAAAGTACATTGAAGAGTATTTTGCACTTATTTTTGTCAGGTGACTTTAAGGATCTTGACTACTTGATCATGGGCTCAGATACTAACATCACAGTTTCTGAGGATGTGAAAGGCCGGGCCAGCATGGAGACGTTCACACTGCTGTGGGGTGGAGTTCCATCCATCCCTCTGGCTTTCAATGCTTCTGCAGCTGAGGTTTTTGCTTGTTTTATATTTCTTAATATTTAGCATAGAAAAAAAATATAGCTATTACAGTCATGTGTACAAATGCTCTCTTGAAATATTCCTTTTCTTTTTTTTTTTATTAAAGGTGTATTCAGCATTAGATATGATGATCAGCGCTAAATGTCCAGCAGAGATTCCGACCACGGAGAACACTAATGTGAAATTTTTCAGAGATTATGAGACCACCACCACAGGGGTAAGCAAGGCTGCAAAGCAGATGATCATGTTCTACATGCAGAGGGCATGCCTACCTTATTCAAATCAAGTCAAGTTTGCTTTGCAAATAATGTGTGACATTAGGTATAGCATTATAGACATCAGTTATTTTGTTGAAAACATCACTTTTTTGTCCAGTTTTTAGAGCTTTCTTCTTATCAAACAGTTTTCAGGTGATCTAAGCCGCAGAGGGGCCCGGGTCACTGATTCGGAGGCTTTCTGTGGCCGCTGGTCTCTGAAGAATCCAGAGATTCTCTTCAATGTCAATGACATTACAGCATCCGGAGCTGTCTACAACCCAATACTGCTACAAACATATAACACTGTAAGCTCCACTAAACACCTCAGTAAATCATCCTTACTAATGGATTTTCTCAGCATATGAACTTTTCAAAGATAAAAAATATGTTATATATATATTTTTTTTATAGCTCTGTTTGGCCTACAAAGGGCGTCTGGTGAATGAAGTGGGAATATTGTTCAGTTACATGACTGCAAATACTGTCCGGGAAGAGAACATACGTATCTCTGTGCAGTTTGACTCAACGGATGAGTACGTTTAATCTACTGAACATAAATAGTAACCTGATGTCTTTCCTTTAGAATATTTGTCTTTATCGCAAACAAATTTAATAACATAATCAATTCATGTGAGGATACCATTGATGTTGTCACTCTCAGGTGGAACTATATGTGTGTGGATCTCCTGAGCTCCATCCAGACAAAGTTCATAGGCTCCAACTACAAACTTCTTCAGTTCAGTGTGTATGGAGTGGCAAACTCTGTTTACTTCATAGATGCTGTTCACATTGGACGTGCTTTGGATTCTAGTGGTGAATAGGAATACGTTTAAAATAAAAAAATAAAATAAAAATTTGCCATTTTATTTTAAAATGGTCTTTTAAAATGTAATGTTCTATTATCTCTTTCCACTTCAGTTATAATCCATAGAAGAAGACCGCCTGCTCTGGCCAGTTCAGGACTTTTCTTTTCAAACATAATTGTGAGCAAACAAGCAAATGCTTCACAAGTCAGCTATGAGATCACCGCGACACCTTACAACTGTGGCTTTGGTGTCCCACTGTTTGAAATAGGCTTTCTGAAGGTAAGTTAGAATAAAATGGAAGTGAAGTGCTGGACCTTCCAGATTTCTCTGATGTGAAAGATGATGACAACAGAATATTTGCATTTCATACTGCATGTTTTTGACATATGAGTTCATATCATTTGCACATAATTGCATAGTTAAAGGGATAGTTCACACGAAAACGAAATTCTGTCATCTATTACTCACCCTCGAGTTCAACCCCGTAAGACTTTTGCTCATCTTCAGAGCACAAATGAAGATATTTTAATAAAATCTGAGAGATTTCTGTCCCTCCACTTAAAATCGATTGACCCAACATTCTAATGCTTTAAAACATTCATAAAACCAATCCAAATGAATTGAAAAGTATTCTGAAGAGACACATTTGCTTTATATGATGAATTTAAACTATTTTTAATCACATAATAACATTGATCAGCGAACAATGTTTTCAGAATTCTAATTTGGTAAACAGAAGCTCAAGCACATTCTTGTGTGTCACTCAAAACGTTTGAGATTCTTGCATCAAGCAAGTACGGTTAAACTCTATGCTTATTCGCTGGTTACCGATTTCTGTTAATAAAAGCATAAATTAAATCTGTTCATCTCTTCAGCAGATTTGTATTAAATCACTTGATTGAATTCAGTGGAGGGACATAAATCTCTCAGATTTTATTAAAAATGTCTGTATGTTCTGAAAATGAACAAATGTCTTATGGACTTATCCCATGTAAGCCTTCCATGTTCTCATTCTTCAGTCTTCATTTATGTCCAACAGAAGATGCCAAACAGAACAGGAGACCTACTGATTCAAAGCCAAGGGAATGCCACTGTCACCATTATGCGCCCTCAGAAAGCCAGCCCCCCTCTTACAGGAACCTTTAACGTTGAGTTTTTAGGCCGGCGTGTTGAAGGTAAGCCTGTTGGCTGTGGGTTTATCTGTTACTTTGTTGTGTAGCTGCTGGAAATCATTTAGTACATTGAATTTCATGTAGTTGCATAGCAGATTCTTGATGTCGAACACTGTTAATCATGTTTCAGTCTCAAAACTAATTTAGTAGAATAGTGAACTCGACTTATTTCTACATAAACCACTATTTATTTATTTTTTTTCATGTGGTTTGCGCATTGTGTTCCCAGGCCTGGCAGTAGACATCAGTGCTGCGGACCTGCAGTACTCTCTGCAGGGGATCCCAGAGCTCGGCCAGCTGCAGGTGCAGAGATCTGGAGACTGTAGAGGCTACAGCTGGTACATACAGTGGCTCACCATCCCTGGAAATCAGCCTCTGTTAAAGGCAAGAAAGAGTGCGATTACAATAAAATGAACTGGGGTTTACAAGACGGCAGTGGAACTGCTCATGAGAAATGATAATAGCAATTTAAATAAAAGTTTGGTTAAAAAAATGTATGTGCTACATTTTAACCCCTTAGCTGTCACCCCCCCCCCCCCCCCTTTTGAGAATGGGGGTTGAAATGCACTATTCAAACTTAAATGGTTGTAATTTAAGAATGCTTTGGAATATATACCCAAGTACAAGTATATACCCAAAACACTTCAAAAAATGAAAGTATGAAAAAGTTATGGAAGTTTAAATTTACAGTTAATCAAATATTGATAATAATAAGAAATGATTGAGGACCATTTTGAAAGAGACTTTGAAAACCTTGTAATTTAAAAAAAAATAAAACCTTTCCAACCCCAAATTTAATATCTTAATTGACTCAAACTTTTCATTTCATACCAGGCTAATTTTTTTTTTTTTTGATAATGTTAACCAGATCAATGCGTCCAATGTGGTTGGTGTGAATCCTTCATTGACGTCACGTGAGCTCGAGCAAGGAGGCCTCTTCAAACAGAGAATTATGGGAGACTTTCTGCGCGTACCAACAAACAAACCACAGGTGAGTTTCTTCAGAGACTATTTATATAGAGACATGCCACTTCCTCAATCCTTAATACAAATGTATAGGGAAAACCCGTAACACCAAAGATAGCGGTTGTATGCAAATGCCCCGCCCCTCCCACTGGATAGCCAATCATCTGCTTTTAATGGTCAAGCTGGGAAACATTTAAATACATTAAATAGGCGGCAGATTTGATATACAGTGTATGTGTGTGTTGTGTAAATATCAGACATCCCAAGTCTCCCGGAAGTTCCGGGTGTCTCCTGCAGATTGATAGAGGCTCGCGAGTCGCTGATGTCTGCAAATTAGTTAAAATCTCCCGGAATCTAGAGCGGGCGAGCACATACTGTGTTTCAAACTGTACAATGCGCGCACGACAGAGAGCGAGAGAACCCTTGCGCATGCGCAGTAAAAGTATAGCCTGTGGGAAAACAGCGTTTTAAACCTTATTTTTGGGGCAAAGTCATCAAACTTTTTCAGCGATTACATGCAAATAGATGCAGTTTTTATGTCCCATGTGACCAGTAAATGTGCAGTTCTGACTCTCTTCCCATTCATTTAGATAGAGCCTGGTCTTGTTAAGTCCTAAATAGCTGCCCGGAGGCGTTGCCATGATGGCGGCCGAGTGGCATGACTTGCCTGAAAGGACTTTGGTTTCTTACTCACTGCTTTTACTGGAATAATGTTTGTCCAAAATATATTGGTCATATACTGTATATGCAGCTCGCTTTTTAAGGCTCTTCCTCATGTTACCTGATGCAGTGTAGCATCCAGATTTCAATAGCGCTACATAGCGGGTCAGGTGCACGGCCTGTCCGGTTGTTACTCTGTTTGAATATCCAAATGCTCTAGGGATTTTGCATGTTGAGAGGATAATGGCTGAACTGAAAGGTTCATTTGTATTATATTACTAAATTTTCTATAGTTTGAATGTGCCTGATCCAATTAATATTTTATTCTAAGTTCTCAAGAATGCATTACATACAGTTTTACTGGTTAAATAAGTAAACATTAATATTCTTTTATATTAAAGGGATGCTTGATTATGATTTCACTTTTCTAATTGTAGATAGTGTGTAATGTTGCTGTTTGAGCACATCAGCAAAGTTACGCAGCTCAAAGTTCAAAGCAAAGTTAGATATTTGCTTTTAAAGAAATTGATTTATGAGGACTATAACAAACTGCTGGTAGGGACTACACAACATTACTCCCGGGTTAGTGACATCACTGACCCTAAAATGTACACAAACCCCGCCCCTGGGAATGTGATTTATAGATTATCATGATAGAACATGCTAATCAATGTCAAGAATGTCTGTGGGTGGTGATGGCACAGTGGATAAGACACATGCCTTTGGTGTGACATACCCGGGTTCGAATCCACTGTGAAACACCAATGTGTCCCTGAGCTGCTCCAGAGGTGTGTGACCTTTGACATATATAGCAATTGTAAGTCGCTTTGAATAAAAGCCTCAGCTAAATTAATAAATGTAAATGTATGTAGTTATGCAGCTAGAAGATAACTACACATAAGCTACATAAATTCATCCACTAACCATTCAGAAATGTTCTGTTGCTCCTATATGTTGTCACTTCTTCTTAAGTCTCTCAATCTTTCTCTGACTCCTGTTTGGAAATAAAAGGCTAAAGGTTTTTTGAAATTTTCAGTGCATGTCTGTGTGAGATAAAAGGACAAGAGCTGTTGAAGCTCTGCCCTCTGTGCTGGAGTAGCAGCTTATTTAGACACCAACACGGTGTGTTTTTGCTCACCCTCAATTTTAACATGATATATAAAAATATTTTGGGGGTATTTTGAGCTAAAACTTCACATTAACACTCTGGGGACATCAAAGACGTATTTTACATCTTGTGAAAAGGGCATTACACCACCTCTTTAATGTAAATGTTTTAGATTTTTTATTTTCTAATTTAGTACTGTGTTGGGTCTCCTCTTAATATAAATGTAATCTTAAGTTTAGTTTCATTTCTGGGTCCAGTTGAGAAACTTTGGTTTAGGATGTCTAATGACAGAAATGTAAATTTATGTGCTTATCTTTAAGGTGGAAGTTTTCATCAATGGTATTCCATCACGGTGCACAGGGGACTGTGGTTTCACCTGGAGTGAGCAAAAGACCCCAACAGTGACTGGGATCTCGCCTACTGAAGGTAAAGAAGAGTATCAAGTATCACATAAAAGCTGTCACCTCCATTCACAGTGGTTTATGTTACTGACATAACTTGTCTTTCAGGATCCAGCAGTCTGGGAACAATTCTTACCATAACTGGATCTGGTTTTGATGGTGGAAACGTCACTGTAAAGATTGGAGATGTGGAGTGCTCTGTTCTACAGCTTACTAGTAAGTCAAAACTCAGTACTGTCCTAAAGTTTTTTTTTTTTTTTTTTGCTCACATACTGTACACCCAAAGTGCGCACACCGAGAGCTGCATTTCTAACAGCACACAAACACAGAATTGTCTCCTTTTCACGTGTCCTTGGGCTTGGATGGATACATGCACGAAATATAATGTCAAAATATTAGGGTTGCCCCCTAATAATCAACTAAACGTTAGTCATCGAAAAGAAGATTAGTTGAGGAAAATTCCCTGTTTGTTTTGCTTGTTTGGCCTAGTTTCCCAGTGTGTATGATTTATGATCCCGTTCACCTGTTGTCTCATTAATTATCTCATTAGCTATTTTGTTTGCTGTGAATTTAAGTCGTTAGTTTGAGTGTACAAATGTGACGTAATGATGCAAATACATGCTCGAATTTCCCGTGGAAATCCACTAGTACACTGGAATAAAAAACATTATTACAAGTTGGCTGGTTATGTACTTTCTCAAATATGTATTTTCCAAAAAATCTATGGACTGCAGCTTTAATGAAATGTAAATCCTCTCTGCAGTGTGGCCTTTCTTGAGTTGTTTATGTTTTTTCTTAGTTTTATTGATCCAAAATGTTTTTATACATTTTCTTCTATATTTTTATGTGATGTTCTGTACATCGCGGCTTTAAAATTACCGGTAAAGTATATCACAAACGTTTCATTTATACCCTAAATAATCAAATTAACTTGAATGAAAATGGCATTACTGTATATGACCCCTTTAAATCATTATTCATAAAGTTTAGGAGAGTACATTTTTACAGAACTTTTTTTTTAAATATACTATTCATGCAAATATCAAATTATTTATTTGTGTTTCAGATACTTCTATAACCTGCCAGGTCGGTCCTGCAAGTGCAGGTGTACAGCCGGTCTCTCTGAGTTTCTCTGTGCTGGGAAATGCCCAATACCAATATAATAACAGCTTGTTCACACATCTGTTAGGAGTGACTTCCATAAACCCCACAACAGGAAGCGTAGCAGGTACATTACAATTCTCTACATAAAGTATAGTGTAAAATAAATATATTTACTGAAGTATTTGATGCTTGCATATGTCTTTCATACATATCATACATTGGGCAAAAATGTCTAGCACCACTAGGAAAATGCTTCTATTTCATATTTTGAAAATGAGAAATTTTGTTAATTGAAAATTATATCAGTAGAACAATTTTAATGACAAGCTGAACTGACACATTTATTTTTAAAATAGTGTTTGTTGTGTCCAAAACCTGCTTACCTATGTTTTTTTTTGTTTTTTGTATGGCTTCACAGGAGGGACGATTCTGACAGTGTCAGGCTATGGATTCAGGAATGATACTGCAGTCACCATTGGCACTCAGCCATGTAACATTATAGAAGTGGAACTTTTCCAGCTGAGATGCACAGTTCCTGTTGTAAGTATAAATATTGTTTTATTAGTATTAACAGAACCCCTAAGGGCAAATTCACAAAAAAGTTGTACCACTTTAAATGGAATGTCATTTTTTTTTTAAATGTGCATCCTCATAATGCCCCACTTGGCACTCAGAGCTGACTTGAAAGATGTGAGTTGTCACATGTGAATTGTGTTTCATAAATGGAATTAGCATCTTTCCTTTGGTAAATCCCATACTGAAACAAGACAGCACATCCAATAAATATCATAGTGGGCACAATGCAATCTTAGGGAATTTCCCCCTTAATGTACTTTATGCTGTACACAATACTGAATCCATGGAATTTTTATTCATGAATCTTGTGTATGACATCAATCAGGGGTCGGAAGGTGAATGGAGTGTAACAGTGACCACGGCAGAGATGACAGAAATATCAAATGCCTCTTTCACGTATAGCAGCGCTCTGACGGCCTTAATCACATCTCTGAGCCCACAAACTACACCAGTATTTGGTAAGATATTAATATTTATAAATTTTGTAGACTCTCTAAACCCAATTCAGGGTAGTAATGTTTAACAGTCCATTTATTTCCTGGGAATTTAACCTATGACATAAAAACGTTAAAGAAGCCTGGCCCTTTTTATTAGACATTACATTAGACACAGACCATGACACTGACAAGTACCCTGAATTGCTTTAGATGTTCAAATATGTTTTTCAATACCTATTCATCTTGTCAAAATTGGTGCCCTATAAGCTACAGTAGTTGGCCTTGTTCTATGTTTGCAAACAGTCAACAACTGATTGTGTTCCGATCTGAGATTAGAGCTGTAATCCGATACTCTGTCTCTTCCCTTTATTCGAAAGAATGCCGTGTAGTGAATAAGAATAGCTAAGCTTGTGGTAATGGTAAGACTTTATTTCAACAGTCTCCTTATCACTACAGTAGCTATATGTAACATATGTAACAACTATAATATGCATAAAACGTTTTTTACAGGGTTATATATATAAATATATATATATATATATATATATAAATTTATCAACTCAATAAAAAATTATATATTCTAATTTATTCTATCGTTTCATAACATGTCATTAACATTTAGAGCATACAGGTTCATGACATAATTTGTATTTATTAATTGTCTTTTTTACAGTTTCATATATGTCCCCTCCCCCAAACCCACACACACAGCCATTCCAACCTATAAGTAATGAATTCAAATCTTTCCATATTCAAATAAACACTTCTTAGCATCTATTCTTAGAGAGACATAATAATAAAGATGAAAGTCAAAGGGATACAAACAAACAAACAAACAGGTAGAATCACATTCAAGTGTGTCTTTCCATCCCATTGTTCTGATCTGCTTTTTCATCTTGGCTACAGCAGTAAACCTTCAATAGGCCTCCAGACAAACTGCAATTAAAAGTTTTTTTTTTGTGCATGCCAGATAATTCCACTGGTTTTAGCTGATGTCACGCAATCAGAAAAGCCGGTTTGTCTGCAGTGAAGGACAATCAACAATGTGATGTTTTATAAAAAAGGACCTGTCTATAACACTGAAATCTGCTCTAAAAACTCAAATAATCACAGTCTTGTATCTGACTTCCTCATTGATCTCATTCCTCACAATCTTACAGGAACAGTGATTAATTTGATCCAGTTTTCACTGATCTTTTTTGATAAAGGGCACAGGATTCTCACCATCTTGGGCACAAATTTTGAGGCGCAGGCTAATGGCAGCTCTGTTTTGATTGGTGAAGCTGAGTGTGAATTGCTGCATTGGACCAATGAAAACATCACCTGCCTGTTACCCACACTTCCCCCAGCTGTGTACAATGTCCGTGTGAGAGTCGGAAACCAGGGTTACACCTTAACCAGGTCTTATATCACTTACTATACTCCATAACATGAGATTTCAAACTGTTTTTGAAATTGCATTTACAGTGACATTTAATCATAAGTGAAATTTTTAAAAGTGATTAAATGTTTTTGTGTGTATGTTTGCAGTGCTGGCCTTAATACCACCATAAAGTATGTTCTAGAGGTCACAAGTTTTTCTCCATCTCTGGGGTCTTTGTATGGCGGAACCACCATCACTATCACCGGCTCCGGGTTCAGCCCTGTCACAGCAGACAATAACGTCACTCTAGGTAAGACAAGACTACAATGGACAAAAGTATATATCAACATTCTTTAAAATATTCCCCATGTTTAAAACTACCTTGAAATACTTTGATTTACTCTTTGATGTTTAACAGTGTATTACTCAAACCAGTCGTTTCCAGATCATTCAGTACTGTAGTCACATTGTGCGTTTTGTACAGGTGACACACAATGCCGAGTGACAGCCGTTTCAGATCATCAACTTGAGTGTGTGACCCAGTCTAGAGATAAAACACACACCGTGACGAACCAAGGCTTCCACCCCGGTAATATCTCTTTACTTTTATCTCTTTTTCTGTCACGCACACAATACCTGAAAACATCAGAGACAATGAAACAATGGCTGTCAGCGCATTGATACAGACTTATCAAATACACTAGAGCAAAAAAAACCCCCAAAAAACATGGTATCCCATAGCACTGTTTGAGCGGGATAATTTCTTTCTTTTTTTCTTTTTTCTTGTTAAGCTGTATTTAAACCCACAAAGTATCCACACTGGCAGAATTCAGTGAAATCCTTTGTAGTTTTCCTGAAGAAAGCATCATTCACAAAGCATCATATTACTAGTTGTGCTGATATGACATTTCTGTTACCTATTTGACTATTCCGAAGAATTTCACCAACCACTCCAAACCAAAATAAATAGTGTTCCAACCAGTCACCGACATGGTTTTGTTGATAGACACTGACTTCTTCTTCAGCTCCAACTTCACGTGCACAAAACCTCACAACACCCCCACCCTGTCGGTGATTGGTTGGAACACTATTTATTTTGGTTTTGAGTGGTTGATGAAACTAATTGTATTTGTGTGCAGATCTCAGAGCCTAGGCTGCCTACAAAGATGCATTTTTTTTTTTTGATGACCTGCTTATGGGGTGGGCACCTAGCAGATTGTTTGGAAAGATTAGATGAATGTGATCATTTATGTTTAATAAATCGCTGATACAACCTTTAATACTTGCTGTAGTATTATTTATTGCTCATTAATATACAGTATTTAAGTAATACTAACAAATGAGACCTAATTGTAAAGTGTTAAAGACAAATAAATTATGGAAATTAATACAATTTTAAAATGCAATGGAAAATGCTGGAGATTAAAATCATAATTCAATGGAAAAGTGATAGAAATTAATAAAATCTCAAAATATTATAAGGGATAAAAAAAATAAAATCCTAAAGTAATGGAAATCGCATTAAAATAAAATGTTAAAAGGTCATGAAAAAATTTAACAAGGAAATTAACAAATGGAAATCATGGAGATTTTTACAGTCCAAATAAGTGTTCTAATTATGCAGTGTAATTTTTTTTTGTTTTTTTTGTTTTTGGTTGATATCAATGAAATATTGTCAGAAATATTTTGTGTTTGACAACATGTGCTTGTTTGCCCACTTGTCCAGTGTATGGTCAGGGTTACGCTTGGAGTCCCTCTGCGATAATAGCCTCAGTGGGGGACACAGTGGTTTGGCGTTGGGACGCTCCAGCTTTTGTGCCTGGTCTGAGCTACAGGGTCTTCAGTGTGTCCAGTCCCAGCAGCACAGACTATGATGGCATTGCTTTCAGCAGTGGAGACACAGGAACTGCCAAAGGTACAAAAACTACTATCAGACAAACTGTGTGTTAAACCTGCTCATTCTAATTTACATCAAGCAGACAAACAACTACATAAACTGTTTGTGAGAACAACATTTGCCTTAACACTATTTTGAGAACCAATCCTTACTTAAAACTTTACATTTTCTAGTCTAATTCTTATGAAGAGATCCTATCTAACTAGAGGAATCAAAAAACACAAATCATGAATATTAATGTGTAAATAATTAGATGGTGTTCATAAATATGCAATGTAATTCACAAATATAATTTAAAATACAAGATATTTGCAAGATATCTTTATGGAAAAGTGTTGTTTTGTTATTTTTGTTTATTTTATTTGTCAGTCTAAAGTTATTTTCCTAAACACAAATTAGTTGCCTAAAGGCACTATCCTATCTTCTGTATAGTTACTTTGTAATAAATTATCTATACAAATAGATTTAAGTTGAATTACTAATTTGCGATTCTACACAGGAAAGATCAACAGTATGGGATAAACTATTTGAATATTTTTTTTTACCTTTTAAGCTGTTTCTTACTTTTACTTTTAATGGTTTCCAGCTTGAATTTTTTTATGTTTTGTGCTAAATTAACATTATTTCATCTCATAGTACAATATATTGGCTCTGAAACAGTGTAAGTGGCTTTTGATCTCTCTGATCTTTGTGACATTGTGTGATGTGTGGAAATGTGATTAAACACCCCTAATCCAGACAAGCATTTGGTTTGTGAGAGTGTCAGATTTCATGAAGAATAAACTCAAGGTCTGTAATTAACTATAATTACAACATTACACTCCAGTCATTGAGCAGAAAACAATGTATGTTGCTATATCGCTAGACAAACATAACAAGTGCTTTTGCCGTAAATGTAAGTAGTTATTCCTGTAAAGTACAATGAAAGCTGGAGGTGTGACGCTAGTTTGATTGAGGATGAACAAAATTTGATCTTGTTGTGTCTGTTTTATTATTAGGGTTTTTCGCCTATCGTTTCACCTCTCCTGGAGTTTACTACTACAGCAGCGGTTACATCGACTCTGGCAACCAGAAGACGCTGCAGGGAGTAGTGACTGTTATGCCTCGGGAGAAAAGCACGGTGGGGCTTCAGGTGTTTGTGACAGGAATACAGGCCTCTATTAATATAGGTACAATGACAACCTATATTCATAAGTAATTTAACTCAACATTACATTCAGATTTTCACATTTCAGCATAAGCTGAAAGTTTTGGGTAAAAAATTGGAAGGTAAAATCGTCCTAATTGTCATTTGTTTCTCCCCAGATGCAGGACAAATGAACTCATCTGACTCTGAGTGTATGACCACTTTAGACTGTTTTCAAGATCAGCTGGAATTGAACGAGACCTCAGATAGTCACTACTTCAGTTTTATTTCTTGTGCCAGCCCCATTGTGTACCACATTACACCTGACTATGGTACCACACATGACATCATCAACATCAATGGATCTGGCTTTAGCAACATTAACTGTGCAAACGAGGTGAGCTGGATTTTTTGGAATGTCCCAAAGACGTCAGACGTCACTGAAATACAATGCACCAAAATGTGCATGTATTGTGGCTATACACAAAAAAAAACCCAGATACACACATATAAATTCATATAAATTGACTTTATCCTCAAAAAAATAAAAAATCACAAATCACAAATTTTACCCATTATATTTATTCACCATCAAATCCAATTCTTGAAACTTTTTTTAATTTCTCTAACAAATCATATTGATTCAAACATGCTTTAAATTTAATTAAAATCTTTTTCTATATCCTTCATTTTATGTATCTTTCTAACTAAAAAAAATACTTTAAAAACTTTAATAAAGATTTTGAGTGTGATCACCCCATATTATCAAAAAATAATTCAATGGTTATATTCAAATAGCTAAATTAAATTTACTTGAGAAGTAACAATGCGTAAGATTTATGCCAGGAAGGGGTACCAAGTGAACATGTCATCCACTTGTCATCTGAAGGTACTGCGCAGGGAGCGTTAGGGTTAGCAAAGAGACGCAGTGTTTCGTTCCTCAGGGAACCAGGGATCAGAGACTCAGACTGGCGCCGTATTCAAGATCTGAATGTGGTCAAGCGCGCCTTAATTTTAATAGATAATGTAGATAGTCCTATCTATAATCAATAGAAAATTAAACTGAACATATAAATAAATTGATAGTCCTGCTGCACAGGTTTTCGTAATTATTGCAGATAGTATAACAAATAAATAATTATTGATAGGCCTATACTTGTTAAAGGGCTTTGTGTTTTATTTATTAGAAAAAAAGAATTAAAACAAATTGAATTAATAAATAAATAATAATATTGACGCACATGCGTCAGTGTTTAAAATCTGCTGCAGTCGATGGAAGCAGTCAGTCTAGAATGTCTAGAATGTGCCAGTCGTTAACTGTGTCCCCATCTGCAATCAGTGGCTTAATCCTCCGTTACGAACTCTAAAAGTACATTTTGGAATTAGCAATGGAGGCATGGGATTAGATGCATAAGAGATTAGTAGTAACACTTTACAATATGGGTGCATTAATACTAACATACAGGTAATACTGAATTAATGTGTAACTAATGATTAATTAAGCTATTCATCAATGATTACTGCATTAGGAACTAATTAAGAGTCTGTAAGGTTAATGTATTAGTTCATACAATGAATTGTTAGTAATTAAATATGTAATTGTGGATTCATTCCATAATAACTCATTTTTTTAACTAGTGTTAATTAATATGTTAATTACCAGAATGAGCCAAAGCCTTGTATTTCAACTTCCAGATAATATGACATGTACACTAATATGCATTAATACATGATTAATTTGTTAATTGTTAGTGCAAATTCATGTGCAAATTACTATTATTACTAAATGACTAGTTAATAATGATGTGCCTCAACAAGTAAAGTCATAACATAATGATACCTTTGCAAATCATTAGCTAATGATTAACTAAAGCAGACAACTGGAAGTTGAAGTGCATAGCTTTGACTAATTGTGGTAATTAACTCATTAATTTACACTATTAGTTAATAAAATATGTTAATACACAATGACACATTGAATTAATAGCAATTCATGTATAATTAATCTATTAATCATATAGACTCTTTATTAGTTGCTGATGCAGTAATCATTATTAATGGTTCTTTATGAGTTATACATTAACTCATGATTATCTGTGCATTAGTTAAGTATGAATTAATGAATATTAGTACCCATATTGTAAAGTGTTACCAGATTAGTCCTACATACAAGAGCATTTTAATGACAAAAACTTTACAAACGTCTTGAAATACATCATCTGAATAATGATTAGAGATGTGGTAACTGTAGTATAAGCGGAATAATTAACTCCAGGCCATTGAATTATTAGAAAAATAATAAAATAATGCTTTGCGTCGTGACCGCATTATTACCTCGGGTGTAAATTATTTTTCTAATAATTCAATGGCCTGTCATCAAGTATTCTTTACTTAATTTTATTTGTTTTAAGGATGTTTAGATATTGTTAAACATATTATTTTAAAACAAAAGATTAACTTTGGAAAATGAATGAACTAAAGTTAATCAGAGATGGGCTCATCTGTTTCTGTTTTGCCAAAAAATCCATTATATACAATTTATTGAATGAAATATCATGGCAGTATTCACTGTAAAATTCATTGTAATTCACTTACTTTTGGGCAGCATTGCAAAAAGTGGGAAAAAAATGTCTTTATTTTTTTGCCAACCAAAGGTCAAAGTTGGAGATCGTCCATGCAAGTTAATCAGAGATGGGCTCATCTGTTTCTGTTTTGCCAAAAAAATCCATTATATACAGTTTATTGAATGAAATATCATGACAGTATTCACTGTAAAATTCATTGTAATTCACTTACTTTTGGGCAGCATTGCAAAAAGTGGGAAAAAAATGTCTTTATTTTTTTGCCAACCAAAGGTCAAAGTTGGAGATCGTCCATGCAAGTTAATCAGAGATGGGCTCATCTGTTTCTGTTTTGCCAAAAAAATCCATTATATACAGTTTATTGAATGAAATATCATGACAGTATTCACTGTAAAATTCATTGTAATTCACTTACTTTTGGGCAGCATTGCAAAAAGTGGGAAAAAAATGTCTTTATTTTTTTGCCAACCAAAGGTCAAAGTTGGAGATCGTCCATGCAACGTTATCAACAGCACCTCCACTGAGATTAACTGCCAACTCAGTCCTGACAGCGGAGCACCAGTGGGAATCCCTTTATCCATAAGTGTCAGAATCAACAACCTTGGCACCGCCATCCTTTTGATGCCGAAAGAGTATGACCGCAGATTTGTAGTTCTACCCGTGGTCGATTCTGTCTTTCCCTTGGTGGGCAGCACCACAGGCTACACACGACTCTTCATCTCTGGTTCTGGGTTCTCGAACGGCTTAGTTACGGTAGCAGGCAATCCATGCAAAGTGGTTTTCATGAACTACACCCAAGTGGTGTGCGATACTTCTCCATCTGCGGCCCGCAGGGGAAACGTCGCCGTTTACGTCAACTCCATCTCTTCCTCATGCAGTTTTGATTGCACGTTTCAATATTCAGACTCCATTGCACCGTACGTATCCGCGGTGTCCCCTAACTCGGTTACTGGAAACGCCACCACCGTTGAGGTCACTGGCAGTGGATTTGGGAACAAATCTGCTGATCTAATGGTAACTGTGGCCAACATCCTGCTGGAAGTCACAAAAGTAACTGATAACAACATCACGGTTTTAGTTGGTGCGCTTCCCGCTGGCACACACGTCCTACAGGTGGTGGTCATGAGAAAAGGTCTTGCCACTGGAGACGCCACCCTGACCAGCATAGCTCAAGCCAGCGTCAACCCAACATCAGGCAGCATTGCTGGAGGAACTCCACTCTTGATCACAGGAAATGGCTTTGTGGCAGGAAATACAACCGTGAAGCTCGCTAACTCCCCCTGCAGGATTTTAGATGTGACTCCAGACACAGTGAGGTGCATGACACCTCCTCATCCAGAGGGACAGGTGCAGGTGAACATTAAGGTGTTTGATGTTGTGTATCCACCTCAACGTTTCAACTACTCTAGGGGACAAACTCCAAACATCACCTCTGTCAGTCCTATAACAGGTACGAACATGCATAACATTATATAATATATATATATATAATATGTGGCATTTACTATGGACTGCTGCAGTGATTACGTATTTTTGTAGGCCAACCCAAAAGTTAACATCGCCCTTTATCCCTTGACAGAAAGGATTTTTCCATTGGGTTTTGAATTATTGCATAAAATAAACTCAGTATCCAACAAAAGTTTGGTATGAGTAACTTTAATTTAAAGTCTAAATGCAGAGGTAAAAAGCTAAAAGTGGGTTATAAATGATTGCATAACTTCAGCATCACCACCATTAAGCTTTTGAATTTTCTTATTATAAAACATTGACGATGAGTTTACCTGTTCAGCGAGATGTTTAATGTCTGTCTGTCCCACTTTTTAAGGACCTGTCCCACCTGTATCAAGACTAGCTTGAAAAAAATCACAAGGGGGTATTTACTGATGTATTTTATGTTGTAGAATAAAAAATTAAATATCTTCAGATTTTGTTAACCACAGACCTTATTTCAAACTTTTAAACAAAAGCCCATAAAAAAAAAACAGTGACTTCAGGATGATACGATCAGAAGTGCTAAAAATTAATTTCCTGGTATTGGCCAACACAAATACGTCATCTCCGCAGCACTCTACTGAACTGTTGAATATACCAAACGCTTCATTGTAATACAACAGACGTAATCCCTTCCTCGCAGGTTCGGGTGGAACAGAGATCACCGTCTCTGGCTCTGGCTTTGGCACAGATGTAGCACTCGTCTCCTTCGAGATCGGCGGTGTGTCTTGTAACGTGACATCCATCACAGATATGCAGTTGCTGTGCACTGTTGGAGAACACGCAGGAGGAACTTTCCCAGTCATTTTTCACCATCAGGTCAAAGGTCGTGCCTTGACCCAGTCTTTCTTCACCTATGAGCTGCTGCTGACAGGGGTCACACCGAATGAGGGTAATCAAAAACACTTTCTCTAGGGCAAAGGATTTGTCAATATGGACAGAATATAACAAAACTGACTGGCAAAGTTTCAAACCTTTTGTAAAATTTCAGCGGACTTAGAAGGAAATTTGCCTAGTTAATTGAAAATGAATTATTTTTAACTCTTTAATTAAAAAAAAAAACTATTTTTTAAAGAAGTAATTATTCAGTAATTCAATTTTTCATGGCAATTTCACCTTCTCTGACCATTAAAATTTGTCCAAAAATAAAAAATAAATATTGTAAAGTATTATTCTCATTTAAAATAACTATTTTAATATGTATTTTAAAATATTATAATAATATTTTAAAACAAAACTTGAATTTTCAATTGAATATTTTGAGTATTAGTCCAGTGAAATATTGGCTGCCAGGAGCATAAAAAAACAACAGATTTTCAAAACACAAAACCAACTAAATACACACACACACACACACACACACACACATATATATATATATATATTAGGGCTGTGCAAAAGTTAATTGCGATTAATCGCATCCAAAATAAAAGTCTGTGTTTACATAATATATTTGTGTGTGCAGTATATAATTATTTTGTATATATAAATACACACACATGCATGTATATATTTAAGAAAATATGTTATTCATATATAAAATATTTATATTTATATAATATAGATTATGTATTTATAAATATATACAGAATTTAAGCACAAATAATTCTTAAATATATACATGCATGCATAGGTATTTATATATACAAAATAATTATATACAGCACACACAAATATATTATGTAAACACAGACTTTTATTTTGGATGCGATTAATCGCAATTAACTTTTGCACAGCCCTAATATATATATATATATATATATATAAATATATCATAATAATGGTTATATCATTGTTTGATTTAGGGACACCTTTGTTATGTTCAATAAAATATTTGAGCCCTGAAGCAAAACTAGATGGGAACCACGTCTTTCCATACTTACTGTCATATTCACACACAATTACAGATTAATAAAATACTACAGGATACCTAATTTGCTCTGTTTGGCTGTAGGAAGTTACGCCGGAGGAGCTGTTGTTGCCATTCAAGGCTCTGGATTTGACCCAAACATCACGAGAGTCCTTATCTGTAACAGAGAGTGTAACGTGCACCTGCAGAACTCCACATCTACCCAGCTGAACTGCGAGGTCCCACCCAACAATGGCATGTATCAGTTTAAAAGCATTGCATGCGTGTCTAGACGTGTTCAGTTAGCATAACAAAGCTTAATCCATCAAATTAAGTATGTCAATGAACCTGTCCAAATATTTGCAAAACATGCCAGGAATGCATGGAACTGAAAGACATCAGTCACTGAGAGACAAATGTGATTAGAAAACAAGTCACAGATGAATAAAACTGAAATAAAGAGTAAGAGTCTGCCTGCTTGTATCTTAATGAATGCTTTTGTCTCTTGCAGGAAGTGAAGCAGAGCGGGCCTGCACAGTCATAGTGATGAATGGAGGTGACACCGCCAACCTCACGAACAGCTACACTTACAGATCCTCTCTGACCCCTGTTATCACCATCGTTTCACCACGCAGAGGGGGAACCGCTGGAGGCACCAGACTCACGATTACCGGTTCAGGTTTCAGGTGCAGAACAGACCGGATTTACATTGTGGCTGATTGTCCTCCAATCATGCTTGGATACAGTGTTCATTGTTTACTTCAGCATTATTATTTCTAAATATAACATTGCTGTGTTGCACAGCCATTAGCAGTGTTATTTTAGTATTATTTTATACTTTAAATTATTATAATTTTATTCATATTTTGAAGTGGCTTTTATTTGTAAAATTTTCATTTTTTACTTAGTTTAACTGTTTAGTATTTTTATTTAAAGGGTTAGTTCACTCAGAAAGAAAGACTTTAGTTCATCTTCTGAACTCAAATTAAGGTATTATAAATGAAATCTGAAATAGGTCTGTCCCTCCAGTAAAAGTCACCGTAAACTCTTGACTCCTCAATCATTCATAAAGAGATCATAAAATAAATCCAAATGAAACGAGCAGTTTAATCCAAGTCTTCTGAAGAGATGCGATCGCTTTATGATGAACTTTATTATATTTATATACATTTTTTGCTTATTATATCATCGCTTTATTCACGAACATACAACAATGGAAGCTCAAGCATGCTTGTTTGATATCCTTGATTTTTTTTTTTTTACGTTTTAATTTTAGTTAATTACAAAAACCCTGGTCAATACAAGTCATTTTTTTGATCTATGTTTAAAAAAAGAATTAAACAATAACCAAAACAAAAATTTACTCATAATGTATTCAACCTCATGTCATTCCGAACCTTTAACACAAAAAGGCATTAAGCTTAATATCAGAGCAGCTATTCACAAACATTCACTTTCATTGTTGACCAGGAGCTGTCAATTACAAAGGTAGACCATACAATTTGTACACTATATCTCAAATCTACTAAAGCCTATTGTGGATGAAGAATGGATGACAGAATAATTTTTACTTTCTCAAGTTCACTGGCTTTTGTCTTCCCCATCTCACCTGTAGCTCAAATGTCAATGAAGTCACCGTCACAATCGCAGGGTCTGTCTGCGATGTTCAGTCAGCCAATGAATCGCAAATCATCTGTGTGACCAACTCTCAGCCCAGATCCCAAGAAACTCAAGTGCGAATACAGCTGGGCAACAGAGGAATTGCCAGAATGGTAACGTCAAACGTGTCATAAATATATTTGACCTTTTTAAACAGCACAGTGACAAACTAAATTTATTTAGAATTTATTCTCATTATATATATTATTAAGTAACAACCATAATAAAGTTTAATTATTACATTTATAGGGATTATTTACATATACACTCATTGTCAGAAGTGTCTCCTCTCTCTCAGAATAATGCTACCTTCTTCTACATTGATGTATGGTCATCTCCCTATACATGGGGTGGTCTCTCCCCTCCCGAGGAGGGCATGTTTGCTGTAATCACTCCTGGCCAGACCATCCTTCTGGATACCAGCACTCCAGTTCTTAAGATGCTCCTAATCCAGGGTATGCTCTGTTTAGACAAATGCTGCCTTTATTAAACAAAGCCTTGGTACACTTACACTCACAGTTACTGACTGTGAATGTCTTTTTATCTATTTAGGTGGGCGACTGATTTTTGATGAGGCAGATATTGAGCTGCAGGCAGAGAATATTCTGATCACAGATGGTGGAGCGCTGCAGATCGGAACAGAGCAGGCCCCCTTCCAGCACAAGGCCATAATCACACTGCATGGACACCTGCGTTCTACAGAACTTCCTGTCTATGGCACCAAGACCCTCGCTGTCAGAGAAGGGGTGTTGGATCTGCATGGTATGCAAATAAACAACACTATTCGGTTCAAATTAACTTTTTAGTGTATTCAAACAATTAAAATGTCCACTCACCTAAAGGATTATTAGGAACACCTGTTCAATTTCTCATTATAGCAATTCAATCAAGACAATCTCCTGAACTCCAAACTGAGACCCCGTTTACACCTGGTATTAAAATGCGATCTGTATCCAGATAAGTTATCCGGATAATAAAAAACGCATGTTAATGCAAGGTGTAAACGCGTTGTGATCGGATCGTGATCGGATCTGACTGACCACATCTGGAGGTAGTCTGGCTCGCATTGTGTCCGGATCTTTACTAGGTGTAAACGCAATCTGGTTGTTGAAACCACATATGTATATTTTACTCCTCCCAAAAATGCTAAAAAATAAACGAGTGAGAGCGTGTTATATAGGCTATATGTCATGTTATAGCCTAGTCAGATGCGACACGCGACACGCATCACCGCAGATGAGCAGCTGAGCGTCTATTCAACGTGCAAACATCGCAAATAAAAGTGAAAGTAAGTCACAGACGCAGTTAACACATCTTCAAGTAAAGAAACGAAATTATCTTACCAGGCCTGTTGCCACTCTCTCTTATTGATGTCTCTGATTTGGAAATTAGCTGATGATCAATAAAATGCCGCTCAGATCTGTTGCTTTTGGTGGCGTGCAATCCAATAAATCTGCATATAACGCAGGAGGTGAAGATCGGATTTATATCCGTTTTGCAAAAACACATTTATGTGGCCAGGTGTAAATGGAATCAGTACTTATTATCCGGATAACTTATCTGGATACAGATCGCATTTTAATACCAGGTGTAAACGGGGTCTGAATGTCAGAATGGGAAAGAAAGGTGATTTAAGCAATTTTGAGTGTGGCATGGTTGTTGGTGCCAGATTAGCCAGTCTGAGTAATTCACAGTCTGCTCAGCTACTAGGATTTTCACGCACAACCATTTCTAGGGTTTAAAAGAATGGTGTAAAAAGGGAAAAACATCCAGTATGCGGCAGTCCTGAGGACGAAAATGCCAATGTTGATGCTAGAGGTCAGAGGAGAATGGGCTTTGTCACGGGTTGCTGAGAGAGAGAACTCTAGAAGGCGAAAATCAGGAATAATAGTCTTCAATAGAAACAAGGGTGTGTGTGTGTATATATACATATGCTATGTAAGCAAGTATACATAACCTCTTTTTTTATGACTAACGGACAAGTTTTTCTGGTCATAAGAAGAATATCACCAATCCGTTACAGACTAAATGGATAAGTCGTGGGCCGTCGGATCCTTGTTCCTGCCGGGCTATTCAGAGGTTGTTTATGTAGATCAGTTCAGTGTAGCTTCGTGTGTTATTCATTTGTTTACATTTATTTTTTACATTTTTTGTATTCTATTTTCGTGAGGTATTAACTTTCATTAGAGCTAAAAATGTGATGTGGTATTTCATGTGGTGCATATCAACTCCCCTCAGCGTCAGTGCTTACTAATGGTATCATCTCCCTCCTATTTGTACTAGAGAGGGGCACCCAGCAGGGAGACCCTCTCTGTCCTCTACTTTTTGCATTGGCACTTGAATTAGCGAACTAGCGGTTGCTATCCGTAAATAACCTGCATATCCAGGTATACAAATCGGTGACAAATTGATGATGAATGCAGACCATGTCCTTTTGTTTGTCTCAGATCCCAAACATTCTCTTGCATCACTATTTAAAATCATTGACATATTCTCATTCGGGCTATAAAGTCAACTGGACAAAATCTGAGGCTCTTCCTCTCACAACATATTGTCCCAAATCCCTCTTCCAGTCAGGCACTTTTGTCTGCCCTAAGAAAGGCATTAGATATCTTGGTTTAACATTCCCGCCCATATTGACGGATCTAATTAAAACAATATTTGAACCCCTACTGGACAAACTGCGGGCTGATATAGAGCAGTCTCCATTGTATCTCTATATGTGGGGCAAGGCAAACATCATTAAAATTTGTGATTTGTGCTCTGAAATTCAACTACTTGCTCAAAAACACAGCATTATACTAGAAAACATGACTGATAGATACATTTTGATAGATTAAGGTACCTATATTTAGGCAAGGCTGTAACTCAAGGGCTAGGTGCATCATGGTCTTTTTGTTTGTTTTTGTTAATTTTTTTATTAACTATTATTTTCTAAATTATATTTAGACTTTAGTTTTTGTCAATGTTGTGCTATGTGTTCCTGTCATTCTGTTTTGTTGTATGAGTACTGGTTCATTTTTCAGTTGTTTTTCAGTTCATATAATGCCACCACTTGGCCAATCACAAGTTTTTTCACGTGACCAAAGATTGGGTTTCAGTCATTTTAGTAAAAGTGGCCCCTCCCACTTTAAACATTTTGGTGCCCCTTAGCGACAATGAATCGAGATTTAGACTGATATTCAGACTCCAGAGAATATTTCTGTACTGATTTGGTTATGATTGTGCCAAAAAAAAAAAAAAATAGGACTTGTTCGCAAAAGGTTTTCAACAAAAATTAAGAGTTATGAGCAGTTTCACATTTTTGATCACTGTAGCGCCCCCCTATTGGACAATCGGGGTCACCCCTTGTAAGTATTGGCCCAAATTGAAACCTACCATCTGGCCAAGTTTCAAGTGTCAAGGCCTTACAGTTTGTTCAGTTTGTTCTGAACAACTAGTTTTATTGCGGAATAATAATAATAACAATCCTTAAAAATTACAATAGGGTCTCAGCAATTACAATAAGGTTTGAACCCCAATAAGAAATGTTGCTGTTGTTATATGTACATGAACATATTAGTACATATACAGTATGTGTATGTGTGTGTGTGTCTGTGTGTTTTGTAAAGTTTGAATATGCAGACTAAGTGAGAATGAAATTAGAGAGCCTGTTTTCCAGTGAACACAAATATTCTTATTTATCCTACAATTTTAAACAATAGAGTAAATATGAAAGAACCTGAAAAATGTATAATCATAAACATTAGACAATTATTATTCTTTATTTATTTATTTTTTCCAGTACATCTGCATCTAAAGGTCACTATAGTCAGAAACACAATACCTACAAAATGAAGTAATCCTCACAAATAAAGAGATGACCTACATAACATTCCTTGAAGGCTCAGTTAATTCAGAAAGCCCCTTTGGTGGGCTTCACAAAAGTTCTAAATTTCCCTGATACGGACACCATAGTGTGTAATCACTTCCCTGCAGTGAGAGGTTTTGTTCAGGGCTTAACTACAATCCTACTTCTCCAGGAATCCCTGTCCCTATGCCGTGGACTCGCCTTTCTCAGACTGCACAAAACGGCGCCAACACGCTGACACTGATGGATGCTGTCACCTGGAAGACTGGCGACGAAATTGTCATCGCTTCCACTGGGCATAGGTATTGATGCAGAAGAAAACTAAGAAAACTACAAATTTGACTTGCTTTATGGCAAGTGTTACAAGTGCTGATAGCTGGAGCGTACTCAACAGTAGACGACAACTACACTTTCATAAAATCATAATTCATACTCTACCTTGTCTGTGGCCATTGTTGATTCCAAAGCTGGTGCTGGATATCCATGCTGGATAGAGCATGCGCGTGTGTGTGCGAAAATAGGCTGCGGTAGGCTAAATTATTTACAACAGCAGTAATGGACAATTCTGCTTCCAACCTGTAGGGCGACCGCAGAGGAAAAGTTCCTTGGTGTTTCTTTAATTTTTTGCTCAAATTGAATATGTTAAATGCTATAACAATATGCTAATAATGATGCTAAAATAAATAAATTGCTAATGCTCATATGTTTTGACTGAATTCACAGACACAGTCAGCGTGAGAATGAGTTGATGAGAATTGCCTCGGTTTCAGCTGACGGTAGGACCCTCACTCTGACCGAACCACTGAGATACACTCATCTGGGTGTGTCTGTCACACTGCCTGATGGGACAGTTTTTGAAGCGAGAGCAGAGGTGGGCCTTCTTACCAGAAACATTGTTGTCCGTGGATCCAACAACATGGAGTGGAACGATCAGATTGAAGCTTGTCCTGATGGATTCAACACAGGTTTGGATGTTATTTCCTCAGGTGTGGATGGAAAGACAAACAGATAAAAGACATTTTATCAAATTATATGAATTCTTTTGCTTACAGGGGAATTTGCCACCCAGACTTGTTTCCAGGGTAGGTTTGGAGAAGAAGTAGGAAGTGACCAGTTTGGTGGCTGTATCATGTTCCACGCACCACAACCAAACCAAAATTTGGCAATTGGCAGAATTGAATATGTCGAGGTAAATGTTGATTTATTAAAAAAATGTGTTTCAAAACTCTTGGAGACCTTCAAGAATAAATATGTTCCTTGAAATTTAATTATGGCATTACATTTGACATTGTCTTCCTTCAGCTCTTCAATGTTGGACAGGCGTTCCGTCTGGGACGCTACCCAATCCACTGGCATCTAATGGGTGATGTTAAGTATAAGTCATACGTGCGTGGATGTGGCATTCACCAGTCCTACAACCGTGCCATCACCATCCACAACACCCACAACCTGCTGGTGGAACGTAATGTCATCTACAATATCATGGGTGGAGCCTTCTTTATTGAGGATGGCATTGAGACCGGCAACATTCTACAGTACAATCTGGCGATATTTGTAAAACAGAGCACCAGTCTGCTAAATGATGATGTTACTCCAGCGGCATACTGGGTCACCAACCCTAATAACATCATTAGGCACAATGCCGCGGCAGGTGGGACACATTTTGGCTTCTGGTACCGCATGCATGATAATCCAGATGGCGCTTCTTATGATCCCAACATCTGTCAGAAGAGAGTTCCACTAGGAGAGTTCTTCAACAATACGGTGCATTCACAGGGCTGGTTTGGCTTGTGGATTTTCCAAGAGTTTTTCCCAATGCGTACTGGCAGCTGCTGGTCCTCTACACCAGCGCCAGCGGTTTTCCGCCGCTTCACTTCCTGGAACAACGAGAAAGGTGCCGAGTGGGTGAACGTAGGAGCGGTTCAGTTCAGCGAGTTCCTAATGGTCAATAATGAGAAGGCAGGAGTGGAAGCCAAGAGGATCATCCAGCAGTATGTCAGCGGATGGGGACTGAATGGAGGAGCGGCCGTGGTCAACAGCACTATGGTGGGTCATGTGGATGAACTGGGGCTGGGGAGCGACTACTGCACCGCTCGTGGTGTTGTCCTGCCCCTGGATGATGGTATGAGCGTCATCAACACCAAGTTTGTGAACTTCGATCGTCCATCGTGTGCTGCTGTCGGAGTGGCAGAAATAGCTGGAACCTGCATGTTCCGCTGTGGAGGCTGGAGCGCGAGGTTCAGTGGGATCCAGTTTCATCAGTCGCCCAACAAGGCCTGGTTCAGATGGGAGCATGAGGTGGCACTAGTAGATACTGATGGGTCCCTGACAGGTATAGAAACATTAGATATTACATGATAACTTGAAAAAAAAACTTTTATCTGTGTAACAATATCTTAATGGATACATAGCTTTATTGGCATGGTAAAACTGAAACTTTACATTGAAAAAGCATTGGTACTGTTGCGTTTAAACCCCCAAAACAAAAATAATGAAAATAAATATTTTATATTTCTGAAAAGGGAACGCTAGCTACAAGGTGGTACCAAGGAATAACCTGCTCGACCCGAGACACTGCTTTCCGGGAACAGAGTGGAGTGTTGGCGTCCCTGCTGCAGTGTGTGACAACACTATTAACTTCCACCGGATGGTCGTCTTCAATCCCTCACCGCCTTCACTTCGAGCTAAAGATGTGATTCTGACCAACTCATATGGTATGAGAAAATAATGTCTATGGTTAAAATTAAGTGTTATTTGATGTGTTTTGCTCAATATTAATATAGGGGGAGATCTGTTACTATTTAATGTTCTATTATTTTATTTTGGAAAGGTTTTTATTTTACCATTGTACTGAAGAGTAGAGCCTATGGTTCAGTTGACGATTGGCCGTGTATCAGGAAGACTGTAATTACTATGGGCTATGAGCACAAGCGTAGTTTCGAACTTCCGCTTTTGTCAGAAGTCGGCATTCCGGTCTACGACTGGTCATCCGCAACCACTAATCAACAAACAAGATGAGTGCTGCTGTTGTACGAAAAAAAGACTTCTTAAACACATCTAAGTTTCTGAGAACTGTAGGTGGATCTAACGTCCGTTTCACACCCGTTTGCAGTGTGTGTTGCGGTGCAGGACCGTGCTGTTTGTGCGTTCACATATTATGATGGGATTATGATGCGTTTGCGTTTGTGTGTGGTGATTAGAAAGCATCTTGGTTGGTACAGTTACTCTCAATGTTATGTCTCTATTTAGGAACATGCATGCTTCCTTTCCTTGAAAAACTTGTGACCCACAAATTTGGCTGGATGGCAATGCTGCCCACCGGCCAAACCTATAACTGGTACTTTGATGGTGCTTCCCAAATCACTAACATCTCATACAATGGAATGGTCTACGGTTTTCAGGTAAAGAGGGCACTCTAAACGTTACTAAATAATTGAATATGCTTTCAAATGAAAAGTTGAAAATTGTGATAACATTTACTCACCCTTATATTGTTGCAATGCCATTTACTGTTATTTATAGTATCTGTGGAACAGATCATTAATAATTATTATGTTAAACTCCATTTACATTAATTTTATGATGGTTTTTTTTTTTTTTTTTGCTTTTAGCATCACAACCCTTGGAGAATAAAACTATGATTTTAATTATGTTCCATCCAATTAAGGTTATTATTTAGCAAGTCATTTTTTTTCTCTCTTTCTCCATGACAGCCAGAAAATTATATAATCATGAATCACAACCTGACTCAGACACCTGACAGCTTCCGCATAATAGATGACAGGAATGGTTCCTCCCAGCCCCTGAACCACACTGCAAGTGTAAATGGGGACTGGTACTTTAACGAGTCATCCAGAAGCCTCTATTACATGGGTAAAACTACTTGTCTTTTCACCCAAGACATATATGCTTTCTATTTATAGAGGACACATACAGCATAATGCTGTTCAGTACTGTTCATAGTACTATGCAAAAAAAAATAAAGATTTTGAGTTTTGTGACTACAGTGTCTGGAAGAGACCGTGTGACTAGCCGTAGGAGAAGGAACAGTGTGGACCGCTCAGCTGTAGACAGAGGGTTGGACTTCAGAGTGTATCAGTGTTACTATCCCCGCTGTATTCAACCTATCCCTCCACCTGGTCCTGTAATCAGTCCAGTCAACACAACTGCCCACAGACCTGCAAAATATGTGTATGCTAACACAAACACACTAAGCACTTTTTTTCATAAAATGATAATAATAATAATAATACCTATTATTATTATTATTATTACTATTATTATGATCTTTTGAATCGAGTGACCATGCTAATAAAACATATGTTGCGTTTAGCCTCTGGTCAAACACATCGTTCTGGCGGTCAAGCTCAGAGAACAATTTCAATGTGCCACAAGATGGCTCTGATGTGGTAATTCCAGCTGGTAAGTATCTCTAATGTGACAAATCTCAAGCAAAGACAAAGAAAAAGCTATTTATCAATATGGTATGTTATTTCATTACAAAATGTCCCATCATTTCTCGAAGGCATTTGGATGGTTGTGGATGTTGTAGTCCCCTCCCTGAACAAGCTGAAAATAGTTGGAGTTCTGGAGATTCCAGACACAAACAATGGCACCTCCACCAGGAATGTCTCTCAATATAATAACATTGTTCTGAATGCCACATACATCTCCATTCAAGTAAGCACATAACTACATTCAAATGGCATCTTTCTGCTATAGACATCTTAGGAGTATTACACCAAATCAGAACCAGACTCTTCCGCTGTGCTAATTTCATATCCTTCTGTCCATACTAAAGACACTAACTCAATCTGTACATGTTCACTTGACTCAATCAGGGTGGACGTCTGATTGCTGGGTGGCCTGATGAACCCTTCAGAGGTCAGCTGCAGATCATACTGAGAGGAAGCCATTCCACACCAGACTGGCTGTTACCCTCTGGACCAAACCAAGGGTCCAAAGTTCTAGGTAAATCAACAGGAATAAAAATAAAGAAATCTCATTATTGATTGTGTATGCATCAGAGAAGTTCCTCTCAATCGTTTGCCTACTTAAAAGTGTTGATTTGAGTGGAAACATTGTCTTCCAGGTGTGTTTGGATCTCTTGACCTTTATGGTATGCCACACAACGTGTATCACACTAAGCTGGCTAACACATCCCAGGCAGGAAACAGCACTCTCTCTCTACAGGAATCTGTGGACTGGAAGGTCAGAAGCTTTATAAAAACGTAGACCTTAAGAAAATTATTTAACCGCCCTGTGTTATTTGGTGATGTATTTACGTAGTTCCCTTTCAAGGGAACGAGAACTGCGTCGAGACGCTGTGGGAACGCACCTCTGTGAATGCGTCGTGAAGCATGTGTATTATCAGTCCAATGGAGAGACGAGACGTCATAGGCGGGTGACGTCATCGACCAGGAAACTATAAAGCACACCTGAAAACAGACTGCGCTAGCTTCTGTGCCTTCAGCAAGCGCTCTGTGGGATCTTGTCTCTTTCCTTTTATTGTTTTTTTGTCCATAAACATATATATATATATATATATATATATATATGTATTTATATATTAGACAGGGGTATGGAGAGCAAACAGCCTTGGATAGTGTTTTCGTCCCTGCCCTCGCTTCATTATGGGTGGGGACTGGGGACACACGCGATTCCTGTGTTGTCTGTTTGGGAGTGGAGCATGCACGGTCGGCTCTAGTAAATTGGGGCTGACAGTGTTCATTCATAAATTCCCAATGTGTAACATATTAGTAGTAATTAACTGATATTAGTAGTAATTAAATATCTACTCATCTTATCCTTGGAGTTCGATGTCTATATTTATATAGGCTACTGTTCAGTTTTCTCATCCAGACCGTTTCTACTTGTTTTTACAGAAGACAAGTAGACAGAATTCAGTTCTGTTCTCTTTCACCCATATTTCTAGGGGTCCTACGGTGGTGGACCCCGAGCAGGCTCTGGTTTATGTTATCATCCCTGGGAAGTGACTCTCTAAGGAGGATCGCAGTGCTGTTAGTTCGGTTGTTCCCCGCTTCAGGGCACCAAGGTGTCATCGTTTTCGAACAATCCTCCATGGAGGGTTGGAGAACAGTCAGTTCGGTTGTTCCATTACAGGGCACCGAAGTGGCTGTTCGACCGATACCAGCCTAGTAGACTTTCTGGCAGCATGTAAGCTACTGCCAAATATATCTCATTGGGACCTGCTCACTATAGAAAAGGGTTACAGAATTTAGTTCGGTTCTCATCAACCAATATTTCTAGGGGTCCTCCCTACGTGGTGGACCCCGAGCAGGCTCTGGTTATGGAGCAAGAAGTACAGACTCTTCTGCGAAAGGAGGCTATAGAAAGGGTTCCTCCTCCCAGTAGGGAGTCCAAAGGATGGATGCTTCCATTTAAACAGATTATGTCACAGATTCAGTCCGAGGACTTGTTTATCTCGATAGATTGAAGGACGTGTCCTTTCATGTAGCCATCCATCCTCCACACAGGAAGTCCCTGAGGTTTGCTTTCGGGGGGCAAAGTGGACCAATATCAAGTTCTTCTCTTCGGCCTAGGTAAAAATAGGCCAGTCACTTACTGCGAAACAGTTTCAGACACTGTTGGGTCTCATGGCAGCTGTGTCCAACGTAATAACTTTTGGCCTCCTGTACATAAGACCCCTCCAGTGATGGCTCAGGACCCAAGGGGTTTTCTCCAAGGGGAAATCCGTTTCGCATGATCAAGGTCAGGTGGCGATGCCTAGTTATTTGGAACAAACCTTGGTTTCTTCTCGCAAGGCCCAGTGCTGGGGGCTTCTTGGTGACACGTAGCTATCAACGGATGCTTCCCTCACAGGTTGGGGGGCGTTCATGAGTGGTCGCTCGGCGAAAGGTCTTTGGCAGGACCATCTACTTTCTTGGCACATAAATCGTCTAGAAATTATGGCGGCGTTTCAATCTCTCTTTCTCTCAAGCACTTCCTGCCAGACTTAAGAGGTCACCATGTGCTTGTCTGCACGGACAACACATCAGTGGTCTCTTACATAATCAAGGAGCAGACATCCCTCCAGGGAATGGATACTCCACCCCGAGGTGGTGGAGCTCCTATGAAAAATTCTGGTCGAGCAGAAGTAGACATTTTTGCTTCTTAGAGAACACGCACTGTCCACTATGGTTCTCACTCAGTCAGTCAGCTCCTCTGGGGCTGGACGCTATGATGCAAACGTGGCCGAGGTCTCTGCTCCAGGGAGTTCTGGAGAAAGTTTGCCGGGACGGGACCCATCTTCTGTTATTAGCCCCATGTTGGCTGTATCGTTCTCGGACCTAGAGTCTCTCCTCGACGGCTCTCCTCTGGAGATTCCGCTTGGAGGGGACTTTCTCTCAGTTGAGCGGTTGATCCTTCCTCCTTCCCAGAATTGTGGAAACTTTGGCCTTGACCTCTGAGGGGACCCAGCTCATAAATTTAGGTCTCTCAACTGAGGTTATTGAGACCATCCTCAACTCCAGAGCTCCCTCCATGAGGAAACTCTACACCTTGAAGTGGAAATTGTTCACTTCCTGGTGTGGAGAGCACCAGTTGGACCCAGTTATCTGCCCTGTGGTTGTAGTGCTGGAGTTTTTTCAGGAGCGTTTCTCCGCAGGTCTATCCCCCTCCGCACTAAAAGTGTACATGGCGGCCTTAGTTGCTTACCACATCCTTTTAAGTGGTGTATCCTCCCTTTAAGCGGTGTATCCTTGGGGAGACAGCCTGTAGTACGCTTCCTTCGCGGCACTGTGAGGCCATACTCCTAGTATCTGACCAAGATACTAGGAGTATGGCTGCCTCAAAGGCTATGACTTGGATCTAGGCTCCACTATGGGGACTAGGGTGCTTGCTTCTTAGTGTGCGCAATGACTTCACACAGAACAGCCATTTGCTATTATGGTGTAGTGGGTATAGTGTTCCCACAGCATCTCGTCAGAGCTCGAGTTCCCATGAAAGGGATCGTCTCAGGTTACAACTGTAACACTGGTTCCCTGAGAGGGAACGAGATGCTGGCTCGCCCTGCCATACTCCCTGCATGCCTGTGCTTCGGCCTATCAGAAGCAGCCACGGTCTGTTTTCAGGTGTGCTTTATAGTTTCCTGGTCAATGACGTCACCCACCTATGATGTCTCGTCTCTCCATTAGATTGATTTTACACGTGCTTTACGAAGCAATCACGCAGGGGCGTTCCCCTCTCAGGAAACCAAGGTTACAGTCGTAACCTTGCGCGATTTCATGCATTAGTGCTCTGAACTATTGTTCTCTTTGTTTGAATAAAACACTTTTGTTTCTTCCAGGTTGGGGAGAAGATCCTGCTGTCCACCACCAGCTATGACCCCTGGCAGACAGAAATCCGCACCATAACTGCTATCTCAAATTATGGCCGCACACTTACTCTGGATCAGCCTTTATCATTCACACACATCGGTTAGTCCTCTAGTCTAGATTATAGATAATGTCATTATAGCAATAATAGGCATTATGCTGTATCGATAAGCTGTTGGTACACTGCTAAACAGTCAGGTACACAGGTACCTGTAATAGGTACACAGATAAACAGTCATGTGAAAAAGAAAGTACACCCTTTTGAATTCTGTGTTGGTATGAGGTTTACTTCTGTTACTTCTGGCTGGTATGATGTGTTTGTGCTGATATGCTGTGTTTGGGTTTTGCCAAATGTGGCTCCTTGAATTATGGCCAAACATTTCCACTTTGGTCTCATCTGTCCAAAGGACATTGTTTCCTGAGGTTTTCTTTATGTTTGTTCAGATGCAACTTTGCAAACCTAAGCCGTGTTGCCAGTTCTTTTTAGTGATAAAAAGCTTTCTCCTGGCAACCCTTCCAAATAACCCTTCCTTAACTTTAACATTTACACTTACACTCTTAGTTCCTATGGAAGCTGTAAGGGTGTACTTAGTTTGTCACACTTGACTCTCCATTTTGGCCTAGTTTTTGTTAAATAAATAATGACACAGTTTAATATGTCATGTGTTGTTCATCTGAGGTTGTATTTACCTCATTTTAAGAACTGCCAAGGGCCAGATGAGTTTTATTGTGTCCTGATATGTAAAATCATATAATTCAAAAGGGTGTATTTTTTTTTCACATGACTGTATATTTATTTGTACTATTTTTAACAGTATTGTCATTTATGTCTAAGATGGCAAAGCTGAATTTTAAGCAACAATTACTCAAGTCTTCATTCTAATATGCTGATTTGGTGCTCAAGAAACAAATCTTGTTGTTAAAAACTTTTTTTATAACACTATAAATACACTAAACACATTTTTTTGTGGAAACCATGATACATTTTCAATTTTTTTGATTTCTTAAAAAAATTACAATTAAATTAAAACTAAATGTATTTGTTCATATAGGGGAGAGCTACCGTGTGCCAGCTACTTCAAAAAGTTATCAGCTTGCAGGAAATGTGGCTTTACTGACCAGGAACATCAAAATCATTGGTCAGGAGTATCCAGAAATGTACACACAGTCTTATGGAGCCAGAGTCTTGGTGGGAAGCTTCTCCAGTGGAGGGATTGATTACAGAGGTATAATCAGGGCTTGACATGAACTTTTTTGCTCACCAACCACTGTGGCTAGTGGTTTTCCAAAGTTACTAGCCAGTCAGCATTTTCACTGGCCACAATTTTGACATCGATACCATTGAGTAAAACTGCCATTTAGGTTTTTTAATGTTATCTCATAATTTGGCAGCAGGCATATTAGGCTGCTGTCACTGTAAGACTTGACTCACAGATCCATTATCCTGTTACATATGTTTCTCAACTTTTTTTTTTCTTGAAAACATAACTGACTGTGTTTACATGAATATACTTCACCTTCCCCAGCTCCACCTGTATAGATCTGCTAAAGATAATTCATGTACGCTATATGTTGTACAGCAGCAGCATGTCTTACTTGCTCACAGCAGCGTGTCATGATATTTTTGTATTTGTGTAAGTAATGAAAACTTACTAAAGTTGATGATTATTTGCCTCACAGGAAAAGCCCAGATCAGAAATGTTCAGTTCTACCACACCGGGCAGGAAGGATGGAACGACCCGTCAGACCCACGTTACTCTCTGGTGTTTTATAATCTGGGAGAGGTGAGAGAAAGTCTTGATCCAGTACATGTCCATTCCAGAATATCACAAATATTCCTTTCAACTACTTATTGTCACAATATTTTTAGGTGGTTGGTGAGTCTTACGTCCAAGGATGTGCTTTTCATGACGGCTTTGCTCCTGCTATTGGTGTTTTCGGAACTGACGGACTGAGTATCGATGATAATGTGATCCATCACACCGTTGGAGAAGGTGCAGATTCAACGGCTATTAAACACTTTTAAACCAAATATAATCATAATGAGTTGGGTAATATGATTTAGCACTTTTCTATTCTGCACTTTTTATTCCAATTTCCCAGGAATCAGAGTCTGGGGTGACAGTAATGCCATCAGGAGGAACTTGGTTACCCTGACACTGTGGCCTGGATCGTACAACGGCAGAGCGGAGGAATTTAACTTTGAATGGAATGCAGCCATTGAGGTAACCCTTAAAGAAATATTCTGTGATCAGATCCTAGTACCACAAAAAATCATTTTGACAGCACTCCAAGGTACAAGAATGGTATGGTACATGTTCAAAAAACAGTATTATCATGGTCAATCATCAAAATATCCATTGTATTACTGGCTGGTAGATTAGTACTAGATAAAGAACTGATATATTAGTGTTGATGTTGTAGGTGAGTGAGGCAACCAATGCAATTCTTCAAGGGAATATTGTTGCTGGCTATGAACGAGTGGGATTCCGAATTGATGGTGAACCATGCCCAGGTATAGAAGCCAATAATTATTCAAAAATAAAACTATAACACTAGAAAATTTTGAATAAAACACATTTAAACAAATACATTAATTTATAGAAGTGAATTTAGACATCGCAATATTATAATGTACAGTTTTTTTTAAAGATTAACTTTATTACTAATTTATTCATGTATTCCAACAATATTTCAAAAGGATCTCCAAATTCAGTGGCTCAATGGAGTCAGAATGAGGCACATGGCGGTCTGTACGGACTCTACATGAATAAAGATGGACTTGCTGGTTGCTCTCAAATCCAGGGGTTCACTGTCTGGAGGAGCTTTGATTTTGGCATTTATGTTCAAGTAGGATAAATGATCTGCAAACTTCCTACTATAATTACAGTACAAAGCCAAGTGTTTTATTGGTCAGATAAATTGTTCATTTCTAGTTATACAAATGCACTGTACTGTTCTGGTGAGCATTCCTGTTTTCTTCTCACTTCCAGGTATTGATGAACGTGTTAGTTTCTAACGTGAGCCTGATTGATAATGGAATGGGTATCATGTCTCTCATCTACAGTCCTCCCTCGCTCAGCCACACATACTCTGACAAAATAGTCCGTGTACAGGTAAGGATGCACTATATTTCTCTTCGGTCAAAACTAAAGGCCAATTTACACTGCGCCGACAGACAGACAGCTACAGACACTTTGTAGGGTCAATGAGAGCATCTGTCAGCTCTCATTTGCGCAGTTTGAACATGTTGAATCTGCATTTATTGAGTTTTGGAATGTCTGTGAAGTTACAGACTGTAATCTGGTGACTGTTACTGTTGGTCGGTATCTGTTGGTGCAGTCTGAATTGTCCTTAAGAAAAGCATTCTTATTCTGTTCATTTTTTTAATTACATTTTTCAAAAAATCATCTCTACAGGGTGCCCTGATTGTGGGCAGCAGCCCTAACTTCAACTGTTTTGACAGTCTATCCACAACTATGACCTATGTTATGCTCAGCAAGAGCCACAGAGCCCCTCGCCCCCCCAATGGTACAATGCATATTAAAGAATCATCTATGCACTACTGAATACATTTCTTTGATGTAACTGATCCATTTTCCATGCTGATTCTAACTGTGTGCAACAGGTGGAAGGTCTGGAATTTCCTGGCCAACATTTGAATCTAACCACAATAATGCACCACAAAAGCCTCACACTGGACTGATGAGCTACAATGCCATAGCTGGTCTAATGACTGTCTCTGGTGAGTCACATTGCTTCAAAATGTCCCTCTTCAGTTTAAAACTTTCATAATACAAACAAAGAGCATCTATTTACACTGTTTCTATTTACAGACACAACTTTTGTTGGGTTCAAGAATGTGTGCTCAAAGGAGACAAATTACATGTTCATGACCAACCCGGGAAATGAGGATCTACAACATCCAATCAGTGTTGAGAGGATAGCCAAGATAAACAGCACAGAGGACGCTCTGGCATACATTCATCGGCCTGATCTGGGGTAAATCAAAAGCTTATAGTCAATGTCAATTCACAAAGTTTACACCGTTAATTAAGAAGGTATGAGACAGACAGTGTGAGACAGTCCACTAAATTGTAATTAAGCATTCTACATCTGAAACAGAAACAGAAACGAAATCATTTAATTTGAACTGAATGAGGGGAGTGCCCTCTGGTGGACAACCAGGGCACTCCAGCTGGTGATTGTGACAGATATTCATATGCAGCTTTTTTGACTAACCTATTTGGAGTTCGTAGACTAGTCCGTTTAAATATTTTTACATTAATGAAGTTAGTCATGGTGTGCATCTCTACTGTTAATAAACTATTACTCCTGAAAAAATAATTATGAAACATTATAAGGAAGACAACACTGAAAAAGTGTGATTGAGAGAACAATGTTGGGAGGACCAAAAAATATGAAGTGACTGATTTTTTTCATACTTATATCTCAGCAAGGTGAACCCATCAGATTGTGTGGACATGGACTGTGATGCTAAGAAGAAGACGATGTTGAAGGATCTGGATGGCAGTTTCCTGGGTGCAGTTGGAGCAGTGGTGCCCCAGTCTGAGTACGAGTGGAACGGGGATCCCCGACACGGACTGGGCGATTACCGCATCCCCAAAGTCATGCTCACCTCTCTCAACGGCAGCCGGATACCTGTGAATCAAATCGCTCCTTACAAAGGTACAGTATTTACAGTGATCTAAGAGAGAGAACTTGAAATGATGGAGCTGCTTTTAACGTTTGACGTGTCTGTTTTACCTGTGCAGGAGTGATCAGAGACACCTGTACGTACATGAACACCTGGCAGAGCTACAAGTGCTTTGGGCTCAACTATAGGATGCTGGTCATCGAAAGTTTGGATGCAGACACAGAAACCAGGCGTCTTTCACCTGTAGCCATCCTGGGGGACAAATATGTGGATTTGGTGAATGGTATGACTCTTACCTCCCCCTGAAACACTTACTATTTTATGCATAATATTGTTTAGGATTTTATATAAGCAGAAAAGGTTTTATTGTGTGTTGTTGAATTTTAATCTTACTGTGAATATCTTGTTGTTCCAGGCCCACAAGACCACGGCTGGTGCGCCGGCTACACGTGTCAGAAGCGAGTGTCTCTCTTCCACGCCATTGTGGCCACTAATAAATCCTTTGACATCTTTTTCACCAGCACAACACCACAGAAGCTGAGACTTATGTTACTGAATGCTGGACCTACAGAGGTTAGTTAGATGGCTTATACTGACAATAGACTATATTGATCTATAAGTATCTACAGGTGATGCAACATTTTGAATGATAAAAGGCATATTAGGATTTTATTATTAGGTATTATTCTGCATTGTTATTAAAAATACATAATTTTATTTCCATTTTGTCTTCTGATTTATTTTAAGATTTTTTCAAATGACATTTGTTTTGTTTTTTTCTGAATTTTGCAGAACTTTGTGTATCTTTTAAATATTACAAATAAATTGACTGATGAATCAATACCAATCAATTAGTTGTATTGATTGATACACACATATACATACACAAATATATACACACATAATGTATATAATCATTTAATGTAAGAACATTTAAACATAATTGTTAAACATAAAATTGTTACATGTAATAATCATATAATAATTGATAATAATAAAAAAGTTTTCATAATAATAATGTATTAATTTATTAACAGATATTATGTAAAATAATATAGTAATTTCAAAAAATAAGAGTAATTTGTTTATTAATTTATTTATGTTACTATATAGGCTATGTTTTTTTACATATTAGTTAATATTTTATTATTTAAAAGCTACAAAACACAATCCAGAAAAATTGAGCCAGTTGAGAATGAATCCTAAAACAAATAAATAAGTACATTATGGTCAAAAGATATCCAACACTGCATCAAAATAAATGTGAACGCAAACCTACTATTATTTTATACATTTTATTATTTTATATTATTTTATTCAAAAAAAAATATATATACATTTTATTTTTTATTTTAACTTTTTCAGTAGAAACTTAACTACAGTAATATTCTGTTGTTTTCAGGCTGTCAGGGTTGCTGTATTTTACTCAAACCCTCAGCGTCTGGATGTGTACGTTAACAATAATTTAGTTGGTCCAACAAATGCTGATTGGAATGCTGATAAAACTGACTACACTCTGCGTGAGCCAACTTATACAGGTAGAGTACAAACACAATGATGCACAAAATGCAGGCCAGCAGACCATTTTTGTGAAAAAACACATCACAATTATTACTTTGATTCCTCTCTGTGCTCCTCAGGGCAATACGTTCCTAGTTTCAACTCCAGTCACGGCTCCAACTTCTTTGACCAGGACTACAAAATGCTGAACATACTTCTTCGAGGCTCAGAGCCGGTCCAAATCCGCACCTCCCCGGTTTTGTTCCTGGCCTTCAACCTCCCAGCCATGACTGAGGCGGAGTTCTTCGGGACAAAACTGATCAACAATCTAGCTTTACTCCTGAAAATACCGGCGAACAAGATTCGAATTACCAACATCGTCCGCGAGGGTACTAATGCGAGACGGAGGCGCTCGACAGGACTGACGGTGCAGGTGGAGATCAGGGAGCCCCCTGTTCAGACATCATCCACCAACAGCACCACTGGTGAGAGCAAGAATTATATTAATGACAAATACAACATTTAGATCACAATACAATGTCTTAATATTTATAAACCATCTGCAGAAGACCAACAGTTTGCGGCCCTGAAGAACATTGCTGACGATCTGGGCCGCGCTGCTGTCTCAGGCAATCTGAGTCAGTCCATCGGCTTCAATGTGTCATCCCTGGGCATCATCCCTCCTCCACCCTCTTCCAGTGACTCCACCTGGAACGATGTAAGATGCTAATAAATCACTTGACCAAACTCACTAACATTTTAAAATGTTATGATGATGTTAAGCAGCATTTGGGAATTTTAATTGAAACATATTTGACAGTTGACATGAAGTTGATATTTAAAGAAATCGACCAAGCAACAATCTGGGTTACAGTGGGGCACTTACAATGGAAATGAATGGGGCCAATCCATGAACATTAAAATACTCACCTTCATTAGTGTCTGCATCAACAACAAATTGAATCATGCCATTGAACCAATGACAAAAGCAAACAACAAATTGTGCTAATATACACCGCATGGCATGCTGTAATTATGATCATAACACTTATCTCAATACTGAAATGCCAGATTAATCTTCTAAGATTAATAAATCTAAAAGATTGGTGTCAGGTAGGGGTGTGACGGTTATAATAGTGAGACATACGGTTATAGTTGAACACCGTCACATCAATACATATACGTATAATTAATAGTCGGGCAGAGATGCTCTACAGTGGAGCACACAACTTGCTTTTCCTTATTTGAGCTGTAACGGTCTCTCTCTCAGGTGGCCACCCAGGAGGTGACCCGTGAAGACCAGCAGGTGGAGACGGTCAAGACGGTATCATCTCTGAGGGTGGCGATACAGCCAGTGGCCGGATCGTCCCCCGGACCCCTCAGCGTGCAGCCCAGCATCATGGCTCTGGACGCAGCGGTGAGATTGTATTAAAGGGATAGTTAAAATGAAAAATGAAAATTAGCCCATGATTTACTCACCCTGAAGCCATTCTAGGTGTATATGACATTCTTCTTTCAGACATTTCAAAGAAAAAATGTCCTGGCATTTCCCAGCTTTATAGTGAGATTCAATGGGTATATTTTTTCAACCGAAGCACATTAATCCGTGATAAAAGTGATCGAAACGGCTCTGCAATGGTTAATAAAGAACTTTTGAAGTGAAGCGATGCGTTCTTGTAAGAAAAATATCCATATCTAAAACTTTATCGACTAAAATAATTAGCTTCGGGCAGACGGTCGTACGCAAGTCGACCTACGCCCAGAGAGTAGCCCTTGAACTTGACGCGCAACATAATGACGAACGCAGTTGCCCAGGCCTGTTTGTTTGAACCGCGAGAGGCGTCAAAGCTTATGCTATTCCTACATCCTACATCATACATGCATTAATTGTTACTCTTTTGGCATTAGTTCACTTGCGTAAGGCCGCCTGCTACTTGAAAAAAAAAATATATACCCATTGAGTTTCACTATAAAGCTTAGAAGAGCCAGGACATTTTTAGTATAACTCTGATTTTATTCATCTGCAGTGTTGTGCAAGTTACTTCCAAACTGTAATACATTAGGTATTACTTGTTACTGTTATTTAAAAGTAATTCATTACCTTACAATATTACTGTCTCAGAATTGTAATGCGTTACATTACTCATGTATTACTTTTGAGTTACTTTCACCAAAATAATTAAGTAGTACTTAACTTTGGGGCTGTAACGATATGCAATATGAAACCGAAATCGCGATTCGCCACACGACTCAGATCCACGAACCTACAGAATCGCGACACACCTCTTCCAACTCCAGCGTTATTCTCCTTACCGTCCAGATCCAATGCTGCCTTATCGTTAAATTAGGCTATTAGTATTATTTGAAGTTAACATTATAAAATACGTAGACCTACACCACAAAACTAGTTGAGGATAAATTATTTAAAATTCCAGCATTATGGACATGACATTTGCAGTCAAAACTTGAAATAAAAATTCTCAGAAAATACATGTATTGAAACGTATATAGGCTACTTCCTTAAAGGACTCCAGACATTAGACAAATATCAGTCTATGTTTTATTTTTAATATTAGGGAAAAGACACACATTCATGCGTGACAAAAAAAATAGGAGGCAAAATATATTTTTTGTAATTCTGTTAATTACACTGCGCAAATCGGATGAGGAGGGGTTGGCATTTTAGTTTTCGTGTTCGCATTTATGAGGGAAAAACAATGTTACAGACGCGACCGCTCTGAACTGGCACAAAAAGACTGCTTTAAAACTTTCACATAGTCTGTTGCCTTTAAGAAGTAAAATACACTGTAATAAAACTGTAATACAAGCCTGACTGAACATGTAACGAGTAAAATATTACTGAAAATTGATTAGTAATGCCTTACACTACTGCGTTACAGCAAAAAGTAATATGTTACTGTAATGTATTACTTTTGTAATGCATTACTCCCAACCAGTGGTGGAGGAAGTACTGAATCTCAGTACTTAAGTAAAAGTACAAATACCCATATAAATATTTACTTTAGTAAAAGTAGAAGTAACACAATGACAACCATACTTAAGTAAAAAGTAAAAAGTATTTTATTTTAAATGTACTTTAAGTATTAAAAGTAAAAGTACTTGCATAACAATTTATTATCTTAATGTCTATTTTCTAATGATTAATAAAACATTTAATTCTAACTCATTCAACCTAATAGCCTACTCCTATAATGATGTTCAATAATGATGGAAAAAAATGTCACCATTTCTGAAACAAGCTTGCAATTAGGCAATATACACATCATGCTTATCCTTACTATATGTTAATAACTATGTTTGGCAGTAAACGAGATTAATTTATGGTGTAATTCTGAACCTCTTGGCTTGCCATAATCCTAACCAAACCAAACGTATATTACACACGGTGTGTTTCCTATGCACGTAAAAACAAATTTTCGTGTATGAGTTGCTGTTGCACGATAAACACACTGCGTGTGAGACGCATTTAGTGTGACCGGGTTGATATACTGTATCTATGGCAACCAAACGTCACTGGTGAGACAAACGTGCAACGAACGGACGGTCAGATTACGTTTTGGCAGGGGAAAAACTGATCAGAAAATCTAACGAAAATGTAACAGAAGTTGTAGAAATGTAGTGGAGTAGAAAGTATAATAATTGCTGCAAAATGTAACGAAGTAAAAGTAAAAAGTAGGCTCTATTTATTGTACTTAAGTAAAGTAAAGATACGTGAAAAATGTACTTAAGTAAAGTAACGAAGTATTTGTACTTCGTTACATTCCACCACTGCTCCCAACACTGTTCATCTGATAGAAGGATGTCATTGTGGCAATTTTAATTTTGGGGTCTGTCTCTTTAATTGAAATGGTTCTCACTGCTGAACATGAAATTCACGGGGAGGAATTTCACCTCCCACCTTACATACACCGAAACCTACCCAGCTCCGCCCCCTGATCCCTAAACCCACCCCTAATCCCTAAACCCAACCCTAATCCTACCCATCTCCACCCCTTGGATCGTGATCCGACTCCTCCCCTTGGATTTCATGTACTGCATTGAGGTGCTACTGGTTTAATTCGGATTGGTGATTGGCTTCTGTAACTGGAGAGTATGTGTCTACGTCATCAGTTTGTGAGCTTTTTCTTGCGTTATTCATAAGAATCCTTTTAATCCAATCAATGTGCTGTATATGCATGAGAACGCATTACAGTGGAGAATTCAAACGTCATCAGAGTCCAGACCGCTTCTGCACTGTTTGGGCACATGTCATAAGTATATGTTTCCTCAGTATTATAGTAACAGTGGTTTCTGCATGGAACGCCATAATAAGTTTAACAACAATTGCAATGCGGATCACATTTCGGATACTCTATTGCTCCAATTATGAAATTAAGAATTACTGGTGTAATGCTACCTAGGTGATTGATTAGGAAACCCCACCTGGTATCGAATAAGCAGAGCATCTTTTTTGTGTGTCTGTTTCCAGGGTGACTGTGTGTCCGTGGGTGTGACGAGTCTGACCATCTCTGCTGTACTCAAAGATGCTAACGGGAATCCAACAGAGGGGCTTTACGGAAACACCACCATCCCGTTCAGTGGCTGCTGGGCCAATTACACTGACTTAGCCATCTTCACAAGTGGTGGGTCATCTCTATTAGCCTTTATGATTTGGATTTTTTGGGGGCCAATGTAACTTGTTATTTTAAGCATTTTTGATAATTTCTCTCTCTGTACTTCTTCTAAAGGTGATAACTTGAAGTTGGCCTTTACTCTAAATGAATGGAAAGCTGAGTCCAGATCTTTTACGCTCAGATCACCTACAACCCCGTCTTCTATAGTCGTCACTACGGACGATGATTTCCCCAGCATCTTTGACTCCAGTCCAGCTATCTGGTCACCATCTGTGTATCTGCTCATATTGTTGAGTGGTTTACTCCTGCTCAGGGGAATCTAGAACCAATGAAGAAGTGCACTCACATACAAATAATATATATAACCTCACCTTCAAATGATTTGCCTTTGTCTTAGATACTTCTGTTGTTTTCACATATGACCATTATCTGTAAGCTACAACTATTATTCTTTTTACAAATGTTTTTGTTTGCTTTAAATCTATTCATATTACTTTACTTTGGAAATGATACATTTATATGCTTTCTTATATGCTTAATAAAATCAAGTTCTATCATACTTCTGTTGTCTTTTTTTCTACATTAAATTCTTGAACATACAAACGCCAAACATTTCCATTGGCATGAAATCAAAGTTGTGATCTTTTCTTCCTTCTGTTATAAATTATACGTGTGAAATGAATGTTGGATGGGACTTGATATTGTCCATCGGGAAACAATTGGATCTCATATGGTCTAATGTGAGTGACAGCCAGGTTCTGTCACTGTTCATGGGTCTGTGTGTTTATCCTTGCATGTGTTGTGTTTCTCTTTGCCTTTCAGCATTGCTGGGCAACTCATTACACTGACAAATTAATCAGGCCAACCTCACCTGACACTCATTATCTCTTCCCACATCTACCCTTGTGTTGCAGTCAGTCTTTGGCCATGTCCACACTAATACGTTTCCGTTTGAAAACGTATATCTTTCTCTCCGTTTTGGCCTTCCGTCCACACTGAGACGGCGTTTTAAGTCAACAAAAACGTATCGTTTGGAAAACGCTCTCCAAAGTGGATAAATTTGAAAACGCCGTTTTCGCATTGTAGTGTGGACAGTGAAACCGGAGGTATTTCAAAACGATGACGTTAATTTAGTCATGTGATCCATGTAGTACCAATGTTTATCGGTATTGTGCCTGTTATGTGTTATTAATTTTTACACTATTGCTAAAATATGCTACTTTCTATGTTACTTAATATGTGCTGTTCTTCATAGCACAGTACTGCAAAGATGACAGATAAATACTCACATTTGCTGTCCTGCGGCAAAACAGGAGAGCAGTTGCATTTTAGACCAAACATATGGTGACTGAATGCGACTTGGACGCATCAGTGATGGTGAGATATTTTGCTAAATAAAATTATCCTGTTATTGTGCGATAACATTATTATTTATTTTCCCATCTGTATCATCTCAGTGAGCTTTTGTGAATGCGCAGTAAAGTGAATTTAGAAGTTTCTCATCCACATTGAAACGTCGGAAAACGTCTGAAAACGCTAGTGTGGACGGAGAGCGTTTTTAAATGAAAACCCCGTTTTCAAATGTATCCGGATTAATGTGGATGTAGCCTTTGTCAGATCGTTGTTTGGTTCATGTCTGCCATTTTGCTCCTGCCATCCTGTGTTTTATTTCCTTGCCTCTTGTTCATGTTGCTGCTGCTATCTCTTCGATTACCCTGTCATATATAACCTGCTGTTGCAACATCGTCTCGGTTACGCATGTAACCCTTGTTCCGCGAAGGATGGAACCGAGGCGTTATGTCAAAACGACTGGCGAATGGGGTCTCACCCGAGAGCCCAATCACCTTAGCGTTGTACAAAATGAGCCAATGGTACGCAAAGTACCTTGATCAGCAGAATTTGCATCGCAAGCACTGCCCCGCTGTATGTGTATATAAGGAGCAGTGCCTGCATTCTTGCATTCAAGTTCTTCGCTGAGGAGCCGGGAGGTGTGTCACGGCTGTTCAGAGGTACAACGGTAGTGGCAAGGAGACATAATGTCTTTGTTCCCTCCTTCAGGGAACGAGGGCTACGTACATAACGTACATAACCTGGACGTTCCCTTTCAGTCAGTCATGTTCTATGTTACGTCAGAACAACTGAGAATGTGGTACTATCCAGTCTTCCAGTGCCCTGCGCAAGCCAGAGATCCATGTCATGAGGCCAGCATAAGCGAAGGGCTAGGCTTAACCCAAGAGTTACCAAGGTACACTGGGAAGCAAATTTCTCTGAGGTAAAAAAAAATCTCTGATCTCTGATTCATCCAACTGGGCAGCACACAGGAGTTAGACGTCAACAGTGCTGGATGAACCCAGGGTTCAGAACTGTGGAACTCACCTGAGGAGTGTAAATGCGCCAAAGCCCTGGAGGAAGCAACACCCCTGGTCGACTGTGCCTTCACCCCTAGGGGCATGGCAGAATTTGGGCTTGGTAAGCCAAGGCTATATCATCCACTGTCCAGTGGGACAACCTTTGCTTGGAAACAGCCTTACCCTTTTGCTGGCCTTCGTAACAGACAAAGAGAGACAAAGTTCAATCTACGTAAGCACGGAGAGTGTGTACTGGACAGAGCAGTGCTAGGGCTAGGTCTGCCTCCTCCAGGGGTAGAGCTTGCAAGGTTACCACCTGATCCCTGAAGGGAGTGGTGGGAACTTTGGGCACATATCCCCGCCGGGGTCTCAAGATCACATTAGAGTGAGTCGGCCCGAATTCCAGTCAAGCTTCGTCAACTGAAAATGCCTGCAGGTTCCCTACCCTCTTAACTGAAGGCAAAGCCGTCAGGAGCAGTGTCTTTAAGCTTGCCTGAGATGATGCAACGTCAGTCTCCACAAACGTTCAGACTCCATAAAAGGAAATGGAGTCAGAGTCGCAAGTTGCTACATGTGACTGAAGTGTAGACCACCTTGGCAGTTCATGTACCCTACGGTTGCAGAGTTGTCTGTCCGGACCAGTACGTGCTTGCCCCTCAGCAGGGCCCTGAAGTGGTGCAGAGCAAGATGTATTGCTAGCAACTTGAGGAAATTGACATGAGACTGAGGTCGGGGTCCTATGACATCGAGAACCCATGGTGGAGGCATCTGTTGAGACAATGGACTAGGAGCTCTTTGGGTCGTCTATGACTGAGAGCTGGTGACAAGAAAAGAGGGGGAAGAGAGCTCAGAGGCGTTGTGTCGCCCACTTTGATCCGCGCCCTCTTGGCATCTGTAGGTAGAGTTTGTGTTAGTTCTTTCTTGACAAATTGGGTTCCATCAGCCGTGAGGCAAAAGGAAAAGGAGAACAAAATATTCTCCCCCGACCCTCCTCCGGGGTGTTTATCTCAGGATTGGCTGGCATTTGGTACACTATAGAAAATTTCGATTAATTAATTTCTATAGGAGAGGAAGAATTTTCTAAACTTGTTAAATCATTTAAATCGACAACATGCATGTTGGACCCTATACCGACTAAGCTATTGAAAGAGAGCTTCCAGAGGTCATAGATCCTCTTCTTAATAAGTTCAACATGACAGGGGACCACAATCCCCTCATTTCATGGAAGGAGGGTCGGATCATCAAATGGGACTCATCATGTCACTCCAACTGTTTAACTGGCAGCTCTTCACTCTCCGTTCAGACCGTTACACTAAAGAACGAACCTACTCTTCTTCCTACTCATCCCATTGAATACTCTTACCTCATCGAGGCTTTTAGCAAGACCAGGGCATTGGAACTTCCTCTTCACCGCTCAATGCTCCATTGAACTATTACCAGGCGCAGCACCACCTAAGGGTCGAATGTTTTCCATATCACAACCCTAATCCGAAACCACGAGGAACTACATAGAGGGGGTACTTTTAAAGGAGTTCATCAGAGCATATACGTATGTTACCTGCAGCCTCTGTGTGTCTCAAAGACATCACTGTCATGTTTCGATATCCATTGCCTCTGGTACCAGCTGCCCTAGAACAACTTTGCAATGCCAAATAATTTTTCAAACAAGACCTCTGCAATGCCTTTAATCCTTTTCGCATCAGGGAGGGTGATGAATGGAAAACAGCCTTTTCTAACAGCACTGGGCACTATGAATATTTGGTTATGCACTTCGGGCTTGCCAACAGTACTTCCGTATTTCAATCCTTCATCAATGACATCTTTCAGGACATGCTTGATCATTGGGTAATCGTTTACATCAATGACATTCTCATCTATTCCAACACCTATGAGGAACACATCCAGTTCCAGGATTGATGATTAAAAATATTATCCAACCTTGAGTGAGTCTGTCTTCTGAAATAATGAAACAATGACAAATAAATAAAACTATTGGTTACACTATTAAGACTTTGCTTTCTTGTTCTTTTTTTAATGAATGTTTTATGAATTGGTATTCTGTTTAATGTTTTTTGTTTTATATTTGCCAAGCATTAATTTTAAAAACCTTGACATAAAATGATGTAGGGGACTATAGGGATGGAGAAATTAAACCTCTTAAAGATATGAACCTTTTCTCTGATTGTTTCGGGCAATCATTTGAAGTGCAATCAGTGTTGCAATGATTCAATGTAATAATATAATAATAATAAATGGTGGTGTAATTATTTATCGTTTTATTATTTTTATACTGCTGAATGAAATATATGGTTGTGATATTAGTAAATGAACTTGAACTTCCAACCTGTAGAGTGGTCTGGGGTCAGTTGCATAAACAATGACACAGATAATGGATGTTTCATAAGAACTATACGAACGGAAGTTACAATCTGGATGTGTCGTTTGTGCTCTCACTCTTTTTAAACTCATAGTAAACTGACAAATGATATCCCAAAATGATGCTGATTGACAGAACAAGTTTCTTTTTAGAATACATTACAATCATTCTAGATGATGACAACTCACACACTTACAATACGAGCTGCAATTCTTTGCGTTCCTGTTTAGTCTTACGCTTAACAAAAAAATATGTGTTGGATTTATTTACAAAATACATGCACCATTTTTGCATCACACTTTTTTACTAAATCCAAATTGAAACAAATTGTATGTAAAACTAACAAGAAAACCTTTGTTATAATTACATAAATGTATGAGTTCACTCAGCATTCTTTACTCTAATGCAAATAGACCAAGTAATTGCAATATGTTGACTTAACATTTAAGCTTATTCACATTAACAAGAGATAATTTGAGTTGAACCAACATAAAAGTTTAATTTATTTTAGATATTGAGCTTTTAAATCAAAAGTTACAAAGTTACAGGACTTCAAATGCACCCTTCGAAGGATCCAGCCTCGTAATTGGGACTCAGCAACTGATTTTGATGACATCACTCTGGACTTCAGATTCTCATCAGATTTTCTGTCCCATCAAATGCTCTCTATAATCTAAAGTGCCCAGCTAGGTGAATGGAGAATGGCACAAAGTGCAGAGGGGATAGGGAAAGGTTCAGACAGTGTAAATTTGCTTTCCATTGGGGTGAATATGCCTGGTTTAAGTGATTGCTCTGGTCCAGACTTGGTAGCACAGAGTTGATCATATGCGCAAGTCGGCGCATACCAGAAAACTTATGGGACCCATGTGAATTCTCCACAGAAAGCTGTATTTTGAAGCGACGAGGAGATTCAGATAGGAGAAAAACTGCTGCTTTACTGAGCTCAATGGCTCTTGCCCTGCTGTGATAAACTAAACGGTATTGGCTGTTTTAAAAAAGAGGTGGAGCTGTTTGATATGTCCCTCTCTGTTTAAGTCAAGTGGTGCTCTCTGCAGAGTCAATGCCGTCCAGCTGCACCTCTCTGGACATCTATGGGGTGGAGGGATGGAGTTGTGGGTAGGGATAGGGTGTGTTAGTTATTCTAGCTCCATCCATTAGTCCCTAATTACATCCTTTCTGGTCGTCTAACGAGGGGGAGCTAGACGTACTGATTTAGCCCATTTATTTTATTGAAAATAGCATCAAGATCTTTAACAAATGAGCCACTGCTGTTTGGATTTACCATGGTAGCCTAGCCAATCCCCTCTTGCCACCCAGTGGACATAGTACTATAAAAAGAGTGAGCTCTTCTTCAAAAGTGAGCCACTGGTGTTTGAATTCCCCAAGAGTGCTTTAACAAGTAGGTGAGTCTTAATTATCGTCATTGTAAACTTTAATTTTTTTTACACTTTTCTATAACTCTCTCTCTCTCTCTCTCTCTCTCTCTCTCTCTCTCTCTCTCTCTCTCTCTCTCTCTCTCTCTCTCTCTCTCTCTCTCTCTCTCAAATACACCATAGATAAATATTTGCATATACTTTTGATCTAACACTTCAATGATAATCGTGTAGCCTATATAGTATTTTTTGTAATTCTGTCTGTTTTTATTAAGTAGTATACAGCCTTTACTATAATATATATCTGTATATTGTAACAAACAAAAAAAAACCTATGTATATTCATGTTAGTCTATATTGAATGTAGGAGCTTGAATAGGCCTACTGTCTGTTCAGCATTCCAGAGACATATCGTTTTAATATATAAATTATTAGGCTACTGTTACCATTTTTAGGTTAATTTTAATTTTTTTGTAATAGAAATACAAATAGTATATGTGTATATTTTTTTGTACAGAAGGTCTACTCTACAGTAACTGCAGGCTGCTTTGTTTTGAAGCGCGCGAGTCTCAGGATGAGGCACGTGCGACGGGACCTTCACCTGCCGCTCACAGTTTGTATTTTACTGTGCTGGAGTTCCGCAGGTACGCGTTGAATTTATCTTCCACTTTTATTTAAGATATATTTAAGATAATTAAGTTAATCCCAAAAACATTACAGACATTCGTATATTAAAATTAATAGATTTGACTAACCTATTAACTCCGCCCTAAAAGGAGCGCAACGTGTCAACAATGTGACCCCGTATATCGGAAGCGTCAATGGCGGAACGAAACTCACCATAGAGGGTCAAGGTATTTAAAAAAGAGTCACCAATATGCTTTCAAAATGATTACTAAAATCCTTTTCTGATTTACCATGTTTTGGCTCTATTACAGTTTAGGTGCTTTAAAAAACTCTAATAGCGTCGGTGATTTTTTCCAGGTTTTGCTCAAGCCAATCAGTTCAATCTCAAAGCCAATGACCCAAACTTCGGCAACAGTGTGACGCTGGTGTCCCGAACCAGATCTGTTCCCTGTGATGTCGAGAAAGACTCCAGTCACTCCAAACAGATCATTTGTTATACAAGGTAAGCAATTTTGATTGTTCTATCTTGATTGTAGGCCAGTAATTGCATTGTTGACGCTAAAAAGAATTTATATATATATATATATATATATATATATATATAATATATATATATTATACTTTTACATGGTACTCTAATCTAAAGTAAATTGCATGCATGTGATTGGGCTTATAGCTTAAATAATTTTTATTTTATTTTAAATCAACTTCCCCCACTCAACATTGCAGGAAACATTTACTTGTCCTCTAGAAATTTGCATGTTCATTTTGTTACAAACCTATAGGCCTACCGTATGTGACTTCTTTTCTTCTGTGGAAGACATTTTTAGGAATATTCAATCAATAAAATTAAAATTAGACCTGTCCACATGACTTGTGTGCTATATTCCATGTCTTCCAAAATATATTCCATCTCCTGAAGCTCCCAAACATTATTCATGCAATTTGAAATTATTATTTTCATTTTTGCATGCACTTTCCTATAATGTTATTCCAAATTATACTAGGCTATTACTTTTTTATGTATTATATAAAAATATAATTATAAAAAATATTTTTAAGTTCTTTTGATTTGATTGTTTAACATGTTTATTATTGCAGACTTTGGTCTGTCATATGTGTGCATATTATAAATGAAGAAGATATGCATTAAGATATTTTAATTCTTTAAAATAGCTGTGCCGCACAATGATATGTAAAATGACGATGGCATATGTTTCTCTAAATAATCTTTATATTGTATTATATTCAGAGCTCTACCAGAAGATAACTATGAGTTTCGGGTCAGCGTGGATGGCGTGCCAATTCCTCTAAGTAACATTTGTTATGGTAATCAGTGGTATTACGGGTGGTGCATGTTCTATGTAAGTGAGATGGACTTCGATGTATTGCTTACTAATACATATACTCATATCTTCTCAAAATATTACAATATATTTATAAAAACATTCACTGCTTTCACAGAGCCGAACATACTATACACCTAGCATTGAAAGTATCAGTCCACTCTCAGGTCCCCCAGGTAAGTTTTGTTAGTTTTTGTCATTACTCTGCTGCTTTGGTTTATAAAAACTTATACCTTTCACAAAAAAATAAATAAAAAAATAAAAATGAAACTGAATGACCGTTAGGGACTGTGGTGACACTGCGGGGAAGAATCTTTACTGATGTGTACGGAAGCAACACGGACAAAAGCTCAAATGGCCTGAATGCAAGATTTTTAAGGTCTGGAAATATTTAATTCAACATATTTAATGGAAAAATATACCTGTATGAATGTTAAATATATTCTGTCTTGTCATAAAGTGTGTCTGAAACATGTGTCTAATGTGTTTTCTTTTAACAGAGCGTACATGGGAGGCATGCCTTGTGAACTTCTAAAACCCAATTCAGATGAAAAGTAAGTATGTCTAATTTAACTTGCTAATTTAAACATTAATTGTAAATGCACCCTCCATAAATACACATACATTCTTTCAGGTATGGCCTCTTTTTGGATTATGAGGGCAGTCAATGGGGATCCATGAGCTGTAAAATGACTGGAACGTATATTGGTGAGGACACGTTATTATTAAAACATTCAATAATTTTTCATTCACTAGATTTTTGTTAGATTAAATGTCATTGCCTTTGGTTTTCAGGTCATCACAACCTCAGTTACATTATCGACGGTCAATTTGGGAGGTCAGAGAAGTTTGATTTTACTGTACTAAACTTTACATAAAAAAAGTAGACAAAACACATATTTTCGTTTTGTAGGAGTTTGCCAGACTTTGGGGTTTTCAGCATCTCAGCACTGAATAAGCTTGCCATGTTCCAGACATACGCAGGTGTGGATAACATTTATTCTTCTTAAATAATACAGCATGGAATTGCCTGCTCAAAATCTGAAAAAAAACATGGCCGTTCTGTTTCAGAGGTGACAGGAGTTTCTCCCTCTGAGGGCAGCTTATTGGGCGGCACATTACTGACCATTCAGGGACATTACTTTGATGAGACTGACCAACCAGTCAAGGTGTTAGTAGGAGGTAACCCTTTGAAAATCTTTGTGACTAATTATAATTATCCAAATGATTATCTAAATTATTTATAAAATGATTAAATATATATATATTTTTCGAATGTATTTTTTTCCTCCTTAGGTCGTGAGTGTCAGATTCAGAAGATATCAAATGAGAGGATTGTCTGCATAACACCTGGTTATGAAAAAAACAACATGACAGTGTTTCCTGGTAAGAACGAAGTTTATCTGAAATCAGATCTTTTATGGTTATCTTATATTACTGTAACAAACTTTTCCATAGACACTGTTGGCACGACAGTGGACTTCTGCGCTCCACACGCGAGAACATTTGACTTTGACACTGTTGAAGTGTCACGACACATTATCTCAAACAAGAACATGATTCTCTTTTGTCACGTAACTGATTGTCCGTTTTCAACAGGGCATTTTAAGAGGCCATCACATAATTGACAGCAAGGAAATTCGAATTTTAACATTTTAATATTCATCTCTTTGATCATGACATAAATCTATCTAGACCAGGGGTTTCCAATTCCAGTCTTCATGCCTTCACGTTTCTTTTATCTGACGCGCTCAGTTAATGGGGGGGTAATATTCGACCATGTGTGCTGCAAAGTGCGTTCATTTTCATATTAAACATCACAACATACATTTATCATTCAGTTTAGGGCTTTTGAATTTGACAAATTAGATTAAGTGAAATGTATAATGAGTTCATATGTGGATACTATATAAATAATATAAAATAAATATTTATATGGATTTTATACACATGTATATTAAATGAAAGTATGGTAATTTATATCAAATTTATTTTAAAGAGTATATTATGGCATCAAACCTTAAACACCTCTAATATGCGTGACTTGAGTTTTGTCTGTGTTTGATGACACTGCAGGTGTTGCAGTTTAACTGATATCCTGTGCTAAGGTAGTATGGAGCAGTGAATACTGTGTAGGGACCCTGTCAATCGGGATGCACATGAGTTCATGGTGGTCATATAAAATGAGCGGGGAGGCGCAAAGACTGGAATTGGAAACCCCTGATCTCAATTACGGGGCTGTTTGCACGACACTGTTTTCAACTAAAAATGTTAAACTTTTTAAATAGTCATTTACACGACAAGGGCGTTCAACGGGTTTCAAAGTGTAAGTTTTGGACAACGGTATCCGTGTAAATAACAAAAACGTCAATCTCTGAAAACGGTGACGTCATGCGTATCACAGTGTTTCATCGCCATCTAATGGCCTGGGAGCAGAACACAGCATTTTAGTCACTGATCCTTGTGAATGGGGATCACTTTGACAATGTACATGAAAAAACTCATTGTCGTGTAAACGTACCCTAAATGAATAGCTGTAGCTGGGTTTCCATTAAAACGTGAAGCGAATCTTTTTAAAATTTGCAAAAAAAAACAAACAAAAAAAAGGAAACAAATGCAAATTAGGTGTGTTTCCATCAAGTTGTTCACGCGGATGATGGTGGTATTGTTATAACCTAGTAACCAACAGTAAATGAAACCCCTACAAACATCAAGCCAAGCCATTCGACAATTTAAGGAAAAATATAAAAAGATGAAGGCTTGTGCGGTTATCTATTTTTAAATGCCTTTGAATGAAGGATTGAATAAAGGCTTTTTATATTTTTTCTTAAATTCTCTAGTCCTAAATTGATATGTTTTATGAGTTTATAACCATTCGCACTAATTCTCGTTTTTACACAAGTCAAAAACCATCTCAAGCAAGGGTAATTCTTTTTGCAAATTAAGGGATTTTGGGCGGGGAAATTTGCATTTCCATCACTCGTTTCTGACACGATACTTCAGCATGCAAATAAAAACAGGGTAACATAGCTTGTGATTCATTTATTGATCTGCAAAAGTTTTTTTTATTAATTTAATTAAAAATTTAGTGTAATTTAAGGTAATTTTATTTTATTTCAGGTCTCCCCTACTAATTAAAAAAAATAATTAGACAACATGTAAAATGTACATTTATATTACAGTACTGCCTTGATTGTATTGAGTGATGATTATGTTTGTAGGTGGCAGAGGTTTTAAAATGGAGATGTGGAACAATTCTTCTCCAAACCTTCTTGAGGACGTCCTGAAGTATAATTCCAGTAGGCCTGGATATTCCTTCCAGTGGGTGGATTCGCTGTCGTTTATTTGGCCCAATGAAATTGATAACTTTGTGGCACGATTGAGCGGTTTCTTTGTTCCAACGGAGACCGACAACTACTATTTCCGAATCAAAGCAGACGACCGATGCCAGCTATATTTCAGCAAGACAGGTCTTCCCCAGGATAAGGTACCTGAATGACAATAAAATTATAGTTTCATAATTTTAGTAGTTATCAATGTAAGTTAATTATCTAGTTAAATGTGAGTTGGCTTTTACTCATCTCACTTGCAAAAAAAAAATACAAAACGATTCAGTATTACTCAAAATAAATAAGAAAAGTGAAATATAATCTCAGAACATAATGACACCTGCAATAATTAAATATATTAAATTACACAAATATACTTTATGTAATTAATCTCACTTTATTAACCAAAGTCTTGCTGCTGCTGTCCTTCAATGATCCACTTCAACCATACTGATAAGCAAAAATGACTTTAGATAAAGATCAAGTTTGTTTATTTTTTTAAAACAATACTGCTAAAAAAGCAATAAAGAAACTTTCTTCTCCCGCATCCTATTTTTCTTCAATCCAAAATGGCTGAACAGCCATTGTTTGAGCCGCGCTCTCAACAGGTGTGAATCTTCTGAAGAATAAAAAAAATATATAAATTGTGTAAAATAGCCTTTACATTACCCAAATTTTATTGTATTTTTTGTTATTAAAAAGCAAACAAGCAAGCCCAGCCCAGGTGAAAAAGACAAAAGTAAGCAATTAGGTTACACAAGTAGTTACTATTTTAGGCAGTAACACAATATTGTAATGCCTTACATTTAAAGTTACTACAGTTACAATGCCTGTTCGCACATTGACATAAAAAGGTAGTTTGTGACGTAAGAAACACCAGCCATTTAAAACGTATTTTTTTTTTTTTTTTTACTGGAGTTTCAAGAAGAAAATTCTCTTGAAATAAATATTCATATTTATTCATATTACTCATATTAAAAATACCATAAAGACATATAAACAACATTAAAATTAATATTGTTTAACTTTAAAAAAGTGTGATTTAATGTAAAGCAAATGTACTAAACTAAAAATACATATATTTTATACTAATTATATATTTTATGAAATAAATTCAACACACTATATTACTATTTAAAAAAAATCAAAGCCATATTTCTAACCAAGCTGGCTCCAAATTTGAAGTTGATATCACAAAAATTGAGCCTAGAGGTTTTAAAGTAACACTTCCATGGTAACACAATGTCCTTCAAAACTGGTTTACAGGAAGAATTTTGAGTATTTATGCTTTCGAGGATACCTGTTACAATTTAATACCGTATACATAATATTTTTGTAAAATGCAGTGTAACATTTTAATTTTAATATGGAATATTTGTATTAAATTCTGTGTACATTTTTTTTTTTTTGTTATTTCAGGTTAAGATTGCATCACAGCCTTACCGAACTAGCAGTTTCTTCAGCTATAACACTCAGAGGTCAGACGTCATGCACTTAGAGAAAGGAAAACTGTAAGTAAAGGTTCCCAAATAATACATAATGATCAAAAGTCATCATAAATATATGTTCTAAATAACTCTTTTAGTCATTATTATTGTTTTATCCAATATACCCCCATCTTGGATATAAAATGATTGTCTGCACATGAAAAATCTTTCAATGTGCTACAGGTACTACATTGAGATTCTAGTGCAAGAGTATGGAGGAGCAGCATCAGTGGATGTGGCCTTTTTCAAAGAGATCAGCCCTTTCACAGTCCAGCAGACAATTGAAGCTGTTAATGAGAGACAACAGATTAACGCGTACTATAATGTAGCACCTGAAAAACAGGTAAGTGAGCTCACAGATGCGTTTTAGGGAAAGGAAGGGGCTTAGGAATTAATTTCCTGCATTGCATCTGCAGAAACTCAGTCTCAGAGAAAAGCTCCTCTACCTGCTATATGTCTTTTTTTTTTTCTTTATTGTTTTAGGTGGTTCGTTTCATGGGGTGGATGCTAGTAACTCCCATTAGCGAGGTCCAGACTCTGAGAATCAGAAGTGATTGTTTCTCTCTGAGCAACTGTGAAAACACATACTACTTCCTGGCATATGGAGATCTTAAAACAGGTGCATTAGTTCACACAGCACTATAAATTATCCTCATTTTTGCATTTACGCTTTTGCTCTTCCTCTAGAGACGTCTTTTTGTTAGCATGTTTGTATTGTTTACTGGAGTTGCTTTGCACATTGTAGGGCCGATCCCAGTTAGTGCATCGGCGATGGAGTTGCAGAACGCTCTGAATGATTTGTGGACGATTAAACCAGACAGCGTTACAGTCACAAAGCTAGAACTGGACAATGAGTCACTGTACAATGTGACATTCAACTCTAACAGAGGTGTTTATTTTTTACCACATTTAATTACATACTTTATATGTAGGCTATATTTTAATTCAAACATTGATTCTTATTTACGTTATCAGTTATTAGGGTGTTTTATGTTACCGGTGATGTTGTATACCATTTAAGAATTTTTTTTTTTTTTTTTTTTATCTCAGGTGACTTTAAGGATCTTGATTACTTGATCATGGGCTCAGATACTAACATCACAGTTACTGAGGACGTGAAAGGCCGGGCCAGCATGGAGACGTTCACACTGCTGTGGGGTGGAGTTCCGTCCATCCCTCTGCCTTTCAATGCTTCTGCAGCTGAGGTTTTTGCTTGTTTTATATTTCTTAATATTTACCATAGAATAAAATGATAGCCATTACAGTCCTGTGTACAAACAGTTTGAATGCTTTATTAAAGGTGTATTCAGCATTAGAAATGATGATCAGCGCTAAATGTCCAGCAGAGATTCCGACCATGGAGAACACTAATGTGAAATTTTTCAGAGATTATGAGACCACCACCACAGGGGTGAGCAGATGATCATGTTCTACATGCAGAGGGCATGCCTACCTAATTGAAATCAAGTCAAGTTTGCCTTGAAAATAATGTATGGCATTACGTGTAGCATTATAGACATCGGTTATTTTGTTGAAAACATCACATTTTTGTCCAGTTTTTAGAGCTTTCTTCTTATCAAACAGTTTTCAGGTGATCTAAGCCGCAGAGGGGTCCGGGTCACTGATTCGGAGGCTTTCTGTGGCCGCTGGTCTCTGAAGAATCCAGAGATTCTCTTCAATGTCAATGACATTACAACATCCGGAGCTGTCTACAACCCAATACAGCTACGAACATACAACACTGTAAGCTCCACTAAACACCTCAGTAAATCATCCTTACTAATAGATTTTTCTCAGCATATGAACTTTTCAAAGATAAAAACTGTTATCTATTTTTTTTTTGTAGCTCTGTTTGGCCTACAAAGGGCGTCTGGTGAATGAAGTGGGAATATCGTTCAGTTACACGACTGCAAATAATGTCCGGGAAGAGAACATACGAATCTCTGTGCAGTTTGACTCAACGGATGAGTACGTTTAATCTACTGAACATACAGCAATCTGATTGTCTCTACTCTAGTAACCTAGACGTTCCCATTCAGTCTGTCACGTTCAACGATACAGATGTATTGGGGTCCCTATGGAAAGCGCCACAGCCGCTGAACTGTGTAACAAGTGTCGGAGATGCAGAGACTGGCAAGCTATAGCGTTCCCTTATGGCAACTGCCCACACATAGTTGGAACCGACCCAGTGCCCCATGTAAGCCCAAGTAGAGTAGTCCTCCATACCAAAGGGATGGAAGGGACAGGGCTTACTCTGGGGATAGTCGTAGCTGCTGTTCCTCTAATGTGACATTTAACAGGGGGAAGAGTGCTTCAGATCTCAACTCCCTTTGCTTTTCAGCCAAGACCAGTCTTGTTAACGCTGGAGAAGTGTGCCCAGTCCAGTGGAGAGGGAAGCTACGGAGCTTGAAGGCTGTCTTTATAAATGTTATGTTGGATTTCAAGTCTGCATATTTTGCACTGTATTGTACTCACGGGAAGAAACAGACTCAACCACATACTGTAAATGCACTCCACCTGTGGAATGTCCACGTTAACCTTGCTGGCCCCGCCATTAAGAGGGAAGTTAGAGTAGAGTAGGCAACAGAGCAGCTTCGGGCATTAAAAGGTGCCTTTCACGACTTCTTAACCTGCTCATGAACCTTCGGGAAGAAAGGCACTCTGGCGGAACGTGGCTGTGAACTTTGCGTCGCACCCAGGAACCAAACTTCCTACCGTGAGTGCTGAACTGGTTTGTCTCCAGAGGACAAAAGCCCACTTTACGATGCATGGATTGACATCCAGTCCAAAGTCAGGAACCGACAACATACAGAAACACATGGACGGAAAGAGAAACGCATGGACGGAAAGGCATCTTTATAAAGATCCTTGCCGCCCGTGGTCACTCGCTTTGGAAATCTTCTCTGAATGTTGAAGTGCAGAGGGGTGAGACACTGCAATCTCCGTGCACAGCAGGCTGGATGCAAATCACCTCTGGATGTGCCCTCACACCGGCAGAGAGATCTCCCACGACAAGCTGCTTCAATTGAATTGAAATTGAATGAGCGATCGCTGTCACAACTGCTCTGTTCTGAAGAAAAGTAAGAATGAATTGAGGAATGCCAGTCATATTTGTACCTGCATGTCCGGGTGGGCGTGATTTGGCATGCAAATCTCACTGGCCAATTTCCTTTGGCTCGTTTAGTTACCACTTGGAGGTGATTGGGCTCCCAGGTCAGACCCTAATACGCCAGTTTCAACGTAAAGCCGAACGTGACTTACTGAATGGGAACAAAATGATACCAATATCAAATACATTTTTGTTGTGAGTATAATATAAAACTGAAATTGTAATTCTCAGGTGGAACTACAAGTGTGTGGATCTCCTGAGCTCCATCCAGACAAACTACGAAGGCTCCAACTACCAACTTTTCCAGTTCAGTGTGTATGGAGTGGCAAACTCTGTGTACTTCATAGATGCTGTTCACATTGGACGTACAATCACTGCTTTGGATTCTAATGGTAAATAGGAATTGAATTTTGAATGGTGGCATGGATGTAAACATGCTGGATAATTTATATGATAATTAGGTGATCTATTGGCAAAGCTATTTTTAATTATTAAATCATTTAAAATATTTTAAAATGTAATGTTCTATTATCTCTCTCCACTTCAGTTATAATCCATAGAAGAAGACCACCGGCTCTGGCCAGTTCAGGACTTTTCTTTTCAAACATAATTGTGAGCAAACAAGCAAATGCTTCACAAGTCAGCTATGAGATCACCGCGACACCTTACAACTGTGGCTTTGGTGTCCCACTGTTTGAAATAGGCTTTCTGAAGGTAAGTTAGAAGGTATAAAATGGCTGTTTTGAAGCGCTGGATGTTGCTGATCTTTTTAATGTTATAAGTGATGGTTGGCAACAAAATTTGCTTGTCATTTGAGTTTTTCCTGCAGATTGTGTTGTTAAGTGATCCATGTTCTCAAACTTCAGTCTTCATTTATGTCCAACAGAAGATGCCAAACAGAACAGGAGACCAACTGATTCAAAGCCAAGGGAATGCCACTGTCACCATTATGCGCCCTCAGAAAGCAAGCCCCCCTCTTACAGGAACCTTTAACGTTGAGTTCTTAGGTCGGCGTGTTGAAGGTAAGCATGTTGGCTGTGGGTTTATCTGTCACTTTGTTGTGTAGCTGCTGGAAATCATTTAGTACATTGAATTTCATGTAGTTGCACAGCAGATTCTTGATGTCTAACACTGTTAATCATGTTTCAGGCCCAAAACTTATTTAGTAGAATAGTGAACTCGACTTATTTCTACATAAACCACCATCTCCCAAGTTTATCTGTTTTTTCATGTGGTATGTGCATTGTGTTCCCAGGCCTGGCAGTAGACATCAGTGCTGCGGACCTGCAGTACTCTCTGCAGGGGATCCCAGAGCTTGGCCAGCTGCAGGTGCAGAGATCTGGAGACTGTAGAGGCTACAGCTGGTACATACAGTGGCTCACCATCCCTGGAAATCAGCCTCTGTTAAAGGCAAGAAAGAGTTCAGAGCGCTATTACAATAAAATTAACTGAGGTTTACAAAATGGCAAGGGAACTGATCTTTTTTTTTGAAGTGTTTGTTTAAAAAAATGTGAACAATTTATTAATAATATAACAAAGTCAAAATGGAAAGGTCTTTGCAACCCATTTTTACTTCTGCAATGTGAAATAATTAAAAGAGAAAAGTTATTCAATGAAAAAATAAAATAGGGCCAGTCTTGAGTGTATGCAGTGGGTACGAATATCTTAAGGAGAACAACTGTTTAAGAAATGATTGAGCACCAAATTAGTAGTTCAGAATGATTTCTGAAGGATATGCAGCATTGGTGAGCATAAGAGACTTTGAAAAACCATACTAACCCCAACTTTATATCTTAATTGAATCAAACTTTTAATTTTATACCTGGCTGATTTAACATTTCTTGATAATTTCAACCAGGTCAATGCTTCCAATGTGGTTGGTGTGAACCCTTCATTGACGTCATATGAGATTGTGCAAGGAGGCCTCTTCAAACAGAGAATTATGGGAGACTTTCTGCGCGTGCCTGCAAACAAACCACAGGTGAGTTTCTTACTCACTGCTTTTGCTGCAATAATGTTTGTCCAATATATATTGTTCATATAAATGCAGCTTCTTTTTAAAGCTCTTCCTCATGTTACCTGATGCAGTGTAGCATGCAGATTTCAATAGCGTTACATAGCGGGTCAGGTTCAGGGCCTGTCCGGTTGTTACTCTGTTTGAACATCCACTGTTCTAGGGATTTTGCATGTTGAGAGGATAATGGCTGAACTGAAGATTTTTTAAATTTATTTTCTATTTTAGTATTGTGTTGGGTTTCCTTTTAAATCCTCTCCTCTTAAATGTAAACTTTCTGGGTTTAGGATGTCTAATGACAGAAATGTATATTTATGTGCTTATCTTTAAGGTGGAAGTTTTCATCAATGGTATTCCATCACGGTGCAAAGGGGACTGTGGTTTCATCTGGAGTGAGCTAAAGACCCCAACAGTGACCGGGATCTCGCCTACAGAAGGTAGAGAAGAGTAAATGATCAAGTATTACATAAAAGCTGTCATCTCCATTCATAATGGTTTATATTACTGATATAACTTCAGGATCCAGCAGTCTTGGAACAGTTCTTACCATAACTGGATCTGGTTTTGATGGTGGAAACGTCACTGTAAAGATTGGAGATGTGGAGTGCTCTGTTCTACATTTTACCAGTAAGTCAAAACACAGTACTGTCCTAAAATCAGATGAAAAGCTGCATTCAGATGGCATATCACTTTTTGTTAAAAGATTCTTTCTTTTAGGAGACAACAACTTTTTTTGTTGTGCACTTTGATCTTTACAAAAAGTTATATTACACACTGCATTAAAGGTAACATATTAAAAAAAGTATAATAGGCACTAATAATTATACTATGCTTTTCCAAGCAGTTACTATGAATTAATACTGAGGCCTTCAAGCTTTAAAAATAATACAAAGCTCCATAAAAGTATCATAACAATGGAATACAAAGCACAAGTTTTCAGATGCCATATGATTGTTTTGTATGAGAAATCATTATTCATTCCCTCCTTTTATTTTTCACACAACACAAAAAAAAGTTTAGATAAATCATGTAAATCATGAGTAAATGGGTAAATCATGACACAGCTTTAATTTTTTAGTAAATTTTTCCTCTATGCACCATTTAAGTGAACTTCTGTTCAAATTATTTATTTGTGTTTCAGATACTTCTATAACCTGCCAGGTCGGTCCTGCAAGTGCAGGTGTACAGCCGGTCTCTCTGAGTTTCTCTGTGCTGGGAAATGCCCAATACCAATATAATAACAGCTTGTTCACACATCTGTTAGGAGTGACTTCCATAAACCCCACAACAGGAAGTATAGCAGGTACACGTAGCATTACAATTCTCTACATATGGAAGAGTGTAATATATATATGAAGAGTTCAGATGTAAAAGCCTCTAAGTGCCATTTGAAATTTTCTTCTAGAATGATAATTTTTATCAAGCTTGTATATTTAAGTTCAGTGATTTCACTTAAGTGGCAATGATAATTAATTACCTATTAATTGTTATTTAAGTGAAATTACTGAACTTAAATATACAAGTTTGATAAAAATCATCATTAAAGAAGAAAATTTCAAATGGCATTTAGAGGCTTTTGCATCTGAACTCTTCGTATATATATATATATATATATATATATATATATATATATATATATATATATATATATATATATCAACTGCACAAGTTGATTTCAATACTGGATTTGGTGTGTCCAAAATCTGCTTACCGATGTTATCCCATCATATCTTATAACCTTTACTTACAATTAGCTACTAGCATGATCTTCTTTTTTTTTTTTTTTTTTTTTTTTGTATGGCTTCGCAGGAGGGACGATTCTGACAGTGTCAGGCTATGGATTCAGGAATGATACTGCAGTCACCATTGGCACTCAGCCATGTAACATTATAGAAGTGGAACTTTTCCAGCTGAGATGCACAGTTCCTGCTGTAAGTAAAGAGCTTGATTTCCCATGAAGATTTCCAGAAAATAGACAAATTCTAAATGGGGTTATAAATCGTTTACATTTTGTAATAGAATATACAATGTATTATTAATAATATTGTTTTATTAGTATTATCAACAGACTCCTATGGTCGAATTCACTAAACCGTTCCACAACTTCAAATATGTTGCATCCCTATGCTCCACAATCTGGCATTTGGAACAGACTAGAAAAATGGGAAATTGTCACATGCAAATTACACAAAATGTAATCCATGAGTGCATCTGGTTTAAAATAAAATAAAATGAAATGAAACTATGGAGGGGAACAAAACGCAAACAATTATTGGTGGATCCTATTGCATAGAAGAGATAATATTCCACATCCAGGCACTCAGATTGATTTTCATCTTTAAAAAGCATTTACTGGGACAGGGCAATATATCTAAAACTTACATAAATATAAATATATATGCGATAGGATTTACAATTGTTTGCAGTCTTAGTGAATTTCCCCCCTTAAAGGGTAAGTTCACCCAAAATAACTAACCTTTAAATGTAAAAAAAATAAACCTTATGCTGTACAATACTGAATCCATGGAATTTTTATTCATGAATCTTGTGTATGACATCAATCAGGGGTCGGAAGGTGAACAGACAGTAACAATGACCACGGCAGAGATGACAGCAATATCAAATGGCTCTTTCACGTATAGCAGCGCTCTGACGGCCTTAATCACATCTCTGAGCCCACAAACTACACCAGTATTTGGTAAGATATTTTTATCAAATTTCAGGGCAGATATGTTAAACACTCCATGTATTCCCTGGGCAGGGGCGCAACTACCCAGCTTCAGAGGGGTATGCAGCAACAATTTTAGCGCCCCCCCCCCAAAAAAAAGGAAAAATAAATGTAATGTAAGTGTGCTGTGTAATAAGCGAGTAGGAAGAAATGAGAGCTAACAGAAAAAAATAAGTGCAAAATTGTTGTTTATTAACACAATTAAACTATAGCTACTCCACCTTGATGAACCCCCCCCTAAGAAAACTATAAGCTCCATTGGAACAGAAATAGCAGTGTTTCTCACAGGATTTTAGGTAAAACTGTGGTAGGTGGACCTCAGTTTCTTTAGGGGGGTTCGGGGGCATGCTCCCCCGTAAGAAAATTTTGTGTTCTGTAATGTTAAATTCAGCAGTCTGGTGCACTTTGAGAGTTCAAAATTAAAAGCTCCAACCCATATTCAGGGTGCAAATTAAACAGAGAAAAATTTGAACCTCTTTTAGTTAGTGTCTGTCTACATTACACTACTACATAATAATAGTTAGTTATAATATTAATCCCATGATAATAGCCATAAAGGCTATTGTAAAACAAATGCACAGAAAAATAAAGGAGACTTCCATAATTAGTTTTGCACTAATTTCTATACTTGAAAGATATAAGCGCATAATGACATATTTCATGGGCCAGTGTGTCAGAAAAAAAAACTAAAGCTGACTTTTTTTGACCAATGCATTACACCAGCACAGCGCCGCCAATTAAGCAAAAAACGAAACAAAAACAAACAACAAACAAATGGGCCGCCGATGTATGAGTTTTGTGGGCCGTTAAGACAAATAAATTAAAAAAAGGATGAAATGTATTGGCTGAAAAGCACGTCGGCCCAGCGGGAATCTCCCGGTAGTCCCGATGGCCACCGTCCACCGAGATATAGATAGCCTACATGCCTGGATGTCACATTTTAAATCCTACCTGTTGGCTTTCAGCAATGCATGCAGTCATTTAGCTGCTGTCGCATCAATTGACATGCCATCTCCTTTTCTCTCTTTCTTTTTCTATTTTTAGCCCCACAGCTTTTTGTTTTATCCATCTTTTTCGACGACAACTCGCTACTCGTACCTGCTCGCTCAGCGCTCACGGCGCCCCCGCCCGCTCGCGGTATTACCCGCCCCCCTTCTCCATAAGGGCGCCTACTCTAGCCTGGCTGTTAGTCCTCTAAAATTTTATATAACATTGAAGGAATGCAGAAATGATTTAGAAACGCACAACGGCAGCTACATATAGAAATACAATATAGCCTATATATAATTTTTTTTTTTTTACCATCGCTTTGGCGCCCCCCATTGTGCTGCGCCCCTATGCGCCGCATATAGCGCATACCCACTTTTTGCGCCACTGTCTCTGGGGATTGAACCCATGGCCATTAAACGTTAAAGAAGCTGGGCCCTTTTCATTAGACATTACATTAGACCCAGACCGCGACTCTGACAAGTACCCTGAATTGTTTTAGATGTTCAAATATGTTTTTCAATACATATTCATCTTGTTAAATTTGGTGCCCTATAGTTGGTCTCTCTCTTTCTATGTTTGCAAACAGTCAACAACCGATTGTGTTTTGATCTGAGATTAGAGTAATCCGATACTCTGTCTGTTCCCTTGCCTTTATTCACAAGAATGGCGACGAGTAGTAAATAAGAACAGCCAAGCTTTCAGTTAATTTCATTCAAAGATTAAATCACTTCAACATACAGTACAACATGTTTGGCCCCAACAGCATGACGATACATTCTTATTTGTAGCATTTAGTTTTGCTTCTTTTTTGGAATTTGATAATTCCAAATCAGCGGTTGGGAAACACTGTCTTAGATCAGCGAGGACCAAGGCTGTAAGTTTTACAATGCAATGTGAACCATGTCTTATGTTTCTTTTTTAATATAAACGTTACCGCCAAAATACATTTTTACTCCGTTTGTGATTGTACGTTTCGGACCATTAATGTAAGAAGGAAATACTGTGTTGTGATTTTGATCAGCTGCCTTTATTCCAAAAAGCCTGTAGTCACGGCTACCCTTTGAACTGCTGATAGTAGTTCAAAGGGTAGCCGTGACAACAGTAGGCTACAATTTCGAGATGTGCGTGACAAAAACTGTAGAAACTGTCAACATAAAAAGTTTCCAACCTATAATTAATGAATTTCACTGCTTTCAAATTCGAATTAAACACTGGTTAGCTTCTGTTCTTAGAGAGACATGACAATGAAGGTGAAAGTCATGGGATACAAACAAGCATACAAACAAACAAACAAACAAACAGATAGAAGGACATTCAAGTGTCAAGTGTTTCTTTCCCACCCCATTGTTCTGATCTGCATTTTCATCCTGGTTACAGCATTAAACCCCCATATGGCTTCCAGTCCAGACAAACTTCAGCTAACAGCGCTTTCCAGTACTTTTGTACACAGTACATAATTAAACTGGCTTTAGCTGATGTCACACAATCAGAAAACCTGGTTTGTCTGCAGTGAAGGGCGATCAGTAACGTGATTTTTCTTAAAAGGACCTGTCAACAACACTGAAATCTGCTCTAAAATGGTGTTCTCGCCCCTCACAATCTTACAAGAACAGTGATTAATTTTACTTTGTTTTCACTGATCTTTTTTGATAAAGGGCACAGGATTCTCACCATCTTGGGCACAAATTTTGGGGCACAGGCTAATGGCAGTTCTGTTTTGATTGGTGAAGCTGAGTGTGAATTGCTGCATTGGACCAATGAAAACATCACCTGCCTGTTACCCACACTTCCCCCAGCTGTGTACAATGTCCGTGTGAGAGTCGGAAACCAGGGTTACACTTTAACCAGGTCTCATATCACTTACTATACGCCATAACATCAGATTTCAAACTATTTAAATAATATGCTACTAATGTAGAATGAATTTTTAAATTGCATTTACAGCGACACTTAATCATAAGTGAAATTTTTAAAAGTGATTAAATGTTTTTGTGTTTATGTTTGCAGTGCTGGCCTTAATACCACCATAAAGTATGTTCTAGATGTCACAAGTTTTTCTCCATCTCTGGGGTCTTTGTATGGCGGAACCACCATCACTATCACCGGCTCCGGGTTCAGCCCTGTCACAGCAGACAATAATGTCACTCTAGGTAAGGCAAGACTACAATGGACAAAAGTATATATCAACATTCTTTAAAATATTCCCCATGTTTAAAACTACCTTGAAATACTTTGATTTAGTCTTTGATGTTTAACAGTGTATTACTCAAACCAGTCGTTTCCAGATCATTCAGTACTGTAGTCGCATTGTGCGTTTTGTACAGGTGACACACAATGCCGAGTGACAGCCGTTTCAGATCATCAACTTGAGTGTGTGACCCAGTCTAGAGATAAAACACACACCGTGACGAACCAAGGTTTCCACCCCGGTAATATCTCTTTACTTTTATCTCTTTTTCTGTCACGCACACAATACCTGAAAACATCAGAGACAATGAAACAATGGCTGAGACAGACTTATCAAATACACTAGAGCTGCCAGCAAAAAAACTAAATACATGATATTTCATAGCACTTATTGAGCGGATGAATTTAGACTTCACTTTTTCTTGTTATAGTCCATGAAAATCTTGACATAGTTAAATAATAGCATACAGAATTTTCAATAGCATTGAATGCTAGTGATTGCTTGCTTAATTTGACATTTTTCTTATCAATTTGACTGTCAGCTCTGTTCATCAATTTTTTTGACATTTTGAAATATATTCTAGTTTTCCCTCTCAATCAGTGCAGAATATGTGAAAATGTACACAGATTCTGATATTTAAATTCAAGGTTCCTGAAGTCATTAAAATTCTGCAATAGCAGGGATTTTTTTAATACCCCCTAGTCCCAATTTGTCAAAGAAATTAATTATGAGTATCTTGTGGCCTCAAGATAGTAACTCGTGGCCTCAAGATTGTAACTAGTAACTCGTGGCCTCAAGATAGTATGTTGTGGTCTCAAGATAATATGTCTTGGTCTCAAATTAGTATTTCTATCCTGAGGCCACGTTTTACTACCTTGAGGCCAAGAGATAGGAGGGGGCTCTGTAAATAAATACCAGACCTGGATAAGTCATAATAATTTAAGAAATAAAAAAGTAAAGAAAAAATGGTAACACTTTAAAATAAGTTCACATTTGTTAACATTAGTATATTAGTTTATATTAATAATAACATAACAATAAATAAAGAATTTTTTACAGCATTTATTAATATTGTTCTTAGTTCATGTTAGTTCACAGTGCCTTGTTAAGTAATGTTAACAGATAAAACTTTTGAATAAAAAAATGCACTAGTACTGTAAATATTAAAATTAACATTAATAAATGCTGTAGTACTGTTTATTGTATGTAATGTTAAAAAATGAGACAATATTTTAAAGTAAAAAAACAAGCTAAAAAATATGGAAATTAATAAAGTTTTAAAACGTAATGGAGAAATGCTGGAAATTAAAATTAAATGGAAATAAATATTATAAAATATTAAAAGGTCATGAAAAAATTTGAACACTGAAATGAACAAAATATTAAAGTAATGGTAATGAAAAAGTAAAAGTAAATGATCCTGAAAAATGTATGGAGATTTGAACAGTCTATATACGTGTTCTAATTATGCTGTTCTAATTATAAAGTATTTATTTAGATAGAAATTACTTTTTTTTTAGGTGGAAACTATGAAATGATTCTAGTCTGGAAAATGTCCCTACATATTGTATATTGTCATAAAATATGCTTGCTACATGTGCTTGTTTGCCCACTTGTATAGTGTATGGTCAGGGTTACGCCTGGAGTCCCTCTGCGATAATAGCCTCAGTGGGGGACACAGTGGTTTGGCGTTGGGACGCTCCAGCTTTTGTGCCTGGTCTGAGCTACAGGGTCTTCAGTGTGTCCAGTCCCAGCAGCACAGACTATGATGGCATTGCTTTCAGCAGTGGAGACACAGGAACTGCCAAAGGTACAAAAACTACTATCAGACAAACTGTGTGTTAAACCTGCTCATTCTAATTTACATCAAGCAGACAACAACTACATAAACGGTTTGTGAGCCTTAAAACTTTTTTGAAAACCAGTCCTTTCTTAAAAAATTACATTTTGTAGTCTAATTCTTTTAAAGAGATCCTATCTAACTAGAGGAATCAAAAAACACAAATCATGAGTATTAATATTTGTAAATAATTAGATGGTGTTCATAAATATGCAAGGTAATTTATAAATATAATTTATTTGAATATAAATACTATAAATAAAATTGAATTATTTTGCCAGAAATCTTTATAGACAAGTTAAGCATTTTTTTAATCCGCCCAAGTATTGTTATTTTTATTTTTTTATTCATTTATCAGTCTAAAGTTGTTTTCCTAAACACAAATTAGTTGCCTAAAGGCACTATCTTATTTTCTGTATAGTTACTTTGCAATAATTTGTATAGTGAACTTATCTATACAAAGACATTTGAATTTAACTGAATTGAATTATTAAGTTGTGATTCTCCACAGAAAAGTATTTTCAATACATATATATATATATATATATATATTTTTTTTTTTTTTACTTTTTAAGCTGTTTCTTACTTTTACTCTCAATGGCTGCCAGCTTGAATTTATTTTACATATTTTTTTTATTTTTTGCTAAATGAACATTATGCCATCTTAGGCATACATACGTCACATAGGCATAGGTACAATATATTGACTCTGAAACAGTGTATGCGGCTTTTGATTGCCCTGATCTTTGTGACATTAGAGACTGGTCTTCGGGGAAATGTGATTAAACACCCCTAATCCAGACAAGCATTTGGTTTGTGAGAGTGTCAGATTTCATGAAGAATAAACCCAAGGTCTGTAATTAACTATAATTACAACATTACACTCCAGTCATTGAGCAGAAAACAATGTATGTTGCTATATCGCTAGACAAACATAACAAATGCTTTTGCCGTAAATGTAAGTTGTTATTCCTGTAAAGTACAATGAAAGCTGGAGGTGTGACGCTAGTTTGATTAAGGATGAACAAAATGTGATCTTGTTGTGTCTGTTTTATTATTAGGGTTTTTCGCCTATCGTTTCACCTCTCCTGGAGTTTACTACTACAGCAGCGGTTACATCGACTCTGGCAACCAGAAGACGCTGCAGGGAGTAGTGACTGTTATGCCTCGGGAGAAAAGCACGGTGGGGCTTCAGGTGTTTGTGACAGGAATACAGGCCTCTATTAATATAGGTACAATGACAACCTATATTCATAAGTAATTTAACTCAACATTACATTCAGATTTTCACATTTCAGCATAAGCTGAAAGTTTGGGGTAAGAAATTGGAAGGTAAAATCGTCCTAATTGTCATTTGTTTCTCCCCAGTTGCAGGACAAATGAACTCATCTGACTCTGAGTGTATGACCACTTTAGACTGTTTTCAAGATCAGCTGGAATTGAACGAGACCTCAGATAGTCACTACTTCAGTTTTATTTCTTGTGCCAGCCCCATTGTGAACCACATTACGCCTGACCATGGTACCACACATGACATCATCAACATCAATGGATCTGGCTTTAGCAACATTAACTGTGCAAACGAGGTGAGCTTCAGTGGTCAGCTATGGCATTAACGCTGCTTTAAGGTTGTTGTTTTTTTAATACCATGCATAAAATGTCCCAAACGTCTGACAAATGTCAATACATTACACGGCAAATCATTTTTAAAATGATTTACTTATTATTTTCCACTTAAAATACATAAATAGTTAAAGAAAAAACTGCCATCACAATACATAAAAAAGTACACAAATACTTATAAAACAACAACAAATACATATGCGTTCATATACATAAAATGCACACATATAGACATACAGTACACATACATTTTTAGATGATTTACCATACAAAACATATATTTTATATACAGAAAATATACAAATAAATAAACCCATAATTCAAATGAAAATCACTTGAGATTTCAGAGTAAATGCACATGTTACCTATTAAAATTTTTTGGTATAAGACAGTAGGGGTAAAATCTTAGCCCCCCAAAAAAACTTATTCTTCAAAAAGAATAAGTAATTTTGCCAATTTTTTTTAAAAATACATCCTCTCTACCTAATCAAAATCTTGACATTTCTTTATAACAAATAATGTTGCTTCAGATATGCTTTAAATGCAGGTAAATGTAATTCTATTTTATCCTTAATTTTAAAAAGATATATTTTTCCAACTAATATATATATATATATATATATAAATATATATATATATAATTACTTTTTTATCGCTTGTCTTATTTATTTTTTTGCCAACCAAAGGTCAAAGTTGGAGATCGTCCATGCAACGTTATCAACAGCACCTCCACTGAGATTAACTGCCAACTCAGTCCTGACAGCGGAGCACCAGTGGGAATCCCTTTATCCATAAGTGTCAGAATCAACAACCTTGGCACCGCCATCCTTTTGATGCCGAAAGAGTATGACCGCAGATTTGTAGTTCTACCCGTGGTCGATTCTGTCTTTCCCTTGGTGGGCAGCACCACAGGCTACACACGACTCTTCATCTCTGGTTCTGGGTTCTCGAACGGCTTAGTTACGGTAGCAGGCAATCCATGCAAAGTGGTTTTCATGAACTACACCCAAGTGGTGTGCGATACTTCTCCATCTGCGGCCCGCAGGGGAAACGTCGCCGTTTACGTCAACTCCATCTCTTCCTCATGCAGTTTTGATTGCACGTTTCAATATTCCGACTCCATTGCACCGTACATATCCGCGGTGTCCCCTAACTCGGTTACTGGAAACGCCACCACCGTTGAGGTCACTGGCAGTGGATTTGGGAACAACTCTGCTGATCTAATGGTAACTGTGGCCAACATCCTGCTGGAAGTCACAAATGTAACTGATAACAACATCACGGTTTTAGTTGGTGCGCTTCCCGCTGGCACACACGTCCTACAGGTGGTGGTCATGAGAAAAGGTCTCGCCACTGGAGACGCCACCCTGACCAGCATAGCTCAAGCCAGCGTCAACCCAACATCAGGCAGCATTGCTGGAGGAACTCCACTCTTGATCACAGGAAATGGCTTTGTGGCAGGAAATACAACCGTGAAGCTCGCTAACTCGCCCTGCAGGATTTTAGATGTGACTCCAGACACAGTGAGGTGCATGACACCTCCTCATCCAGAGGGACAGGTGCAGGTGAACATTAAGGTGTTTGATGTTGTGTATCCACCTCAACGTTTCAACTACTCTAGGGGACAAACTCCAAACATCACCTCTGTTAGTCCTATAACAGGTACTAACATGCATTACATAAAACATATACATATATATATATATATATATAAAATGTGGTATTTACTATGGACTGCTGCAGTGATTACATATTTTTGTAGGCCAACCCAAAAGTTATCATTACCCTTTTTCCCTTGACAAAAAACAAATTTGATTTTTCCATTGGCTTTTGGATTATTGCATAAATTAATGTCTATGTCCAACAAAAGTTTGGATTCTTACTCATTTTGTTCATCATGATAATTTCACAAGAGGCACGAATGTAACCAGAGGTAAAAAGCTAAACATAGGCTTTAAATGGTTGCGTGACTTCAATGTCACCACCATTAAGCTTCAGAATTTTCTTTTGGGTCTTTATTTAAAAAAACTAAAACATTTTTGATGAGTTTACCTGTTTGGTTTGACGATGTTTAATGTCTCAGACAACCTCTGTTGTCCCATTTAGCTACTTGTTAGCAACAGCATTAATCAAGACAAGTAAAAGCTTTTAAAAAAAATGACAAGGGTGATGTATTTTGATGATGTTGTAGAATAAAACATGAAAATATCTTGAGATTGTGTTAACCACAGACCTTATTTTAAGCATTTAATCGAAAAAACATTGTCTTCAGGATGTGCTAAAAAATTAACTCATTTTCAAATTTTGGTTGAAAATGAATTTACTCAAGTTTTGGTCTCAAAAATATACGTTATCTCTTCAACACTCTATTGAACTGTTGAATATACCAAACACTTCATTGTAATACTACAGACGTAATCCCTTCCTCGCAGGTTCGGGTGGAACAGAGATCACCGTCTCTGGCTCTGGCTTTGGCACAGATGTAGCTCTCGTCTCCTTCGAGATCGGCGGTGTGGCTTGTAACGTGACATCCATCACAGATATGCAGTTGCTGTGCACTGTTGGAGAACACGCTGGAGGAACTTTCCCAGTCATTTTTCACCATCAGGTCAAAGGTCATGCCTTGACCCAGTCTGTCTTCACCTATGAGCTGTTGCTGACAGGGGTCACACCGAATGAGGGTAATCAAAAACACTTTCTCTAGGGCAAAGGATTTGTCAATATGGACAGAATATAACAAAACTGACTGGCAAAGTTTCAAACCTTGTGTAAAATTTCAGAAAACTAGGAAAATAAATTTTACAAAGAAATGTTACATGGAATGTTACATGCCGTTACATGGAAGTGTGAACTTGTGAATTGTCATTCTATAGAATATAGATATTATAAACCAAGTTAAAACTAATAACATTTAACTTTTTTAAGGTGGTATAGGTGATTGTTACTATGGATATTCATATAATGAATATCCTTTATATGAAACAAGAGGTGGGAAACGTAAACAAAGACAACAGGAAATAATGACAAGCAAAGTAAAAGAATCCATGAAATATCCATGAAAATTAATCTAAACAAACAGATGACTATAATCATGACAGTAACATTATAAATGTCTTTGCTTGCGCATTTTAACAATTTAATCAATCCTTGCACAATAAGTAAAAATTAATTTCTTTCCAAAAAACAAAACAAACAAATAAAAAATAACAAGGAAAAACACTTAATATACTTGTTGTTCATGTTAATCAAACTACACACTTCTTGGCCACATTTACCACATATACTTGGACAGGTTGCGTGATGTCCTCATCATGGAAAAAACAAAAAAAAAATAACTTTCAAATAAAGATGATTAAGAATTTTGTACAGTGCTACCAAGAGCATCAATCCAATCAATCAAACTTCAAATAATGATTAAAAACAAAAATAGTTGTTAATGTTAATAATTTTGCAAACTGTCAGGCCCATGAAGTTTGCGGTAATTTTAGGGACTTTTGTTTTGTCTAATTAAAACTCAGGGTCCTGACGCTGGATACCTTTACATAGTTGCTGTCATATTCACACAAAGTAACTACACAAGTACACAAAAACTACAAATTAATAAGACACTACATGATGCCTTTGCTCTGTCTTGCTGTAGGAAGTTACGCCGGAGGAGCTGTTGTTGCCATTCAAGGCTCTGGATTTGACCCAAACATCACAAGAGTCCTTATCTGTAACAGAGAGTGTAACATGCACCTGCAGAACTCCACATCTACCCAGCTGAACTGCGAGGTCCCACCCAACAATGGCATGTGTCAGTTTAAAAGCACTGTGAATGTGTCTAGAAATGTTCATTTAGCAAAGCTCAATCCATCAAAGCAATTATATCTATGTTTGAACTCCCAGTCCAAAGATTTTCCGCAAAAGTAAAACCAGAAATGCTTTAACTGACCAGAAGTCAGTCAATGAGAGACGATGACAAATGTGACAGCTCGGAAACAAGTCACAGACGAATAAACTGAAATAAAGAGTAAGAGTCTGCCTGCTTGTATCTTAATGAATGCTTTTGTCTCTTGCAGGAAGTGAAGCAGAGCGGGCCTGCACAGTCATAGTGATGAATGGAGGTGACACCGCCAACCTCACGAACAGCTACACTTACAGATCCTCTCTGACCCCTGTTATCACCACCGTTTCACCACGCAGAGGGGGAACCGCTGGAGGCACCAGACTCACGATTACCGGTTCAGGTTTCAGGTGCAGAACAGACCGGATTTACATTGTGGCTGATTGTCCTCCAATCATGCTTGGATACAGTGTTCATTGTTTACTTCAGCATTATTGTTTCTAAATATAACATTGATGTGTTGTACAGCCAATAGCAGATTAATTTTAGTATTATTTTATACTGTATATTATTATATTTTTATTCATATTTTGAATACGTTTTATTTTTAATTTAGTTCATTTTTAATTTTTTTTTTTTGTTGCTTTTGTCATTTTTATTGTTTATATATATATATATATATATATATATATTTTCTTTTTCTTTTCAGTTTTAGTTATTTATTTCAACCTAAACTTATTTCAGTTAGTTGACAAAGCATAATTTCTCATTTTTATTTTGTTTAAAAGGTTAGTTCACACAAAAATAAGACTTAAGTTCATCTTCTGAACTCTGAAATATTTCTGTCCCTCCATTGAAAGTCACCCAAATCTCTTGACGATAAAAGTAGACCATACAATTTGTACACTATATCTCAAATCTACTAAAGCCTATTGAGGATAAAGAAATTATGACAGAATACTTTTACTTACTTTCTCAAGTTCACTGGCTTTTGTCTCCCCCATCTCTCCTGTAGCTCAAATGTCAATGAAGTCACCGTCACAATCGCAGGGTCTGTCTGCGATGTTCAGTCAGCCAATGAATCGCAAATCATCTGTGTGACCAACTCTCAGAGCAGATCCCAAGAAACTCAAGTGCGAATCCAGCTGGGCAACAGAGGAATTGCCAGAATGGTAACGTCAAACGTGTCATAAATATATTAAATAATAACAATAATCACATGTATCTGTAATATCAATAATATAATAATGTCTGTCCACTCTCTCAGAATAATGCTACCTTCTTCTACATTGATGTATGGTCATCTCCCTATACATGGGGTGGTCTCTCCCCTCCCGAGGAGGGCATGTTTGCAGTAATCACTCCTGGCCAGACCATCCTTCTGGATACCAGCACTCCAGTTCTTAAGATGCTCCTTATCCAGGGTATGCTCTGTTTAGACAAATGCTGCCTTTATTAAACAAAGCCTTGGTACACTTACACTCACAGTTACTGACTGTGAATGTCTTTTTTCCTATTTAGGTGGGCGACTGATTTTTGATGAGGCAGATATTGAGCTGCAGGCAGAGAATATTCTGATCACAGATGGTGGAGCGCTGCAGATCGGAACAGAGCAGGCCCCCTTCCAGCACAAGGCCATAATCACACTGCATGGACACCTGCGTTCTACAGAACTTCCTGTCTATGGCACCAAGACCCTGGCTGTCAGAGAAGGGGTGTTGGATCTGCATGGTATGTAAATAAACAATACTATTATTAATATATGAGGTCAGTAAGATATTTTTTTAATTAATACTGTATTCAAGGCAAAGATGCATTAAATGCATTAAAAAAAGGATAGTAAAAGCATTTATAATGTAACAAAAGTTTTGCATCTCAAATAAAGGATGTTCTTTTGAACTTCCTATTCATAAAAGAAAAATGCAACTGTTTCCTCAACTGTTCCCAGCATTAAGAATAAAAATAATAAATGTTCCTTGAGCAACAAATCAGCATATAAAAATGTGACACTAAAGACTAGAGTAATGATGCTGAAAATGTATCTTTATTTAGAGTTTATTTAGGGTCTATACATAACCACATACATACAGTACATGTGTATGCCTTATGCTGTCGATTGATTCAATTTTTTTCTGTAATTAATCACTTAATCATGATTAATCACACCTAACATTATTTGTATATTATAGTACATCACATTGGATCTCCAAAATAATTTACAACATATTTGTTTAAGGCATCATTTTGATAAGCACTACGAATGAAGGCCAGCATCACTAATACCGGTACTTTTTTTCCCCTCAATTTTAGCCATTTGTAGCCTTTCAACATTAAAGTATAACTGAAAGTTATCAATTTTACCATTTAAAAATAACTACTTTAATTTAATTGAGCTTGAAACAATTTTCACATAAACACATTGTAAGCTAAGCTGTACCTTTAATATATCAGGGCTCAACGCTAAGGTTTTTTTTCTACTGGCCCAGTTGGGCTGGTTCAGATTTTTACCTGCCCTGGTAAAATGCACACAAAAAGGTTTTTTTTTGTTTTTTTTTTTGTTTTTGACCCATGTAACATTGTTAAAAGTGCTTAAAATTTAAAATTTCAGTCTTCACTGCATACAGTATAAATTGAATATAGATTAATCAAAAGCTACAAAAGTTATTCAGTCAAGAGCAGTGAGTGATTTTTCTTTGTCTTTTGTTCATTGATTAATATAAATGACAGACAGCAGCAGGTTTATCAGGCTGTTGTCTCGTTAAGACCTGACGCACATGGTTCTTTACGTTCATTTAAAGGAGTAGTACACTTTTAAAAAAAAACTTTTGCTGATAATTTACTCACCCCCATGTCATCCAAGATATCCATGTCATTCTTTCTTCAGGATTTTTTTCCATATAATGTACTATACTGGTAACCAAACAGTTCAAGGTCCAAAAGACAGTTTTAGTTTCAGACCCTTTTTGATAAGGGTGTTATCAAGCGAAACGATTGCTCAAAAAAAAAAGTTTTATAAGCTCAAATGGTTACCTTGTCTGACGTGCGTTCGTGACTCTCGTGTTCAAACTCGTTTATCAAAATGAACAAATCTTTTTTCGTGTCATTTGGTTTATTCAACGAATGAAATGAATGAATTGTCTCGGAAAAAGATTCATTCATTTTGATGAATGAATGAATTCATTCATTTTGGTGAATTAACTTCATTCATTTTGAGTTTGAACAGGAAAGTCACAAATGTTTTGTGAAGTTTTAATATGCAGAAGTGTAAACAAGATTTGAGGGCCTGTTTTCCAGTGAATGCACTAATAAAAAATTTTACTGACCACAAAATTTTGAACGTGCAAAAATTAAATAATCAGCAAAATGCATAACCATAAACTTTGAATAGTTGTACCAATAAACATATCTACTAATTTTTTATTATTTACCTTTTTTGTCTGTAACTTGACTAAAGTAACAGAGACTTCAGAGGGTACTGCAACTGAAAGCCCACAAAGTAAAAAAAAAAAACAAATGAAGCTATCCTCACAAATATAGAGATGACCTACTGTACATAACATTCCCATAAGGCTCATTTAATTCAGAAAGCCCCTTTGTGAAATTTCACTGATGCAGACACCATAGTGCGTAATCACTTCCCTGCAGTGAGAGGTTTTGTTCAGGGCTTAACTACAATCCTACTTCTCCAGGAATCCCTGTCCCTATGCCGTGGACTCGCCTTTCTCAGACTGCACGAAACGGCTCCAACACGTTGACACTGATGGATGCCGTCACCTGGAAGACTGGCGACGAAATTGTCATCGCTTCCACTGGCCATAGGTATTGATGCACCACCCAAACCTACAGCAAAATTTCAGGTTGATTTAATTGAAGCCACTGACTTGCTACAGAAACTGAACTACATCAGTGTATGAACAAGGGCAAAGGAAATGTTGCAATTGTTCTCTAAAAAATGGTCCCAAATTAATTCATTTAACTTAAAAAAATATATATAAAAAACATTTTTGCATTTTTAGATGATATCATTTGATTTGTTATTGGGGTAAAACATGAATTTTTAAACTTACTGTTTAAATTCTTCTTGCTCAAATTGTATAAAATTGCTATAAAAATATGCAAATAATGATGCAAAAACATTATCAGTGCTAATGCTAATAACCAAAAATGTGTTTTGACTGAATTCACAGACACAGTCAGCGTGAGAATGAGTTGATGAGAATTGCCTCGGTTTCAGCTGACGGTAGGACCCTCACTCTGACCGAACCACTGAGATACACTCATCTGGGTGTGTCTGTCACACTGCCTGATGGGACAGTTTTTGAAGCGAGAGCAGAGGTGGGCCTTCTTACCAGAAATATCGTTGTCCGTGGATCCAACAACATGGAGTGGAACGATCAGATTGAAGCTTGTCCTGATGGATTCAACACAGGTTTGGATGTTATTTCCTCAGCTGTGGATGGAAAGACAAACAGATAAAAGACATTTTAGCAAATTATATGAATTATTTTGCTTACAGGGGAATTTGCCACCCAGACTTGTTTCCAGGGTAGGTTTGGAGAAGAAGTAGGAAGTGACCAGTTTGGTGGCTGCATCATGTTCCACGCACCACAACCAAACCAAAATTTGGCAATTGGCAGAATTGAATATGTCGAGGTAAACATTCATTTTGCTTCAAAAACATTTGTTTCAAAACTCTTGGAGACATTTAAGACCATTTTTTTTTCCAGGATATTCAATCACGTTTGTCATTTTCCTCCTTCAGCTCTTCAATGTTGGACAGGCGTTCCGTCTGGGACGCTACCCAATCCACTGGCATCTAATGGGTGATGTTAAGTATAAGTCATACGTGCGTGGATGTGGCATTCACCAGTCCTACAACCGTGCCATCACCATCCACAACACCCACAACCTGCTGGTGGAACGTAATGTCATCTACAATATCATGGGTGGAGCCTTCTTTATTGAGGATGGCATTGAGACCGGCAACATTCTACAGTACAATCTGGCGATATTTGTAAAACAGAGCACTAGTCTGCTAAATGATGATGTAACTCCAGCGGCATACTGGGTCACCAACCCTAATAACATCATTAGGCACAATGCCGCGGCAGGTGGGACACATTTTGGCTTCTGGTACCGCATGCATGATAATCCCGATGGCGCTTCTTATGATCCCAACATCTGTCAGAAGAGAGTTCCACTAGGAGAGTTCTTCAACAATACGGTGCATTCACAGGGCTGGTTTGGCTTGTGGATTTTCCAAGAGTTTTTCCCAATGCATGGTGGCAGCTGCTGGTACTCTACACCAGCGCCAGCGGTCTTCCGCCGCTTCACTTCCTGGAACAACGAGAAAGGTGCCGAGTGGGTGAATGTAGGAGCGGTTCAGTTCAGCGAGTTCCTAATGGTCAATAATGAGAAGGCAGGAGTGGAAGCCAAGAGGATCATCCAGCAGTATGTCAGCGGATGGGGACTGAATGGAGGAGCGGCCGTGGTCAACAGCACTATGGTGGGTCATGTGGATGAACTGGGGCTGGGGAGCGACTACTGCACCGCTCGTGGTGTTGTCCTGCCCCTGGATGATGGTATGAGCGTCATCAACACCAAGTTTGTGAACTTCGATCGTCCATCGTGTGCTGCTGTCGGAGTGGCAGAAATAGTTGGAACCTGCATGTTCCGCTGTGGAGGCTGGAGCGCGAGGTTCAGTGGGATCCAGTTTCATCAGTCGCCCAACAAGGCCTGGTTCAGATGGGAGCATGAGGTGGCACTAGTAGATACTGATGGGTCCCTGACAGGTATAGAAACATTAGATATTACATGATAACTTGAAAAAAATAAACTTTTATCTGTGTAACAATATCTTAATGGATATTGTTTTAGCTTTATTGGCATGGTAAAACTCAAACTTTACACTGACAAAGCATTGGTAACATTAACAATATTATATATTTTTGCAAAGGGAACGTTAGCTACAAGGTGGTACCAAGGAATAACCTGCTCGACCCGAGACACTGCTTTCCGGGAACAGAGTGGAGTGTTGGCGTCCCTGCTGCAGTGTGTGACAACACTATTGACTTCCACCGCATGGTCGTCTTCAATCCCTCACCGTATTCACTTCAAGCTAAAGATGTGACTCTTAGCAACTCATTTGGTAGGATGAAATAATCTTGACGATTGAGCCATGAAAAAAAAAATGTGTAGCATACATGTTTCTGAATGTCTAGTTCTTTCTGAATGTACTTTTTTGGTTTTCAGAATGTCCTGTGAACTTTGTGTGTGAAGTTTATGAAAAATCTTAGGGGCCATTCACAAAGAATGCTTTTTTCATTAAACATGAAAAAGGGCAGTAGAATTAAAAAAAATGTTAGGTCTAAAGATGCATTAGTTTCATTAGTGCTTAAGTGGCACATTTTTAGAATGTCATGCGAGCGCAATGGTAAAACACGTCTACTCTAGTGCATGTTTACATACAAAATCAATTCCCCCCAATTATATTTTTTTGTATATTACAATTATATATTTGTAAATAGTAACTACAGATTCCGCACACTAACAATGGGGAGCATTCTGAATTTGCTGGGTTGAAGTGAGCTGTGATGCTTAGAAAGTCTTACTCTCATACCTCTCTTTAGGAACATGCATGCTTCCTTTCCTTCAAAAACTTGTGACCCACTCATATGGCTGGATGGCAATGCTGCCCACCGGCCAAACTTATAACTGGAACTTTAATGGTGCTTCCCAAATCACTAGCATCTCATATGATGGAACGGTCTACGGTTTTCAGGTAAAGTGTGCACACTACACATTACTAAATAATTCAATACGCTTTCAAATGAAAATTTACAAATTCTCGTTAACATTTACTTTGTTATATTGTTGCAAACCCATTTACTGTTATTTATAATATCTGTTCGACTTACATCAGGGGTTTAACTATTTGCTGTCCAGGAGCCCTAATTATAATATGCAATTTAATTTCATATATAAAGACTTATTTATAGTATATGAGAAAAATATGTGTATAAAACTTGTTTTAATAAAACATTTTTTTGTAATATGTATATCTACATTTCTAGTAGTATTCATTCATTCAATTCAGATTTAACAATAAATTGATTTTACATTTGTGGCTTTTAGCATCACAACCCCTTGGACAATAAAACTATGCTTTTAATTACTGTATTTTCAATCCAAAAAGGTTGTTATTTAGCAAGTCATTTTTTTTTTCTCTCTTTCTCCATGACAGCCAGAAAATTATATAATCATGAATCACAACCTGACTCAGACACCTGACATATTCCACATTATAGATGACAGGAATGGTTCCTCCCAGCCCCTGAACCACACTGTGAATGTAAATGGGGACTGGTACTTTAACGAGTCATCCAGAAGCCTCTATTACATGGGTAAAACTACTTGTCTTTTCACCCAAGACATATATGCTTTCTTTGTTTAAAGGGATACTCCACCGTTTTTCATATTAAACTATGTTATTCCCTTAAGTACGAGTTGATACATACCTCTGCCGTCTCAGTGCGTGCAATACAGTTACTCGAGCATTGTAACTCGACCTAGGACAGTGACACAAAATAAAACGTTGCGCTTTTCTAAGCACGCTTTTACACGCTTTTCTAAGCGTGTAAAATGGATAACTATATTGTATGCTTGGGAGTAGACTACTTCACTGAGTCGAAGTGCTCCCAAGCACTTGCTGTGGTATTCCGGCATACAATATAGTTATCCACTTTACACGCTTAGAAAAGCGCAACGTTTTATTTTGTGTCACCGTCCTAGGTTGAGTTACACCACTCGTGCAATTGTATTTAAATAGGGAAAACATGGGGGTTTTTGGTCGCTTCTCTGGTTGGCCCATATTGAATGAACTGGGCTAGTTAAGTAGTTAAGTCTCGCGTGCCAGAGCGGTTGAGTGCCCGGACTGAGACGAGAGAGGTATGTATCAACTCGTCTTCGTTAAGGGAATAACATAATTTTAGGGCTGCACAATTAATCGAATTTGTAATTGCGATTACAATTATGGATGCCACAATTATGTAATCCTTCAAAGGCACAATTATAAAAAGTCCACTTACATTATTCTGTGTGCTTAAAATGTGTTTTTTTTTACAGCTTATCTTAAGGGTTTTTTCCCCCATTGTTTTAATTTTAGTTAGTGTAACATTATAATTATAATTAGCATTAAAGCAACACTGTCTAACATTGTTTACTTAAAATAATGTTTCCAAAATCTTATCAGTGGTTCATCAAGTCGTAACAGGGTGAAAGGTACTTCTGCCGTCGCCTGACAGGGTCTGTTTCACTTTTACTGGCACTTTGTAACTTCGGGGTTCGGGTAGGAACCCGACCACAAAAAGAACTACAAAATTCGACTGCTTTACATCAAGCACTATATTAGTCATTATTTAGTTTTTCTTCGTTTCTGATGTCGCAATACATCATCCTTTCATGAAATCATGTAACATACTCTACCTTGTCTGTGGACATTATTCATTCTAAAGCCGGTGCTGGATAAACAGCGAGCGTGCGTGCGACGGTATAGGCTAAATTATTTACGACAGTGGCAATGGACAATTTCGTTTCCAACCAGTAGGGCGACCAAAGAGGAAAAGTTACTTGGTGTTACTTTAAACCATAGAAAAGCATTAAACGTTTTTCAGGAGTTTTCAGCCGTTTTATTTTGATATAACAATTTGCATGCAGTCACTTTGAACAATGGCATAAAGCTGTTCAAAACATCATTCAATGTAAAATCGCAATTATAATTTCAAGGCAATAATTGACAATTATGATTTTTGTCATAATCGTGCAGCCCTACATAATTTAATATGAAAAAACGGTGGAGTATCCCTTTAAAGAGGACACATACAGTATCATGCTTAAAGCTGTTCAGTACTATGCAAAAAAATTAAGATTTTGAGTTCTGTGACTACAGTGTCTGGAAGAGACCACGTGACTAGCCGGAGGAGGAGGAACAGTGTGGACCGCTCAGCTGTAGACAGATGGTTGAACTTCGGAGTATATCAGTGTTACTATCCCCGCTGTATTCAACCTATCCCTCCACCTGATCCTGTAATCAATCCTATCCCTCCATCTGGTTCTGAAAACAATCCAGCCAACTCAACTGCCCACAGACCTGCAAACTTCATCTATGTGTATGTTAACACACACACGCTAAGCACTTTTTTCATATAATGATAATAATAATACTTATTATTATTATTGTGATTTTTTGTATCAATTGACCTTGCTAATAAAACATATGTTGGGTTTAGTCTCTGGTCAAACACATCGTTCTGGCGGTCAAGTTCAGAGAACAACTTCAATGTGCCACAAGACGGCTCTGATGTGATAATTCCAGCTGGTAAGCATCTCTAATGTGACAAATCTCAAGCAAAGACAGAGAAAAAGCTATTTATCAATATGGTATGTTATTTCATTAAAATTTCCCATCATTTCTCGAAGGCATTTGGATGGTTGTGGATGTTGTAGTCCCCTCCCTGAACAAGCTGAAAATAGTTGGAGTTCTGGAGATTCCAGACACAAACAATGCCACCAGTAATGTCTCTCAATATAATAACATTGTTCTGAATGCCACATACATCTCCATTCAAGTAAGCACAAAACTACATTCAAATGGCATCTTTCTGCTATAGACATCTTAGGATTATTACACCAAATCAAGACTCTTCCTGTGTGCTAATTTCACATCCTTCTGTCCATACTAAAGACACTAACTCAATCTGTACATGTTCACTTGACTCAATCAGGGTGGACGTCTGATTGCTGGGTGGCCTGATGAACCCTTCAGAGGTCAGCTGCAGATCATACTGAGAGGAAGCCATTCCACACCAGACTGGCTGTTACCCTCTGGACCAAACCAAGGGTCCAAAGTTCTAGGTAAATCAACAGGAATAAAAATAAAGAAATCTCATTATTGATTGTATATGCATCAGAGAAGTTCCTCTCAATCGTTTGCCTACTTAAAAGTGTTGATTTGAGTGGAAACATTGTCTTCCAGGTGTGTTTGGATCTCTTGACCTTTATGGTATGCCACACAACGTGTATCACACTAAGCTGGCTAACACATCCCAGGCAGGAAACAGCACTCTCTCTCTACAGGAATCTGTGGACTGGAAGGTCAGAAGCTTTATAAAAACGTAGACCTTAAGATAATTATTTAACCTCCTGATGTTATTTGATGATGCCATTTAGATTTCATGCATTAGTGCTCTGAACTGTTATCGTTGTTTGAATAAAACACTTTTATTTCCTCCAGGTCGGGGAGAAGATCCTGCTGTCCACCACCAGCTATGACCCTTGGCAGACAGAAATCCGCACCATAACTGCTATCTCAGATTATGGCCGCACACTTACTCTGGATCAGCCTTTATCATTCACACACATCGGTTAGTCCCCTAGAGATTATAGATATTGCCATATACATATAAGTAATTACTACATTTTTTTAAATATAGAAATACATACATAGAAAAACATAACTTATTTTATAAAAAGGATAGTTCCGATCCTTGATTCTGATTGGTTGAGCCACGTTCAAAGCCATTTTAAATTAGTTAACAAACATACACCTGTGCCCGTTTTACATTGTGTTGCTTGGCAACCCAATGGAACTATTTGGAACTCCGCGTCCACGTCGTGACTAGCAATGACCTATAGCTGTTCTAAATTCACTGTAAATCACGGCTTCACGGGGCTTATTGCTTTATTGAATGTATTTGGTCACACAGGGGAGAGCTACAGTGTGCCAGCTACTTCAAGAAGTTATCAGCTTGCAGGAAATGTGGCTTTACTGACCAGGAACATCAAGATCATTGGTCAGGAGTATCCAGAAATGTACACACAGTCTTATGGAGCCAGAGTGCTGGTGGGAAGCTTCTTCAGTGGAGGGATTGATTACAGAGGTATAATCTTTAAAAATTACGTACATTGGGCCACATTAATGAAACACAATTCAGGAGAATCTCATGCAAATCCACTTATATATATATGAAGAGTTCAGATGCAAAAGCCTCTAAATGCCATTTGCAATTTTCTTCTTTAATGATGATTTTTGTCAAACTTGTATATTTAAGTTCAGTAATTTCACTTAAATAACAATTAATAGGTAGTTATGATTGCCATTTGAGTGAAATCACTGAACTTAAATATAAAAGCTTGACAAAAATCATCATTAAAGAAGAAAATTTCAAATGGCATTTAGAGGCTTTTGCATCTGAACTCTTCATATATTGATGCATTCAATTAGATGAGACATTTTATGTACTGTACATTTATGTACAAATGTATCTATGATTTTTAGTCATGGTTGTGGTTTAATTACCTGGAAGATTGGAGAAACCTGAAAAATAGTAATGTTTTGTAGTTTTAATAAAAAAGAATCTTGTAAGCAGTCATATTCAAAGAACTTCATGTCAAAATGATATTTCAAAATGATAACATCACTTGCTAATCAGACCTTTTCAGCACAATGTAAGTAATGAAAACTTACTAAAGTTGATGATTATTTGCCTCACAGGAAAAGCCCAGATCAGAAATGTTCAGTTCTACCACACCGGGCAGGAAGGATGGAACGACCCGTCAGACCCACGTTACTCTCTGGTGTTTTATAATCTGGGAGAGGTGAGAGAAAGTCTTGATCCAGTACATGTCCATTCCAGAATATCACAAATATTCCTTTCAACTTCTTATTGTCACGATATTTTTAGGTGGTTGGTGAGTCTTACGTCAAAGGATGTGCTTTTCATGACGGCTTTGCTCCTGCTATTGGTGTTTTCGGAACTGACGGACTGAGTATCGATGATAATGTGATCCATCACACCGTTGGAGAAGGTGCAGATTCAATGGCTATTAAACACTATTAAACCAAATATAATCATAATGAGTTGGGTAATATGATTTAGCACTTTTCTATTCTGCACTTTTTGTTCCAATTTCCCAGGAATCAGAGTCTGGGGTGACAGTAATGCTATCAGGAGGAACTTGGTTACCCTGACACTGTGGCCTGGATCATACAACGGCAGAGCGGAGGAATTTAACTTTGAATGGAATGCAGCCATTGAGGTAACCCTTAAAGTAACATACTGTGATCAGATGATACCATGGTACTGTTCTAAAACATGGTAGAGAATTATTACCATATTAATTAAAAAAAAAAATCATTGTGATGGCACTCCAAGGTACAAGAATGGCATTTTACATGTTCAAAAAAACATAGTTTTATTATGGTCAATCATCAAAAAATCCATTTTATTATTGGCTGATAGATTAGTACTAGATACAGAACTGATATATTAGTGTTGATGTTGTAGGTGAGTGAGGCAACCAATGCAATTCTTCAAGGGAATATTGTTGCTGGCTATGAACGAGTGGGATTCCGAATTGATGGTGAACCATGCCCAGGTATAGAAGCCAATAATTATTTTCAAAAATAAAATAAAACTATAACACTAGAAAAATTTGAATAAAACACATTAAAACAAATACATTAAAAGTTTAACTTTATTACTAATTTGTTCATGTATTCCAACAATATGTCAAAAGAATCTCCAAATTCAGTGGCTCAGTGGAGTGAGAATGAGGCACATGGCGGTCTGTACGGACTCTACATGAATAAAGATGGACTTGCTGGTTGCTCTCAAATCCAGGGGTTCACTGTCTGGAGGAGCTTTGACTTTGGCATTTATGTTCAAGTAGGATAAATGATCTGCAAACTTCCTACTATAATTACAGTACAAAGCCAAGTTTTTTATTGGTCAGATAAATTGTTAATTTCTAGTTATACAGATGCACTGTACTGTTCTGGTGAGCATTCCTGTTTTCTTCTCACTTCAAGGTATCAATGAATGTGTTAGTTTCTAACGTGAGCCTGATTGATAATGGAATGGGTATCATGTCTCTCATCTACAGTCCTCCCTCGCTCAGCCACACATACTCTGACAAAATAGTCCGTGTACAGGTAAGGATGCACTATATTTCTCTTCGGTCAAAACTAAAGGCCAATTTAGACAGTAACAGACACCTTGTCGGGTCAGTGTTTCCCCTTTGGCATATGTCGGCTCTCATTTCTGCCTATTGAACATTTTTGAATTGGCATTTATTGGTCTTGGAAAGTTTGTGATGTTACATACTTTAATCTGGTGACTGTCAGCATTGGTTGACATCTCTCAGTGCAGTGTTAATTGGCCTTAAAAGAATAAAGGACTTTTACCCTGTTCATTTTTTAATAATTTTCTTCAAAAAATCATCTCTACAGGGTGCCCTGATTGTGGGCAGCAGCCCTAACTTCAACTGTTTTGACAGTCTGTCCACAACTATGACCTATGTTATGCTCAGCAAGAGCCACAGGGCCCCTCGCCCCCCCAATGGTACAATGCATATTAAAGAATCATCTATGCACTACTGAATAAATGTATTTAAAATAACTTATCCATTTTCCGTACTTATTCTAAGCTCATTTTCTCTGTGCAACAGGTGGAAGGTCTGGAATTTCCTGGCCAACATTTGAATCTAACCACAATAATGCACCACAAAAGCCTCACACTGGACTGATGAGCTACAACGCCATAGCTGGTCTAATGGCTGTCTCTGGTGAGTCACATTGCTTCAAAATGTCCCTCTTCAGTTTAAAACTTTCATAATACAAACAAAGAGCATCTATTTACACTGTTTCTATTTACAGACACAACTTTTGTTGGGTTCAAGAATGTGTGCTCGAAGGAGACAAATTACATGTTCATGACCAACCCGGGAAATGAGGATCTACAACATCCAATCAGTGTCGAGAGGATAGCCATGATAAACAGCACAGAGGACGCTCTGGCATACATTCATCGGCCTGATCTGGGGTAAATCAAAAGCTTAGGTTACACACCGTTAATTAAGGATGTGCGAGATGGTCCACTAAATTGTATTAAACATTCTACATCTGAAACGGAAAACTAAATCATTTAATTTTAAATGAACGAGTGGAGTGCCCTCTGGTGGACAACCAGGGCACTCCAGCTGGTGATCGTGACAGATATTCATATGCAGATGTTTTTGACTAACTTCTCTGGAGTTGGTAGACTAGTCAGTTTAAATACTTCTACATTAATGAAGTTAGTCGTGGTGCGCATCTCTACTGTTAATAAACTATTACTCCCGAAAAAAAAATTCTGAAACATTATAAGAATGACAATGAGACAATGTTGGGATGACCAAAATGACTGACTGATTTTTTTTTTTTTTCACTCTTATATCTCAGCAAGGTGAACCCATCAGATTGTGTGGACATGGACTGTGATGCTAAGAAGAAGACGATGTTGAAGGATCTGGATGGCAGTTTCCTGGGTGCAGTTGGAGCAGTGGTGCCCCAGTCCGAGTACGAGTGGAACGGGGATCGCCGACACGGACTGGGCGATTACCGCATCCCCAAAGTCATGCTCACCTCTCTCAACGGCAGCCGGATACCTGTGAATCAAATCGCTCCTTACAAAGGTACAGTATTTACAGTGATCTAAGAGAGAGAACTTGAAATGATGGAGCTGCTTTTAACGTTTGACGCTGTTTTACCTGTGCAGGAGTGATCAGAGACACCTGTACATACATGAACACCTGGCAGAGCTACAAGTGCTTTGGGCTCAACTATAGGATGCTGGTCATTGAAAGTTTGGATGCAGACACAGAGACTAGGCGTCTTTCACCTCTAGCCATCCTGGGGGACAAATATGTGGATTTGGTGAATGGTATGACTCTTATCCACCATCTTATACCGCCCCCTTTCTGCTTATATAAAATAGGATTTTATATAAGCAGAAAAGGTTTCATTGTGTATTGTTGAATTTTAATCTTACTGTAAATATCTTGTTGTTCCAGGCCCACAAGACCACGGCTGGTGCGCCGGCTACACGTGTCAGAAGCGAGTATCTCTCTTCCACGCCATTGTGGCCACTAATAAATCCTTTGACATCTTTTTCACCAGCACAACACCACAGAAGCTGAGACTTATGTTACTGAATGCTGGACCTACAGAGGTTAGTTAGATGGATTATGACAATAGACTATACTGACCTATTAGCATCTTTTGGTGATACAACATTTTGAATGATAAAAGGCATTTTAGGATTTTATTATTAGGTATTATTCTGCATTATGTTATTAAAAATATATTATTTTATTTCCATTTTGTCTTCTAATTTATTTTAACTTTGTAACTTTGTGTATCTTTTAAATATTAAAAATAAATTGACTGATGGATCAATATCAATCAATTATATGTATTGATTGATACATACATAATATATACACATATATACACACATAATATAATTATATATGTAATAATTTATAATAATAACATAATGTATTCATAATAATGTATTCATTTATTAACAGATGTTATGTAAAATAATATAGTAATTAAAAAAAATAGAATTGATTAGTTTATTAATGTATTAATGTTACTATGCATGTTTTTTTTTTACATTTTTGTTAATATTTTTATTATTTAAAAGCAACAAAATACGATCCAGAAAATTTGAGCTCGTTGGAAGTGAATCCTAAAATAAATAAATAACCACATTATGGTCAAAATATATCCAACACTGCATCAAAATAAATGTGAACGCAAACATGCAATTTTATCGAAATACATATATTTTATATATATACATATATATAAACAAGTGGGTACGGAAAGTATTCAGACCCCCTTAAATTGTTCTCTCTTTGTTATATTGCAGCCATTTACTAAAATAATTTAAGTTATTTTTTCCCTCATTATTGTACACACAGCACCCCATATTGACAGAAAAACACAGAACTCTTGACATTTTTGCACATTTATTAAAAAAAAAAACTGAAATATCACATGGTCCTAAGTATTCAGACCCTTTGCTCAGTATTTAGTAGAAGCACCATTTTGATCTAATACAGCCATGAGTCTTTTTGGGAAAGATGCAACAAGTTTTTCACATCTGGATTTGGGTATACTCTGCCATTCCTCCTTGCAGATCCTCTCCAGTTCTGTCAGGTTGGATGGTAAACGTTGGTGGACAGCCACGGAGTTGTTGTAAAGCCACTTATTTTAGCGGTGTGCTTAGGGTCATTGTCTTGTTGGAAGGTGAACCTTCAGCCCAGTCTGAGGTCCATAGCACTCTGGAAAAGGTTTTCGTCCAGGATATCCCTGTACTTGGCCGCATTGATTCATCTTTCCCTCGATTGTAACCAGTCATCCTGTCCCTGCAGCTGAAAAACTGCAGTGGATTGCTGCAGTGATGGTTGACTTACTACAACTTTCTCCCATCTCCCGACTGCATCTCTGGAGCTCAGCCACAGTGATCTTTGGGTTCTTCTTTACCTCTCTCACCAAGGCTCTGCTCCCCCAATAGCTCAGTTTGGCTGGACGGCCAGCTCTAGGAAGGGTTCTGGTCGTCCCAAACATCTTCCATTTAAGGATTATGGAGGCTACTGTGCTCTTAGGAACCTTAAGTGCAGCAGAAACCTTTTGTAAAAGTTTTTTGTAACCTTTTGCCTTGCCACAATTCTGTCTCTGAGCTCTTCAGGCAGTTTCTTTGACCTCATGATTCTCATTTGCTCTGACATGCACTGTGAGCTGTAAGGTCTTATATAGACCATTTCACAAGATGTAAACAACACTGGTCCAGAAGCACTTCCTGTTTCAGTTTTTTAACACCACATAAAAGCTGGGATAAAATACAACCAACAGAACATTTAAAACTGAATCAAAAAGTTAAACAAACATCTTTAAGATGTTTTCTTTACATGTGAAATAAAGAAAACAGTTACAAACTGAAACAGGAAGTGCTTCTGGACCAGTGTTGTTTACATCTTGTGAAATGGTCTATAGTGTGGCTTTCCTAATCAAGTCCAATCAGTATAAACAAACACACAGCTGGACTCAAATGAAGGGGTAGAACCATCTCAAGGATGATCAGAAGAAATAGACAGCACCTGAGTTAAATATATGAGTGTCACAGCAAAGGGTCTGAATATTAGGACCATGTGATATTTCAGTTTTTCTTTTTTAATAAATGTGCAGAAATGTCAACAATTCTGTGTTTTTCTGTCAAGATGGTATGCTGTGTGTACAATAATGAGGGAAAAAATGAAAGATGGGATGCTGTGTGTACAATAATGAGGGGAAAAATGAACTTAAATGATTTTAGAGAATGGCTGCAAAATAACAAAGAGTGAAAAATGTAAGGGGGTCTGAATAGTTTTCCGTACACACTGTATGTGTGTGTATGTGAGTATGTGCGTGTGTGTATCGGTAATTATTTAATGTTTTTTTTTTTTCATGTTTCATTTATTTTTTTGTTTTAACTTTTTCAGTAGAAACTTAACTACAGTAATATTCTGTTGTTCTCAGGCTGTCAGGGTTGCTGTATTTTACTCAAACCCTCAGCGGCTGGATGTGTACGTTAACAATACTTTGGTTGGTCCAACAAATGCTGAGTGGAATGCTGGTAAAACTGACTACACTCTGCGTGAGCCAACTTATACAGGTAGAGTACAAACACAATGATGCACAAAATTCAGGCCAGCAGATCATTTTTGTGAAAAAACACATCACAATTGTTACTTTGATTCCTCTCTGTGCTCCTCAGGGCAATACGTTCCTAGTTTCAACTCCAGTCACGGCTCCAACTTCTTTGACCAGGACTACAAAATGCTGAACATACTTCTTCGAGGCTCAGAGCCGGTCCAAATCCGCACCTCCCCGGTTTTGTTCCTGGCCTTCAACCTCCCAGCCATGACTGAGGCGGAGTTCTTCGGGACAAAACTCATCAACAATCTAGCTTTACTCCTGAAAATACCGGCGAACAAGATTCGAATTACCAACATCGTCCGTGAGGGTACTAATGCGAGACGGAGGCGCTCGACAGGACTGACGGTGCAGGTGGAGATCAGGGAGCCCCCTGTTCAAACATCATCCACCAACAGCACCACTGGTGAGAGCAAGAATTATATTAATGACAAATACAACATTTAGATCACAATACAATGTCTTAATATTTATAAACCATCTGCAGAAGACCAACAGTTTGCGGCCCTGAAGAACATTGCTGACGATCTGGGCCGCGCTGCTGTCTCAGGCAATCTGAGTGAGTCCATCGGCTTCGATGTGTCATCCCTGGGCATCATCCCTCCTCCACCCTCTTCCAGTGACTCCACCTGGAACGATGTAAGATGCTAATCAATCACATGACCAAACTCACTAATATTTTAAAATGTTAAGATGATCCCAGCATCTGGGAAATTTTAATTGCAAGATTATACAACAAAGCTGATATTTCAATCAATATCCTGGGTTCAATACAAATTAAAGCGAAAAATCCGGGCTACTGTGAAGCACTTACAATGGCAGTGAATGCAAGTTTGTACACTGTTTTTAAAATACCTCATGTCTGAAAGCTCATAACATTACGAAAATAATTAACTTAAATTTTTGACCTGTACCACCTGAAATTCTGACCTTTACCACCTGACTGCTGCAGATTAATTTTGTCTTGTTGACGTAGAAATCCATAAATCCAAGTCAGAGAGCATGAACAGCTCTGGTTAGACGGTCACGGGTTGCCATCTCGTAATGACAGTTACGATGGCATGAGAGCAGCATAAGCTCATTGTTTTGGTTCAGGAGGAACTATAAACTATAACATTGAGGATCGAGTTTCGACACCCCTGCTGTACAGTAAAGCACACAACATGCTTTTCCTTATTTGAGCTGTAACGGTTTGTCTCTCAGGTGGCCACTCAGGAGGTGACCCGTGAAGACCAGCAGGTGGAGACGGTCAAGACGGTATCTTCTCTGAGGGTGGCGATACAGCCAGTGGCCGGATCGTTCCCCGGACCCCTCAGCGTGCAGCCCAGCATCATGGCTCTGGATGCAGCGGTAAGATTTCATAAAGGATTTTTGATGTAATTATTACTTGTTTGCCCTCTTCCCACCCTCTACACTCCCACTTTTCCACAGCTTTATACACCCATTTGTTTAGTCTTTTTTAGATGTTAGGTGTGAACAACCAGTGCTAACACTAGGGGGTTTTATGAGCCTTTAATTAAGAACTTATGAATTATTGGTGTAACGCTACCTAGGTGATTGATTACTATGAAACCACACCTGGTATCGAATAAGCAGGGCATCTTTTTGTGTGTGTCTGTTTCCAGGGTGACTGTGTGTCCGTGGGTGTGACGAGTCTGACCATCTCAGCTGTACTCAAAGATGCTAACGGGAATCCAACAGAGGGGCTTTACGGAAACACCACCATCCCGTTCAGTGGCTGCTGGGCCAATTACACTGACTTAGCCATCTTCACAAGTGGTGGGTCGTCTCTATTAGCCTTTATGATTTGATTTTTTTTTAAATGTCATTTGTTATTTTAAGCATTTACGATAATTTCTCTCTCTGTACCTCTTCTAAAGGTAATAACTTGAAGTTGGCCTTTAATCTAAATGAATGGAAAGCTGAGTCCAGATCTTTTACGCTCAAATCACCTACAACGCCATCTTCTGTGGTCATCCCTATTGGCAATGGTTTCCCCAGCGTCTCGTCACCATCTGTGTATCTGCTCATATTGTTGAGTGGTTCACTCCTGCTCAGGGGACTCTAGAACCAATGAAGTGCACTCTTATACAGGGGACTCTAGAACCAAAGAAGAAGTGCACTCGTATACAAATGATATATATGACCTTCAAATATATCACAAATATATCAAATATAAAATGATTTAAATCTTTTTCTATTACTTTACTTTGGAATATTACACATTTATATGCTTTCTTATATACTCAATAAATTCAAATTCTAGTATACTGCTTTTGTCTGCATTCAATTCTTGAGCATATAGACGCCAAACATTTCTATTTAAACATTTTTTTATCTTATTTAGTGCACAATAACCTTTCATCTATGGCATTATTTGGATGCGCACAGACATCAAGAAACAGCATATGAATCTCAACAATGGTGACACTCAAACAAAATATCCAGATAATCAGATGAACTCATGAGCTACAAAAAAATCTAAATACTGCCATTGATTTCATACAAAACAGAAATGAAATAAAGTAAATCTGGTCATTAATAATTGAAGCTGATAAAGCTGTTTGAGTTGTTTACTCATCCTCTGCTGAGATCTTCACAGGTTTAATGTGCTGCTATGCATGCAAGTTTTGTTTTGATTAAATCTAAATTAATTGACTTTCTTCAACATGAAATATGTACTTTGTACCAAGTTTTATAAAAATCATTTTCATAGACATAGAAAATATTGGTTAGGGTAAGTTATTTATTTTTCATTGGTTCAGGTTATAAATGTGAATATAGCTGTGAACCATTACCCTAATTTTTTTTTTTAATTGGATGAATGAAAATATTTTTTCAGTGAACATAAAATAGAATGCTTTTTCATGAGTACCTTTACTAGAATTTATCATGTTCTAATTTATCATGTATTTATTGTGGTAATCTTTGACTAACTTCTTGTAGAATTTGTAGGCCTAATGGATAATCTGTTAAGGGTGTTTTCCCCCTCTAGAGATATATATTACAACTGCATGTTGTAGCTATTTTTCTGCTATTTTTTCATAACAAATGCACGATAAAATGAAGAAATAAGTCTTAACATGGCCTAAGGATTGTAATGAGGAGCCATCAATGGTCTTACCTTAATTATGTCCTTATTGTAAAAAAATGATATAGTTAAACAATTACAAGAACTATGTTACTTTTTCATTCAGCCAAGAATCAAGAGCTTTATGGATCTTGAATTATTGTCTGAATAACACGTTTCACCGCTAGAGGGAGGTAAAGTCCAGGCTACTCAATCCTGACACTGACACCTGCAGAACAAACCAAGGGGGAAAATAACACAATCTGTCAATCACAGTCACGATTTTTCATTTTTTTTTTTTTTTTTTTTCTTTGTTTCTCATAGTCTACTCAGCAGTTAGATCCATATTTATGTTATGCGATACTGCCTACTTTGGCTCTGATTATAAAAAACTTAGCCTATCAATCAATAAAATATACCTTTCTTAGACACGTTTTACTGTTAAAATCAAGCATGTTAAATTATAGGGACATGAGGGAGGACAGTAGGCTAATATCTTAAAGCTGGGTAGTATAGAGTAGAAGTCTTGTTTGGATTGAGTGGGAGCTAATAATGTCATGACGGTACTTAAGGAGGCTGTTCTTCAGAGGGAGCTGCTCAGTCTGCGCTCCTCCACACACACATGTGATGTGTTCCTGTTTTTCCCCTAGCAGGTCCTTCTTTTTTCTTGTGCATTTACAAGATGTGTGCTTGTGGAGTGTCTGGGATATTTTTGACTTTTACTTTTCTTTTGCATTTTCTGTGTGTTCACTCAATGAATCCCGTGTTTCTAAACGGCTCCAAAGGGATGAAAGTGTCCAGGTCTGCGCCTGCTGATGGACACAGAAGAGCCAAGCACGGCAAAAGTTTATTGTCAGCATCACTGTTATCTGGAGCCATACAGTCACAACGGGGGATGAAGGATGCAATTGAACCTCATGATTACATGATCTCCATCTACAAGACATTTTCCGCGGCTGAAAAACTGGGACTGAACGCGAGTTTTTTCCGCTCGTCAAAAGCCGCAAACACTATAACGAGTTTTGTGGACGAGGGCCAAGGTTAGTTATTTGATTTGTTTAGTCTGACCTATAGGCCTAACTTTAGGTTTCATAAATGTCTTTTTTTTTTTTTTCAAATTTGTTTGCCCATTTTCAATGAGTGTCAGAATGAAAACAGCAGGTGCGTTTAAGATAAAATCTCCCAGAGAAAATGCGGTTATTTCGCTATTAGATTTTGGCGATAAAGTGGCAAAGAAAAAATAATAATCCTCCTGAATGTTAAATAACTGAAAAAAAAAGAGTAATTGTACTAAAATATGTTTGTTTATAGGTAGGTTTGATAACTTTGGCTTTAAAATATGATAGAAATTCCATTATCATTCTTTTCTTTTTTCCTTGACAGAATAAAAACATTCGTTTTACATTCTAAAAATGTTCATATTAACAAATCAGTAAGAAAGTCAGGAACGCTGTAAAAAATAATATTTTCATGATTTGTAATCACAACATTTTTTTCTTTTGTCAAATCAACTTAAATAATATATGTAGTTCAGATAACATAATATTTTGAGTTTATGATGCTTAAATCAATCTCCTTCATTGTAACTCACTTTTTCCAGTTAATGAACTTAAAATTTTTACAGCAACCAGGTTACTTCATTTTTTAAAGTTAAACCAACAATATTTTTTTACAGTGAGTAATTTGTCTTTATTTATGATGTGTCAAAATAAGTAATAGCTAGCAGCATATATATATATATATATATATATATATATATATTTAAATGAATATATTCCTAATTATTTTATTAAATGTGCAGTTACATTGTAATTACTCAAATAAGTATGAGTAATATTAATCAACTTATTTAAATGTACTTACTGTAGAGTTATGTTTAGGGTTAATAACTTGTAATAATGCATAATTTACTATTATTACTAGTAAATGCATGTAGTAATATGTAACTACTTCACCTTAAAATAAAATGTTACTCTACCTTATCTAAAACTCCAAGTAATAACAATAATAATAATTAAAATGTAACTTCATTTTTAATCTAACTTTTACAACTTTTTATTATATTAAAAAATGAAATCTCAGCTTAATTGGTTGAAAATGTGTTCCTCATCTGCATTCACACTTTTTCCTCTCTAACTAACATTGTAAATAAATGTACAGCCACTGTATGTGTGCTCTTTTATTCCAGATGACCTTTTGAACTCCCCACTGTGGAGACAGAAATACTTATTCGATGTGTCAACCCTTTCTGAAAACGTGGAGCTCTTGGGTGCTGAACTGAGGATATACACAAAGATCTCCGGGATGTTCCGAGCATCAGAGACGGGCCCAGTGGAGATACAACTGCTCTCCTGTCAGTCACACACTGTGCTTGACTCCAAAACCTTGGATCTGGAGGATGCGCATAAACCAAAATGGGAGGTTTTCGACGTATGGGAGACTTTTAAGGAGCGTCAGCACCACTCTCACGGGACCCGCTTCTGTTTGGAGCTCAAGGCGACGCTAGATAATCCTGAGAGGGAAATCGACTTGCAATATCTTGGATTTCACAGACATGGCCGCCCGCAACTAAAGAAAGCCATACTGGTCGTTTTCACAAGGTCAAAAAAGAGACAAAGCATTTTCTATGAAAAGAGGGAGAAGATTAAACTGTGGGGTCTGAACAGTCCTGGGAAGGAAAAAGGACCTCACTTGAAATCCCGACGGAGTAGACGGACAACTCTACCCAGCCGCCATGGCAAGAGGCACGGCAAAAAGTCCAAATCTAGGTGTGGCAAAAAGCATTTGCAGGTGAATTTCAGGGAGTTGGGTTGGGACGACTGGATCATTGCTCCATTAGACTATGAGGCGTATCACTGTGAGGGCATGTGTGACTTCCCCCTCCGCTCTCACCTGGAGCCAACCAATCACGCCATCATACAAACTCTAATGAACTCCATGAACCCCAGCAACATGCCGCCCAGCTGTTGCGTCCCCTCCAAACTCAGTCCCATCAGCATCCTGTACATCGACGCTGGGAATAACGTCGTATACAAACAGTACGAAGATATGGTGGTGGAGTCTTGCGGCTGCAGGTGATGGTGCGGTTCAAACTTATGATTGTAAATAAATCAGTTGTGTGAATAAGTGTCGGACTTGCTCATGTGTCTTCAACACTACGGTAAATAATCCTGTAAAAAATGGTAAACTACTGGCAGCTGTGGTTGCCAGCATCATACCGTAACTATACGGTGTGTTACTGTTTTTGTGTTAGAGCATATAGCTGTTAAATTAAAGTTTTATACTGTAGATGACAATACGGTATTTACCAGTTAATTTCAAAAACAGTAACACACCGTATTTTTACAGTATGATGCTGGCAACCATAGCTGCGAGTAATTTACCGTTTTTTTTACAGGATTATTTTTTACAATGTTGTTTTTGTGTACAAGATTACTTACTGCTTTACATAGCTGTATTTTATGGATTGATATGTTATTAAATGATTTTTTAAAGAATTGTACAGGTACTAATTTTAATTTAAGTTATTTTCTCTTAAACATCAATCATTTATTCAGTAATACGTTTTCACACATCTAATAAGCTATTGTAGTTATTGTATCTGTCTACCTCATTGTGCAAATTATGTTACCATGTAAATGTATACCTTTGAGGGATTAACATCATAAAAGGGTCTGTAAATATTTCATAAAAGATGTGAACCACATTATTCCTCCAATAAAATACCAAGAAATTAGATATATTTCTTAAACATTTGTTCTTGAATAATGGCTTTTTTGTTATTGCTTTTCTGCACAAGTAACTAACAATTAACATGAAAATGGAAAAGTGGAAGGGGGGTGAGTCTGGAGAACACCTGACAAGAGATCAGACACTATTCCTCCATACAAAATCCAGATCCTTCAAATTCCCAGCTCCATCCTGGTGCACATCCTGGTTTTCTCAGGGACTGGGACGGCCATGACAAAAGCCTCATTTTGTTCTTAGTGACACATGTTTGTTTTGGATCGTTGTCCCGATGGAAGATCCAAACATGGGCCATTATAAGATTTCTAGCAGAGGCTGTCAAGTTTAGATTTTTTTTTATCTGTTGGGATTTGCTAGAATCCATGATGCCATGAATCTGAAAAAGATGTCCAGGACCTCCAGCTAAAAAAATAGGCCCACAACATTAAAGGTTGTATCAATGATTGTGGGTGACGTCACTTCTGTTTGTGTTTGAAGTGAGATCCCAAAAAAAAACCAAGTTAGCTCACCCATCCCTCGCATTTCGTGAATTATGAAAAAAAACGATAATGCACACGCATTTCTTAAAGTGACAAAAACACTATTTTCAGATTGACGTCTACCTCAATGATGGCTCATTCTGTGAACTGTAAAATGTGAACTTGGCTGCTTTGGATTGCAAAGTATAATGATGTATATAAAATCTGCAGTCGAGCCATGTCATATCATACAGCTAGTTTTGCTGGTGCTTCACTGGAAGCAGCTGTATGATTAGAAGTTCCAGAATCAGTCATATACGTAGCTACAGATCTAACATTATGGGGAAAACTAACTCATGGTAACAACAGCTCTCTGGAATAATATTATAACAGCTAATTATTACTATTATTCGGCTAAAGTTAGTCCTGAACGTAGGCTAGTGTTATTGCTAATAGCAGGCTACAATGTTATGGCTACACATCAAAGTAGACGCAACTCACACACTAAATCCCTACAATCTGATATTCGCTAGAGCTATCCAAGTTTAGTCGAGCTTCACTCGTATTTTTTTAAAGAATTACATTTTTTACACACAGTTCACATTCAAAAAGTCAGCACTAGAAGCTACTCACCTGTCCAGAAGAAACACTGCAACCTCGGCGTCCAATTTAAAAATGTTAAATTCTTTAAGTTCTCTCTACCGTTCAAATGCCTTCCCGATTATTATTAGTTTCTTTGACAAAAAAGACGGGATTCCCTCGCCCCAATCCTCCTTCTCTTCTTGTGGATTGTCTCTTCCATGTTAAATGTACAGTATCTGATCCGTTGATAGCAGATAGACGCTGGCTATTCTTCAGCTCCGAATTCGCGTGCAGGCGCCGAGCACAAGCGCAAAAACAAACAACACCCGTCCCTGTTGGTGATTGGTTAGAACAATGTTTATTTTGATTTTGAGTGGTGGTTGTACCCATTTGTTTTTGTGTGCAGATCTCAGAGCCTAGGCTGCCTAAAGAGACGCGTTTTTTGACAGCCTGCTTATGGGGCGGCCGGGCAGCTAGCGGATCGTTAGGAAAGATTCGATGAATGTGATCATTTTTGTTTGGGCCTGAAATCACTGATACAACCTTAAAAGATCATCCAAAAATGAAAATTAAGTCATTAATTCCTCACCCCCATAACCCTGTAAGACCTTCATTCATCTTTGGAACCCAAATGAAGATATTTTTGATTAAAGAGCCCCTATTGACTGTTCATATTGTGTGGAATATAGCTCTAAGGGAATGAAAACATCCTGCAAAGATTTATATCTGAAAGTGCACCATATACAAAGTTATTGTCTTTCAAAGGTGAGAGTCGACTCTGAGTCTATGAAATGAATTGTTTTTGAAACAAGTCATTAGTTGTTACATCGTGACAGAGAGGTCGTTGGTCGGGCCCAGTTACTGCACGCGCAGATGGAAGTGTAAACTTGAAGTCTACACATTCAAATACTTCATCATAGCATGATGTCGAGAAGACGCTGTGTTCTACAATGCAAAGTTCAGCCACTTTGTTTTCATTTACCAGGGACGAGCATGTGAAGAATCGGTGGTTAGAGTTCATATTTGCAACGATACCACAACAGTATAGCCCGATTGTGTTCTCATTTTAATGACGAATCGTTCAAAAAAATAAATGAATTCAAATGTGGATTTGCAAGCGGTTGTTCGTGAAGGAGGGCTCAGTAACTTACTTACCCAGTGTATATGGATCAGCTTCCTCCTATGAATCACAACCTGTAAATATTATTAATAATTGTTGCTTTTATGGGTTTTGAACAGTTTTGTAGCGTCGGGCGCGAAGAGGGAAGGCGCAATAAGTATGTTTGTGCGCGTGTGTGTGTGTGTAAGTTACGCTCAGCGCAGCTTCTAGGTCTCCAATGTCAATTTTTTTTTTAAATATGTGAAATGTTTGTCGCTGTTATTGGAGTTGTCATAAAGAATAGAGCGTCTTGTAGTACTGCAGTGCTTTATCAATATGTTTATGCGTTATGCTAACAAACAATAACTGACTTGGTCTGTCATCTGACCAATCACCGCCGATTAGCGTCACGCAAAGGACTGGTTTGGCAAAATGAGTCGTTGTACGAATCATTTGGGAGTCGGTGAGCAAATCAGTTAAAAATAAATGCATATTATAAGACAAATAAAGTGTTTTTTATCCTTGCATGCATGTTAAACTGGTTTTGGGAACTTCTAAAACAAAAATAGGAACATTTCAAATGCTATGATAGGGGCTCTTTAAATTTGAGAGGTGGATCACTGCTACATAGGCTGCCTAAGGGATTGAAACTTGACGGCCCAGAAAGTCATTTAAGAAAATGTTTAAATATTCCATGTGACTACAGTGGCACAACTATAAGTTTATCAAGCGACGAGAATACTTTTTGTGCGGAAATAAAACAAAAATAACAACTTTATTCGACTATTCCTTTTCTTTCTTCTGGGCCTGAGACGAGAGTTCAAGAGATTTACACGACGCATGTGCGAGAATTGCGATCTTATTCTACAACTTCTTGTTCAGTTCTCACGCATGCTTCTCTCTTCTCAGACTTCTTCTAAAACTTCTTAATTGCCCTGATGGTGGAAATGAGAATTTTTAATGCTTTAACAAATGATGCTATTTTAAAATGACGTTTGAATGGTGTGAATATATAAAATTGAATATTTCTCATACCTCCAATGAAAGAATGAATTTAGAATTAATTGTGCTATATGCACAGTGGTGGAAAGTAACTAATTACAAATACTTTCGTTACAGTACTTGAGTAGATTTTTTCATTTTTTCTACTTTCTTGAGTAGTGGTACTTTTACTCTTACTTGAGTAAAATAAAAATAAACTAGGCCTATTCAACTTCGCTACATTTATATTTCATAAAAAGTACAAAGTACTTTGACAAAGGTGCCGACCTATTTTTTACAGTCTATGGTGCCGACGGAGCAACAGCGCAAGCTGACATTTGACAGACACTTTTCAAAACCACTGCGAGCCCTGCGCTTCAGCCAATAACAGACATATCTAAAGCACTTTAGCCAATAACAGACAGGTCTGACTCGGTTGCAAAACCAATCAAAACCTCCAGTTCGGCTGGGGGGCGGGGCGTTTAAACCGCGCTTTGACATTCAATCAATGGCGCTCGTGGTTGAATCAGTAGCGCTAACGTTTAAATTTTTCAGTGAATGTAAGTGAGTATTCTGCTCTTATTTAATTATGGCAACTACTGAAATGGGTCACACCATTGATAATACCAGAGCACTGAGCAGTTGAAGTAAATAGCTCGGCTCATAACATGGACTCGGTTTGCAGGACGGAGCAAGAATGTAAGTGTCTAAAATACATGCATACAGTTCAATTAATGGTAAAGCTCTCCCTGTTTAACAATACATGTAAGCTAGATATACGAAGCAAACTTTGTACAAAGCTGAAAAAACAGTGAAATAAGATCGCATGATTAATCTGGACGCGTGTAGTTCGGTCCTATAGCAACAGTGGGCTCCCAGCACATTTTTTTTTTACTGGGAATTTTTTATTCATACTGGTTTATTGTTTTTCATACCTTTTTTTATCGGACCTCTCAATTAACCTTCTTTGCTTTCAATTATGAATGATTCAAATCAAAACATTCAAATGACCTTACCTACACTTAATTTTCAAAATCAGTAATAAAAAATTGCTCTTGACAACAGAGGAAGCTAGTAGTCTATATGTGGAGCACTTTTATCATTGATGGATGCACTTTTTTTGGGCTTCAAATTTTCTTCAGTCATTCACTGCCATTATAAAGTTTGGAAGAGCCAGGCCATTTTTTAATATAACTATGATTGTATTCAACTGAAAGCAGAAAGTCGTATCTTCTAAGATGACTTGAGGGAGAGTAAAGAGTTTTAATTTTCCCTTTAAAGTCATACATCATTCTTTTGAAAATACCTGAAAGTTTGATAAACTCATTTATATTATAGCTATTATGTGTTTGTCTTCATGTTTCATCAGTCAAAACATCACTATTTCTAAGTTATTATATCCATATAAGGCATTTCCTGAAATGTGTAAGTTCTATGCATCAGTACTGGGCCTTCAGTATGAATGAAACAGATGACATGAGAGTGTTTAGCGCTCCATTTCGCTATATCTCACCATTTTGGGTAAAAATAGAAAAATACTAAAGTACTTTGTAACGCAATTACTTGAGTAGTTTTTAGGCAAACTACTTATTTACTCTTACTTGAGTCATATTATATTTCAGTACTTCTACTTTTACTTAAGTACAATTTGTCAGTACTCTTTCCACCACTGTATATGCAGTATTCATTAGCATCAATATGAACCTTGAAAGCTATGAATTCAGCCTTAATGGTATTGATCTTCTTATCTGTCAAAAGAGTATAACATTTACAAGTGTATACCCTAAAAGGAGACCTTTGTCTCTTGTCTACCCCAAAACAGGTACATAAAAATACCCTCAGTGCGCATGTTAAGCACCTTTTAGGGTATAAGCAAAAAAAAAGTGCAAATTTGAAGGTTCTGTGCTAAGTCGCAAGCTAAAGATACAGATAAACACAACGCAACAATATACAGTAATGACCGGTAGATTTTTAGCAGGAAGTGCAGCTCTATTCTCATCTTTCTACACCAGCACTGGTCTGTGTTACACAGTGAGAACACTAACTGACAAGTGGGAAGGGAAAGAGTAATTCAAAACTGGGACTTCTCAAGAGAAATACCCGGCACCCTGCTTTCATTTATGCAAACTCGAGATACAAAGATCCAAGTAATCTGTGTTCCTTCTCTGTAAAGAGCTGAAGGGAGATAATTGCAGTGTTTAGCAAAGGTGAAAAGGGGGTCAACAGACACTCAGCACAACCTTCCCTGGGTGGGCTGTGAGTCTGCGTGAATAGAGAGGAACACGTAGACACACACACACGCACAGAGAGAGAGAGAGAGAGAGAGAGACAAACACACACAAACTCACATCTATTGGTAAACGGAGAACTGTTGAACGGCTCTGACCCTGGTACCAAAGTTGCATTCATTCTCTGTCTGGGAAAAGACAATGACAAAAACCAAGGATGCTAACTTAAGATTAGGCTTGCTTTTAGTCAGAGGTCAAAGGTCAAGCATCTCTTTGTCTCTCGCCACTGTGTGCGTTTAACACATCCAGTAAAGAGAGAGGAAGCAATCAACGCAGCAGAACAAGGGGAAGGAATGTGCGCGATGCTATTACACCAGTTCTCTGTCTCTCTGACACATTGTCAGTCCCCGTTCGCCCGTAAAACACATGAAGATATAAGACACGCTGTGCCGTGCAGCTGCTGGACAACAATGGACTGGAATGTCATGTCTCTAAATGACATCTGTGGATGGATCGTGTGCTGGGATTCAGTGATGGTATAAAGAGAAGGTTATCAAGCCATATTCTGCCATCCATTAATCAGCATGTTTTTAGTACAGTCGTAAAGGGATCTTAGTTAACAAGGAACAGCTTCTAAATGTTAAGATAAAACATTCTTTAAATAAGATTTATTGAACATTCTTATAACATAATTAATAAATGGTGAGAGTTCTCATGATGTTGAGAGAAACAATCTAGAACAACGTTCTTGGAACATCTTTTTTAATGTCTTTACTTGATGAACGTTCTCATAACGGTGAAAGAAAACATTTTCAGAAAATCCATGTGATGTTATTTATGAATGTTAACCTCAAATTTATTGTTGGAATATTACAAATAATGGTTCAAAAAATGTCATATTGAAAATAATAATGAGGTTAGGTGAGTGTTGTACTCATCGTACACTTTTAAATAATGTTATAATCACGACAAGCAAACTGGACATTTGTCATTTCTTGTTTCAGACCAATACTGTTTTTTCAGAGCAAACTAATTAGTAATTGTAGCTATTTGTACAGGAAGTGTTGTTCTAACACACATACGTCTGTATATGTTGCATATATACAAATGTACAGTGTATATATTATTTTAACGTTATAGATGTATAAATTATTACAAATCTTTTCAGGTTTTTGAAAATATTGAAATCATGAAATAATTACAATAGTTTTATCGTGTTTAATCAATGACAATTATATGGTTATCACATTTATTTACCAGTTTCATTTCTAAAACCTGTGCTATCAATACATGTAGACTACCATTGACAAGATTTCTTTAAAGAAAAAACTTAGGCTATATTCAAAAAAAGACGCATTAAATTGACCTAAAGCGAAGGTAACAACAAATATTTCAAAAGATTTCTAAAGTGGAATCACTAAACTGTAGAGTTAACAAAAGATACTATGAGCTTTGTAATAGTTGAAGTGGATGTCATAACATAACAAATATCAGTAGTCGAGGAAGATTTTAAAACGAGGGGTTCATATCTTACCTTCATGGAACTAAATTCAAAGCACAGAGCTGTAAAGGGGCAGAGCTAAATAAGGTCTATTACCTGTAAACTTAATTGAACATTTCATGTTAAGACATGACACACCAGACTTGACATCAGTGACACCAAACCGAATGGCTCTTCTCTATTTCATAACTATGGTATGGTGGGCAGTAGTGCACAACACAACATTTAAAAAGCAAAAATAAGTTCACACAACACAACTAAATTAAGCCACAACACAACGGAAATAAGCCACAATGCAAATAAAGCCACAACACAACGAAATAAAGCCACAAGACAACGGAAATGCTCCCGACCACTAGAGGGCTCTCGGAGAATGACAAAGTAGTTTTCCTTGCCTTTTTCTATAGAGTTGGCAGTCTTACAAAGATATCAATACCACAATTAGTTTTAACAGTATGTAACCATATATCAATATGAAATATTACTTCAAAATCACCTCATGTGCAATCTTCATACTCGAAATGCTTTGGCCTGCTACCCAAGGGAATGTCTGCCAATTACATCAAGTGATTAAAACGTATAATTCAATTAAATATTAATATATATGTATGTATATATATATATATATATATATATAGGCTACATTTAATATTATTGATCTGCCTACATTGCATTAGCTGGACGATGACATCACTGTTTTCTCCAGAGCGGCTATACTGTATATTAAGTAACTAAATTAATAACTTTTTTACAACAAAAATGAACCATCACTGAACATAGACTATGAGGTTATTTTCTTCTAGATCTGCTGTATGCATAAACTAACTTTGTTGCATTCTATTCCTGTTATCACTGTAAGCTACTTTGAAACAATCTGTATTGGTAAAAGCGCTATATAAAGGCGACTTTAAATGTACATTTTTTATCATCGTTTTTCCACTGATGATGTAATTTACAACACTATCTCACGACCAATTCGTACGAATTCAACGCATGATTAAAAAGTGTCTAATTCATACTAATTCGTACGATCTCACTCGTACTAATTCGTACGATTTGTCTAAACCCACGTGATGGTTAGGTTTAGGGGCGGGGTAAGGGGTAGGTCATTCATACGAATTCATATGAATTGGCCAATTCGTAAAATATGTACGATTTAGCAAAATCGTATTAATTCGTACGAGTGAGGTCATATGAATTGTTACGAATTAGCCACTTTTTAATCATTCGTCGAATTCGTACGGCTTGGTCGTGAGATCGGGTTGTAATTTCTTGCAAGAAATTACTATTGCAGTCATACTATTCATGTTTTCACTAAAGCTCGCTCTATTTTGCTGTAAATCATTAAAGCAGTGTTAGGTAACTTTTGAAATTTTGCTCTCGGGGTCCCCCTACAGTTGGGAAACAGTATTGTCTTCTACTACTGTCGTAAAATTTGTCATGGTTACACCATGGAATACACGTGTGCATTTGTTGACAAGTGATACCCCCGAACTCTGCAGAAAGCGTTCTCACGTCTTCGGCAGACTCCAGTGTTGCGTGTGAAATCCCAGGTACATTTTTTTTTTCAAACACCAAAAGATCGCGTAACTCACGTTTACAAGTCAGCGTCTTTATAGGAGCCTATTGGGTACTGTTTTACATAATGGATATGATAATTCAATTCAATGTTTGTGTGGTATGTAATAGCCATATCATCAATATTATAATATCAAGCTACCTGTACCATATGAATGTGCAAATTTGAAAAAAATCGATTTGCATTATAGCCTGAGGCAAGACACTTTCACCAGAAAAAATAAACAAAGAATCATGACTATCAGCCTGCAGACATAGGATAGTTATCCTTTTATTGTGTCTGTCTAATCATGTATTATTTACTTACAAGAATGTAGCCCCTACCAAACTTGTACACACCGTTAAGACTTACTGATTTATTTAGTTTTTGACGACCGGCATCGGTCTTGTTTTAAAGAAAACACTCAGCAGATTATTGCTGAAGTGAAAACACTTCAAAAAATGAAAGTATGAAAAGGTTATGGAAGTTTAAATTCACAGTAAATCAAATATGCTGTACTATATATTTTTATATTTTATATAATTTTATTAAATATTTTTTACTCTAAAATTACTATGAAATCAAAGCCATACATCTAACCAAGTTATTGTTCCAAATTTGAAGTTGATATCACAAAAATTGAAGTTCCCACGAGATTTGTTTAGGCGTAGTACCAAAAATAGCCACCGGGTGCCATTGAATTCCATTGAATTTAGTTGTATACATTCTCCCTTAACAAATTAATATATTTCTTTTGTCACAAAATTTGGAACCTTGAGACTCAGACCTTTCTGACAATATGTGTTTTGTCAAAATTAGAAAAGGTTTTTATCATAAATTATGAAATATAATTGTAACCCTGATGTATATATTTCCTGATGTATACATTTGTTATTTTCAATTTTGTTATATGTACTGAGGGTGAAATTAGGATAAAAGGTTTATTTTATTTTATTGTAATTTGAAATAAGTTTGGTGAATATGTATTGTTTTTGTCATGCATATATTAGAGTTTGGTTGTGGTGTACATGTGAAAAACGTGTCAAACCTCAATTTGGGTTGTGAGTTGATGTGCATTGGTCAATTAAGAGACTGACAAGTTTGTAATCCAATCAGATTTGCAAGAGGGGAGGGAAACCGAAAGGAGAGTTCGAGAGAATTCGCGAGAGAAAGAGGAGAGAGAATTCGAGAGAAAAAGACTGAGTTTCAGCGATGTCTTGGAGTGTTTAAAACAAGAATCTGTTCTGTAATGAGAAGTACTGCTCGTATTTCTTCGCTAAGGAAGGGACTTGTTTTAACTTTGGACTGTTTCATGTAAGTTTACTGTCATTGCATATTTGGCTCGCCCAGAGTTGAACGCTGTGCATGTTAGCATACTTTATGGACTGAAACTGTTGTCGTCATCTGCTTAAACCGAGTGGAGTTTCAGTATAAAATTAAAGACGGACTTTCGTTTCCCGGGTTGGAGATGTCGGTGAGCGTCGTCCAGTGATTTGGGGAGAATCCGACGCGTTGGCCTGTTGTGCACGGAGACATTGCAGCACGCGGGACTCAGGAACATTTCAGTAGGATGAATGCGAATGTGTTTCAACGCACACTAGCAACCAGATTGAGGTAATCAGTTAACTCAAACAATCTTTTTGTTTGCTCTCTTGAGCGAAGGGGCCAGTTTCGTTTTCTCGGCCACTAACGTTACGCACTCAAGCTCCGAATCAGGCATCGGGGTGGGATGTGTTTAAACATTCAAGTGCACTAACAATATTGTAACTGTGTTTTTCCCTTTTATTTTGATTGTATTTTTGAGTATTTGGAAAGTTTAAAAGGGTTAGAAAAAGCTTGAAAAGCTATACAGAGCTATACAGTTAAGATTCAGGCTTAAATGGTTAACTTTAGTGAGTTAAATTCATTCAAACAGTGACTTAAAAGTTAAATTACAAAAACAGAAGTTTCAATGATTAAAAGTGGATGCATCAACTTTTTGTGACAAAGGTCAGACCTCATAGAAATATAGTGAAGTTAGGCGTCCCGGTACCGGGACGGTGACAGTTAAGGGGTTAAACCAACAATATTTTTTACAGTGTAGTAATCACAACATTTTTTTCTTTTGTCAAATCAACTTAAATAATTTATTTAGTTCAGATAACATATAATTTTAAGTTTCTGATTAAATCGTTCTCCTTCATTGTATTAACTCACTTTTTCCAGTTCAATCAACTTAAAACTTTTTTTTTTTTTTTTACTTTTTTTACAGTGTTCGCGCAGTGGCCGCATTACCACCTCAGGTGTGCATTATTTTTCTAATAATTTAACAGCCTGTTGTCAATTATTCCTTACTTAACCAGTGACACAGATACTGGGACTGCTTTGTTTGTCAAGACTGTTTGCACTGATTTGGTCCTTTGTCTTGTGTGTTTGGGGAGACGCCATCTTGACAAAGTGTCAAATGTTAGCGACCTACAAGTCAACTGACTGGATGGAGAGCTGAGAAGAGACATTTGTAAAGTCAACAACAGAAAGGAAAGTGGAATGGTGAGTTTAGATGGTCGGGCAATACTAAAAGAATGGAAGGCTACAGGTTAATCTGCTCTACTTAGCCTCTGTACACAAACGGCTAGTGAAGGATTAGCTTGGTTAACCCAATGCACATTCATCAGATATGTTAGCTGACTTGTCAGATGATCTTGTCTCATCTCTTGATTATAATGTCAGTGACCAACATGAGCTAATTTTAAGCTTGTTAATTATTGAGCTTACAATATATTTTTAAAGAGAACCTTTTTGGTATATTTTCAACTTTCTTTAGTGCACATTGCTGCTGTTTGAGCATTAAACAGGTATACAAAGTTACAAAGCACAATGTCCACTCCAAATGGAGTTATTCTTTATATCAGTAAGCACTATTTATGATCTCCCTAAAATGACCTTTTTACTTGACTATTAAATTGTTTAATTAAGGTTTATGCATACTAGTTTCCACGCCAGAGATCAAGATAAATCTTTTTATTACTACTGGAGCTTCCAGTTTGCTAAGTGTCAAATCATTATTAAACAGCAAGCACAAACTATGCAAAAGTGTCCAAAAGCGCACACAGTGTCCGAATTCACCAACTCGTTTTCATTCACTCCATCGAGTGGACTATATTAGTGGACTAATGTAGAGAATAGTGAATGAGGTACTGGGAGAAAAACACTATGCCATTTAAAATTAGGTGTGAAGGTGCATGAGTTGGCCTATACACAACTTTTATTTTACATATATTCATTTTGAAGGCGCTTTTATCCCGAGCAGCTTACAAATAAGGAATACAACAAGCAGACTAGTGATTTAGAAATAGCGAAAGCACAGAAGATTTTTTTTTCCTGGTACCTAGTTAAAGAATCAACTTAGCTTTGAACTAAAACTCCTCAAAGCGAGTCAAAAATGATTCTCAGCAAGGGTTCTGTACGTCACCACCGACCCAACAGCTCTGCACCATCTATAAGGGGATAAAGCGATTTGGAGATGTGCAGATGTTTGAAATAGGTAGCGCTCAGGAACATATGGCTTTGGTTGAGGCTACTGCGGTGCTTCGCATACTGGGTTTAGTTAGACGTGGATTAGACTACTTAGCGGAGGACTCCGAGTCAACGCTAGACAGGTCTGACCCCGGCTCATGTGTTTTGACTGAATGATAATCAGACCTCTGGACTTCTTTTACACATTAGAAGCAGAGTTGATATGACAGGGGCTGCAGTGTTCCTTTACAGTGCTTCGGTGGAGAAAATGTGAAACAGATGATGGGAGTCTACAGTGAGGCTTTCTCTCGCACTTAATTAAAAGTGCCTGTTGAGCACGTTTGCAGAGAGTTCGGCTCCCAGATCATTGTGGCATTTGCACATCAAAAGGAAATGACACTGGACACAGGTTACCCATTAGCAGAAGAGTTTTATATAAAGATCACAGGCTTTCATTTGGCAGTAATGACCTACAGATTGTCTATTCCTAAAACGTCCTTCACCATGTCACAACAAGGTAAGATTTCAGGTAAAACAGCAGGTTAATCAACTCAATGTCCTTTTATCCAACAGTAAGACCTTTCTGTGATGTCATGGCTGGTGAGCATAGTTGTGCATGCAGCTTTGTAATGGCAATTCTTAGTATCACTGACACACCTGACACATACTCCCTGAACCCTTAACAATATTTATAGTACAGGCCAAAAGCAAGTGGTTTTCTCATAGGATTCACATTCAGTCAATTTCCATACTCAAAATGCTATATTTCTATGAGGCTGGCTTTTAATGAGTTGCACGCAAGTCCAACCAACCAACCCCCCCAAAAAAAAAAGAGAGAACTAGTGAGTCACTGGCTCTGTTCAGAATGGAATACTAGCTTACAACTTTTTGAAACTATGTGGTATTCTTCCAACTGTTTTATTATTTTTAATACGGTACATGGAAAATATAATTATTATATTATAAATTATATATTATTATAAATATAATTATATAATTATACAATGACTGAGTATTGGAAATGTTGTAATTTAGCATTGTAATACAAATTTGTTAATAAATGTCAATAGTCAAAACAGATTGTTGTTAAAGAACAAGCACTTAAAATGAATGGTTGACCACACACAGTGTACTAGGTTGTATCATTATTTCTATTTGCATACTGTACACCGTTTATATAAATGATATTCCTGTTCAAAAGTTTGGGGTCAGTAAGATTGATTTTTTTTTAAGAAATTAGTTTTATTCAGCAAGGATGCAATGAATTGATCAAAAGATTTGATAAAAAAAAAAAAAACCTCAAAAGACTCATCAAAAGATTTGATTTAACATTTATGATATGTGATACTGGATTACAAAAACAGTCACAAGTAGCACAGGTATATTTGTGGCAATAGCCAACAATACATATGGGTCAACATTATGGATTTTTTATTTTATGCCAAACATCCTTAGGATATTATGTAAAGATCATGTTCCATGAAGACATTTTTTAAATTTCCTGCCGTAAATATATAGATATTATTTATTCATGTTTTTGAGTGAATGCAGCACAATCGCAAACATAAATGGACAACTTCAAAGGTGATTTTCTCAATGTTTGGATTTTTTGCGTCCTCAGAGTCCAGATTTTCAAATAGTTGTATCTCAGCCTATTTGATGACATCTCAATTTTTTAAAAAAAGACCCATGTAACTGGTTTTGTGGTCCAGGGTCACAAATAAAAATATTAAGCATGAACCGCTGCACCATTTCAACATTGTTAATAATAAATGTTTCTCGAGCATGAAATCATCATATGATTGATTTCTGAAGGATCATGTAATACTGAAGACTGGAGTAATAATGCTGAACATTCAGGAATAGTTTTTTAAATTTTGATTTCACAATATTACTGTTTTTTACTATATTTTGGATCACGTAAAAATTCGTACCGAACTTATTAACGGGTTAGTACGAACACAGCCAAAGTCTAGGTCATCCAAGAAATAAGTTTGTTTCAATTTCTTGCACACTAAAGTGACATTTTTAAAGGTGTCATTTAAAAAAAAAGCTACATGGAGACCTTAAAGGCTGTATTAGTATCTATATTCACTATTATAATATCCTTTGATCACAAAACAAACCTTCAAGATGTTAGCATGAATTACATGCCATGAAAGTAAAATGGAACTTTATGGTCAATAAAAATCAGCAAAGTGTTCATTGATTGTGAAACCATCAGTCCTCTGGAGGAAACCCAAAACCTGTCCCGCTCTGCTGGGCCAGTCTAGTGTCTGAATCCATGAGCAAAAGGAAATGTGTTATGACATGAGCAGGGTGGAAAAGGAAGTGTTTTTGCATTGAATTAAATAGGGGGAGGGGTTTTAAGAAGTTCGATTTACCTACACACACAAAAAAATCCATACGTACACATACAGAACATACACAGACACACACTTGCTCACATAACTACAGACTAAACTTCTGTAAAACCTGATTTGTCAGGGACTTTCTTAATTCCAGGTGTGGAATTTGAAGATTTTTTCCCCCCACTAAGAGACAGGGCACTCTTTTATAAGGCATGTCCTTTTTTTATCTAATCAGAAGCCACATCATAAAGCCTGTTTAGTAAGATGAATCATATATAACTTGTCATTATAATGGGTAACAGCCTCCTCTGATACTGCCTGAGTATATCTACAAAAAATACACTGATTAAAAAAAGAGTCTCATTTGAACTACAGAAACGCACCCTGATCTGGCAATCTTGCATATCGTGGATATATATCAGATAAAGAAACTGCAAAGCGGTGGCATAAGTGCATTTCACCATGTCACGATTATAAAAAATCAGTTCCTTACAACATCTTGATACTGTAGAACTTAAAGAGCACATGAAAAACATGCTTCCAATTATAGATTGCAAACTGCATCCAGGAGGACATTAGTAAAGAAGTGTATTGGATGTGATAAAAAGTACATCTTGGAAACTTAGAAATCTTGGATAAAACATCCAACCAATCTACCAACTAATCTTATTTTAAACGGATAAAGCTTGAAGTAAGGAAACTGTGAAATAGATCACATTCTGATTGTGTGAATAAGATATCGATATATTCAAGAATGCAGCTTGAACTAAACTGTTCCTTACCCTGGAAAAGACTGGAAAACATTTATTTAGTTGCTTCAGTTACTTTTACAATTATCGAGAGGCCACAAATTAAGAATGCACAATTCTGTAATTTCTAGTGAGGAACATTTATTACTTTTATCTTTTATGATACTATTATAAAAATGTAAATATTTCGAAAAATTAATCTGTCTGACTTTTTGCTTGTCTTTTGTTGCAAATGTAGTCCAAAGATTCAAACGAGAACCCCCGGGCCTCGCTCCTCGTTTCCCCTCCTTCCTTCCGAAGGCCGAACGCCTCTGAGCCTTCCCTGCCGTCTGCCCCCTGGTAGAAACAGGTAGGTGTAGCCCCGCACACCCAGACCTCTCTCTCGGACACAGTAATGCCTCCGGGGTCCGGTCCCTGCCTACCCCCTCCGTGGGTACGCCGTTGGTCCGAGTGGGCTTGTTTGTACAGCCTCTCGAAGCACTTCCGAGGCCATCCCGGTGGCTCATCCGCACCATCCGGCCCAGCTTTGCAATTCACCCAAGTGTATGTTCCTTTCCGCTTCACCCAAGTGTGGGGTGTCGATGCCCCTGCCTTGAGGAAAGAGATCGACGCCCTGCTGGCGAAGGACGTGATCGAGCCGGTCCCTCCAGTTGATATTAGGTCTGGATTTTACAGCTCTTACTTCATTGTGCCAAAAAAAGAGCGGTGAGTTACGGCCGATCCTGTACCTGCGAGTTTTGAATCGGGCCCTTCACAAGCTCCCGTTTAAAATCTTCTTCCCAGGATTGATTTGCAGCGATCGACCTGATCGGTCTTTTCGAGGCAGGTCTGCAGTCCGACTAAAACAGTTTCAGAGGCTCCTGGGGCATATGGCAGCTGCAGTAACGCTGCTCGGCCTTTTGCATATGAGACCGCTTCAGCACTGGCTTCACGATCGAGTCCCGAGGTGGTCGTGGCAGTGCGGCGCATTCTGGGTCAACATTACCCTGCATTGTCACCAAACCTTTAGTCCTTGGTCGGACCCTGCTTTTCTATGGGCCGGAGTGCCCTTAGTCCAGGTGTCCGGGCATGCTGTGGTTTTCACAGATGCCTCTGCCAACAGATGGGGGGCCATGTACAACGGGCATGCAGTTTCAGGTCCGTATTGGCACATCAACTGACTAGAGTTGCAAGCAGTAGGCTTGGCCTTGTGCCGCCTCAAGGGCGTACTGGTCATGTGTTACAAGCATGTATTGGTCCGTACGGACAGCACTGCGACCGTTGCTTACATCAACCATCAAGGTGGTCTACGCTCCCGTCGTATGTCACCACTCATCCGCCATCTCCTCCAATGGAGTCAGAAGCATCTGAGGTCGCTTCGGGCCATTCACATCCCTGGTGTGCTCAGCCATTCAGCCGACAAGCTCTCACGGCAGCCGCCTCCTCCGGGAGAATGGCAACTCCATCCCCAGGCGGTTCAGCTGATATGGGGAATCTTCACAGCTGCTCAGATAGATCTGTTTGCCTCTCCGGACGTGACCCATTGCCAGTCGTTTTATTCCCTGACCGGAGGATCCCTCGGCACGGATGCACTGGTGCACAGCAGGTCCCAGGGCCTTCGCAAATATGCGTTTCCCCCAGTGAGCCTTCTCGCACAGACTCTGTGCAAAGACAAGGAGGATGAAGAGAAGGTCGAGACGTAGGACGTAGGAGTTCCCGAACGAAAGGGAACGTCTCTGCTACGTATGGTAACTCTCGTTCCCTGAGGAGGGAACGGAGACGTCTCATCCCATCGCCATGCTGCTGTACCTTCGTGGAGGACCGGACGCCATCCGGTTCCTCAGCGAAAAGCATATGTGTGTGCGCTTGCTTCCGCTTTATACCCACACTGGCAGGCGGGTATAAAGCGGTCCTGCATGCCAATGTTCATTGCCTCGTTTGAAGGCAATTGGTCTTCCTAGCGTGATCCCAATTCGTTGGAAACTCCTCCGACGAGACGTCTCCATTCCCTCCTCAGGGAATGAGGGAATGATGTTTCAAGGGATTGTATCATAGTTTAAAATTCCAGTATCGTGCAGCACATATTATACTGCCTCTGCATCCTTTGTTGAAATTTAAAAGCTCCTAGGTGCATCCCAATATGCGTATTTCTGCACTAATGTGTGACAATTTTTAGTATTTAAATACCCAGAGGATGCACTTATTTAACTGGGGAAAAAAAACTAAGCGTGGATAACACAGTCTCATCCCAAAAAGTCATATAACTGACGTTTTGGGACGTATTTTGACCATACGTCAATATCAGCCTTTTTAGGGCCCCCTTAAACGTCGGTAGATGGCGATCCCGGGCCGTCATACAACTGACGCTTTACCTTTAACGTCAGTTAGTGACTGGTTAGGTTTAGGGTTAGGTTTAGGTATGGGGTAGAGTTAGGATCCCATAACCTCATCTACCGACGTTTAAGGGGGCCCTAAAAAGGCGAATATTGACGTATGGTCAAAAGACGTCCCAAAACGTCAGTTATATGACGTCTTGGGGTGAGACCGGGTTGGCGTGGAATGTTGGACACTTCAATCACTCAACTACCGCAGCCTTAATTATGAAGTGGAGAAGGAGGGGCTATCAGACTTCAACAGTGAGTTACAAAATAACCTTATAAAATGTATACACTACATTTGATGAGTACGTAGTGCATAAGTAAAGATTTGAATCGCCATTCATGTTCCACACACACACACACACACACAAAAATCATACATATTTGGAATGGCATAATATTTTCATTTTTGTGTGACATTAAAAGGATTGTAGCTAACATTTTCAGTTTTTCCAAACTGCTAAAATTGTACTTCAGACATCTTTAAATCGCAGCCAAAATGTTGCATTTTTTTTTTTAGAAATATGACAAAACAAGCCACAACCTAAGACAATTTCCTCCTCTTAGATCTGAAAACAGCCCTATAATAAAACACTAATATACAACTGAAACATTTTTCCTTCAATACTGCATTGTTGTTAGCTAAATATGACATGAAATATAATATTTGTGTCAGCCAATCAACAACATTCCTAAACAAACTGCTTCCAAAATAATTGAACTTGAAAGGCAAATACATTACACAATACACAAGGCAGAAACAGAGTCATACATGCACACACAGACAGCCAGAGCAAAGACAGAAACTATTTAGCATGCTAGACTGACCACAAGGTTCAGGCTCACCCAACTAACCTCTAGGTGTTGATTGCTCAGGGGGACCTGATCCTGGATCAGGGAGGCCATTCCCATGAAGATTTAAGTATACACTTGAAAGCCGCTCCAACAGGTCGCTTGTAGAGGGTCATAGGGTCAATTGCCTGGTGGTGCTTAATGGTAGCAAAAAAAAACGTCAGTCATCTTAAATGGCCCACAGTGAAGCTTGTGGCCCGCGACTGGAGGAATGCAAGGAATTCTGGGGGGTTAAAGCAGTGCCATGAGGTGGCAGACACCGACACAGGGCTGTGGAAGTTGGATACAATGTCACCGCCTCACCATCACTCAACATTAGCCACCGCTCTCTCAACACCTTGTCCCCGCTGTGGGTATTAACTGTTGTCGGTTTATAAAGGGGGAAAAAAATAAGCTTGATGCACATCAAAGCTAGGATCGTCTTTAGAGTCAAAAGTTGAATATTAAAATTTGCTGATTTATTTTATTTTTATCAAAGAGGTGTAGCTAAATAAAACCCTAACACAGATCTACTTCAAACCCAAAGTAATTGACTTGTGAATTGGAAAAAAAGCTCAATTTTGCATTGAGGAGGCCTGCATACAAAACAGGCACTCTGGAGGATTACCTAATGTTATTTTCACCTCTGTTATTTGAGTGCTTCTTAAAGCTGTGAAAACATATGGCATCATGCTGCAAGGGCCAAATATTATAATTATTTTCCAGAGAAAATGACAAAAATTATTTTTGAGTGTATAAGCGATCATTTATTCAGTCTCTTTGGCGGCCATTGCGCATTTACATAGCGGAAATGAAACATTCTAGTACTCGAACGTTCTCTTACCTTAAAATTCTTCCTTTGACATCACATTCTTCTTCTGCACTTCAGAGTCCACGCACTCACCTGGCCCGCTGACACCGCCAACATGTTATTTCCTCCCTGAGCTTAAACTCATGATCTAACGACCTGCCTTTGGTCCAAAGTCAACACTGAGCAGAACTTGTCAATCATTTGATCCACTTCATTGGCATCAAGGCTTGATTGGGCACAATTAGTCCTTAGAAACAAATGACATCAATCTGCTCTGGATTTCCATTGAGGGAGGCTGATTATTTGCTTTAACCTGGAACACTGATTTCATTTTCACCCCTCTGTGTCCCCTGGGGGATTAACAAACAGTGGAAAACATGTACGACTGACATAAGATCCTTTGGCCTTAGCTAGAGAAATTTTTTTTTAATGCAATTTGGCCAAACCCGAAGGGAGTCCAACCACACAACAATTTTGGCACAGCTAATGCACTGCCTTGAGATTTATTTCAGTTTTTCTATGCGGTGTGCAGAGGTACCAATTGTCAGTTTCCTGTCTGATATTTACATCAGAAAGACCACCACGTTAAGAATCGCTGTGCAAACTAGCATATGTCAAAATGATGTTGATTGTCCACAGGCACAATAAATGGTAAATGTATAGCCTCTGAATAAATTAAAAAATATAGTAACACTTTACATTGACTCCAGAGACACCAGCAGCTTTAAATTACTGTTTACTGCTCAACAGTGGCTTTTTTATAGCTGTCCTTTTAATACAATTAATTTATTTTGACAAACTTTCCTTAATAAGTCTTTGTCTGACCGAGTTCTCTTGTGCTGTAAATACTCACAAATATTATGATAGTTCAATAATCTTTGTTCAATTTTCACATAATGTTGGGTGTTATCTAAAACGATATGGAAAAATAAAACAAAGAAACTCTTTCTTTGAAAAAAATAACAGATAGATAATCTATAAATTAGTATTATCCTAAATTACTAAATTCTATAAAAGTTTATTTTGACCTAATGTAATAATGAATGTTAATTGTATTGTAAAGTGTAAAATTGTCATAAATTATTTTTTAATCACATTATAAATTAATGAATCACATTAAATTAACAGCCATAATTTACCCTTATAAAGAAACTAGGAAAAATACAGTTTAAATCTTACTAGCATCCATGCAAACACTCAGACATTTAATGTTTATGTACAGTGAATTACTAATGGACCATGGTCCATTAACTATGTGGATTTACTTCCAACCACGCAGTGTTATGAAAAGGCCAGCACAGAGGCTCTAAACTCAGGCTTTGGCACTTTTCCTGCAGACTGCAAGACTAAGTTTACAATATTGACTCTTTGGCTGTGTTCTATTACAGTAAAGAGGACACTGGGTTATGGTAGAGACACAGTGAGTAAACACAAACATGCAGGACATTCACACCCAGCTCTGAAATTGTGGGCAGAGTTCCCTGAAAAACTGTATGATGAACAGCCGTTATGTATTGCAAGTTAGACAATTTCCCATGCAGTTTTACCAGGTATTATAACAATTGTTTTAATTTGCATATTTAGAATTAGAATTTAATATGCTATACTATTACATTTTATAAGCCAAACAACTTAATCTCAGCATACACAAACCCAAAGATAACCAGTGAACACTAACAAACATTGTGCTGATGCATCAGTAGGCTACCATTTGGCGAATCTTCTACGTCATTCACACTGAATGTTCTCAAAAACCACCAGTTTATTGGGTGATGATGCTCGGGTTGGGAGCGGGAATTATGGCGATGACCACGCCTCCCGGTCTGTATGAGGGCCTGTGTGTGGGTGCACTGACCCAAGGTAACCCACGGCTGTGTTCTGAACTCTAAAGGGGAGGTAGATCAGAGCTGGTAATCACAAGCTCAGCTGTAACAGTCCTAATGAGCCTCAAAAGCAGTGGTAAAGCAAAGAGAAAGTCACCTAATGAGCCAAGAGTAATCTATGCCCATCCCATAATGCCTATAGTAAACTTTACTACTGACTTAAAGGGTTAGTTCACCCAAAAATGAAAATTAAGTCATTAATTACTCACCTCCATGCTGTACCAACCCCGTAAGACCTTCGTTCATCTTCGGAACACAAATAAAGATATTTTTGATTGAATCTGAGGGCTGGATCACTCTTCCATAGACAGCCTGAGGGGCTGCCTCTTGACGGCCCAGAAAGTCATTAAAAGAAAAGGTTTAAATATTCCATGTGCCTACAGCGGCTCAACTATAACTTTATCAAGCGACGAGACTACTTTTTGTGCGAAAAAAAAAATGTAAATAACGACTTTATTCGACTTTCCATTACTTCCTTATGGGCGTATGCGCGAGAACTGAGACGAGACCGTTCTTCTTCGACTACTTTTTGTTACCGGCTGCTCACCGCTTAGGAGTTTTACCGCCCCCTACAGTATAAGATGACGTACTGATATAGCCGGAGGCGCAAAACGTTCTGTTTACAAGCAGTACGTCATCTTATACGGTAGGGGGCGGTAAAACTCCTAAGCGGTGAGCAGCCGGTAACAAAAAGTAGTCGAAGAAGAACGGTCTCGTCTCAGTTCTCGCGCATGCGCCCATAAGGAAGTAATGGAAAGTCGAATAAAGTCGTTATTTACGTTTTTTTTTCGCACAAAAAGTAGTCTCGTCGCTTGATAAAGTTATAGTTGAGCCACTGTAGGCACATGGAATATTTAAACCTTTTCTTTTAATGACTTTCTGGGCCGTCAAGAGGCAGTCCCTCAGGCTGTCTATGGAAGAGTGATCCAGCCCTCAGATTCAATCAAAAATATCTTTATTTGTGTTCCGAAGATGAACGAAGGTCTTACGGGGTTGGTACAGCATGGGGGTGAGTAATTAATGACTTAATTTTCATTTTTGGGTGAACTAACCCTTTAAGTTATTAGCCTGCGACAAAAACTATTTTGGGGATTTGTACTATTATTTCATACGTCAGGCGTTACATTCAGAAATACATTCCACCTGCATCTCTCTAGCTTAACCACCAGAGAATGTGATGCATGTGTATGGGGCGTTTGCTCCTCTTCTCCCAGAACGGTCTCCCCTCCTCCTGGGGCAGCCAGGCTCCAGGGTAGACAAGCGATCTCAACTATTCTTTTATTCTGTGCTTAACCTCCTCTACGACAATAAAGGTCTGTTTGCTTATTCACCCGCCTCGGCGTTGAACCTGATAGCACTTCAAAGTTCCACGCTTGGGACAGTGATTAGATTGCTGCTTTTCACTGGGCATTAAATGCCACGGCTGTTTCACCAGGGTAAAGCATTACACTCGATTATTTTTGTTAAGTTAAGAATTTAAAATTAATTCAAAGACAAGGGTAGTGACAAAATGTTTTAGAACAGACATACTGAAGAGATATAGTAAAGATGAAGTAGTTTCCCCAAGGTGTGCAAAAAACAACAAATATCAAGCCTTCCAAAAGAAGATGACAGTTATAGGTGGCAGCATCTGCAGAGCAATCTAACAAAGAAGACTAATAAAAATGATGACAGCCATAATTCTCTTGGTTTCATAATGCTATTGTAACCGGTCCTACTTGAGGGGGATTTGAACCGCATCTCTGGTGTGGGACGCACAAACAAGGGCAATGTCACAAATGGCACCCAAATCACTTGTAGTCTTCCAATGAGTCTGGACTTTTGGGAACGCCATTTTGACTGTTGGGAAGAAGTCTGCTGCGGAGAACATCAGTGCGGACTCAGGAAAAGTGTACATCGAGGGCACATCGAAAGTGCACTTGAAGTGTGCCATTTGGGACAGGATAGCCTACCGTACATACAATTTCAAAGGAGGGACTAAACTATCTAATATCTAAATCTAATATCTTAAACTGTGTTCCAAAGATGAAAGGAGGTCTTACTGGCTTGAGACGACATAAGGGTGAGTCATTAATGACATAATTTTCATTTTTGGGTGAACTAACTCTTTAAGACTCCATTCCATGCTAGATGGACAAGAGACACAGATAGATGGGCCTAGCATTACAGTGGTGTTATGTACCGCCCCCTAGTGATTAAACAACAACAACAGCAATGTATGTAGACTCAAACGGAACCATAGTGTGTGTCACAGTTGCATATGGAGATTCAATATGTTTCATTCTAGCATTATGTGAACACCAACTACTGATTGTAGGCCAACGAACGATTCAGTAAGAGTGGGTTGTTTGAATGATTCAGAAATCCCGGATCATTTTAGTACTGTTTGATCGATTCACCACCTCAAGTGAGTTGTTCATTTCTAAACATACGACGTGATTACTGTTTAGTTAATGAAAATGTTAAATTGTAGCCAATGTCAACGTCTGTGCCCTTGAAACCAACTTCAATAATGGTGAAGACAATAGACATTTCCCATGAACGTTCACTTGTGTAACATGAAGTCGTTTATGGGGTTTGCACTCTTCTCATTTCCTGGCTGTTTAGAGTTCATATTAATAATGTAGCGTAGCCTACATAAAACTCAGTTGTCATGACCAACAACTGTCAGTTAAACTCACCCTTCTGTGTTTCAAAAGGATTGTCCTTTCTTTGTTTATGCAAAACTCTTGCTCTTCACAAATGAATGAATGCTTCCGTTCAGGCAACCCGGTCTCATCCCAAATCGTCATATAACTGACGTTTTGGGACGTCTTTTGACCATACGTCAATATTCGCCTTTTTAGGGCCCCCTTAAACGTCGGTAGATGAGGTTATGGGATCCTAACTCTACCCCATACCTAAACTTAACCCTAAACCTAACCCGTCACCTAACTGACGTTAAAGGTAAAGCGTCAGTTCTATGACGGCCCGGGATCGCCATCTACCGACGTTTAAGGGGGCCCTAAAAAGGCGGATATTGACGTATGGTCAAAATACGTCCCAAAACGTCAGTTATATGACGATTTGGGATGAGACTGTGTTAGTTCAGGAGAACAATGCAGAGGTTTCATTAGTTCCAGTAGGGGGCAGTAAGACATTACAAGTTTCTTTCTCTGTATTTGGTTTAATTGGCCCTTGGACAGTGTTGAGACCTTTATTTTATTTCCAAAAGATAATCACACTTGAGAGAAATATTTCTTATAGTATTTTTATTATTATTATTTCGGTTCAAATGTGGGGTAGCCTAATGTCCCCTGATCATTTTAGGTTTGTTTGTATTGTATGGAATTCCATTTGGATTTCCATATGGATTTTCCTTCAATGTTGTGTGTTATGGGTTGTGAGTATGCTATGAGTGTTTTCTTAATTGTATTATTAGGGGTGTAGCTATTTATATCCCTGTTTTAAATGTGTCCACCATTTGCCTGAAGAAGACCCAGTGGGGTCGAAACGTTGGTTTTTTTTATTAAATATGGGAGCATAAGCAGTGTTTCGGACACTTTTCTTTTATTACATTAGTTCTTCTTGTCCTGCACCTGCCAGAAGGTGGGATGTGCACACAACTTTCACAAAAATTGGATATGTAACAGAAACAGCAAGACTTTCAAATATTATTTACTGATAGGGGAGGGTTTGAACATTAATTAAATTAAATAAGCACACAAAAGGTGTACTTTTGTGTGTTTCTCATTGCTAAGTCAACCCTTTTAGTTGTCATTTCAGCACCTGTAGGTCTCGGATGCATCAGAGGATTCTCTGTGGTCGAACCGAGGGAGGTTTTTGTGCAGGGTTTTTTAACTGTGTGAACACCCATTCGTCACTTATCTTATGTCGACTCTGACAATAATAATCGCCTGCATCTTCAAGCTGGGCATCACTGATGGTCAGACTGAAATCAAGACCGTTTCCTCCTGAGTGAAAACTGCCTCCACCGCTCATTCTAGATGGAGCACTTGAGGGCTTCATTGTTGTGTAATATATAATGAGTTTGGGGGGTTCTTCTGGCTTCTGAATATACCAGGAGATGTAGTAATCTTTGGATACTGAGCCCGTTGGAACCCTATAAACTACAGTGTTGACCTTACAATCAATAGAGACTGTTTGACCAAGCTGAACTGATTTAAACTCAGGTTGAGTCACAACGATCTGTCCCAAAGAGCCTGTGAGAGAAAGAAAACAATCATTAGTGCATGAGGAAAACATTAAAATGAAAAAAATTCTGTTTCATTACCTTGGATGCAGTAAATTGCCCAGATGAAGAGAATCATATTGGCTTTTGTAGAGTGGACAGGTCTTGTATGTTAAAATTGTTCACGGGACTATAAACCCTTCCAGAGCACTGAAGCATGAGCTGCCAATGCAAAATAACATTACAGTGGAAAAACCCTTTATGAACTGAAATATCATATGATGATGAGCAGTTTAACATGCATATTTTATGAGTTAATAATTCTTGAGGATTTTGCAGTGAATGAGAATGAATTATTGTGGGGGATTTTTGGTGGAGGGACCAAACTATCTGCAGAATAAAATAAGAAGATGAATAAACACTAATGAACTGTGGATCTGATTAGCTTTAGGGTTGGAGATTACTGTTGTTTTTATTACTGCGTTAATATTGTAAATGACTATTAGACATTTTTGAGTAAATGCTAAGAAATGAAAAAGTAAAAAGCTTAAGAGAATCAAAATTCTTCAAAAATTCACTTGAAAATGATTGATGTACATACTTAGTTCTTAATTAGTAGTTCAATAGTGCTTGTATTGGTAATAATAATGATTTTATTTCTTAGTAAATTTGGAAAATTATCCAAATTAAACTGGTTTATTATGCAGCGTTTTCTGGTTTGTTTGTTTATTTGTTTTGCTAGTTATAAAAGAGCAAACTGGTTATTGTCAGAGTCAGTTTTAGTGCATGAGGTTTTTGTACAGCCGCTCATTGGATTTGTATCACTGTGGTGGACGTTTGGTGGAGGAACACGACTCTCAGTTGGAAGTAAGTAAATCTCTTTTCATTTCAAAAATGAAACAGAATGAAAAGACCATAAGAGGATTTTAAAAAAAAGTAAATATTGACTAATATAACAATTAATTATTTGATTTTTTTTTTTTTTTATCTGGTGTAACATTACCAAATAATTGTCTAACTTTCCTTAGTTCTTAACTTCTTCTATATACCAGTTTAAACCAATCACTTTTTTTATTACTGAGCAATTTTTTGTATTGTATTGTACTGTTTGTAATTTTTATTCATTTGGCATAAAATATAAAGTTGATGTCTGTAATTAGTCTTTTACGCCCCTACAGATCAATTTAACTTTTTAAATTGTTTTGTTATGCAAAATGTATCAATATAGACGGAAGAACGGCTTTGGCACCTTATTATTAACAGTTTGTAATTATTTTTCAATAATTCTTGCATAATGAAAAAGTTTTTTTTAATGAAAAGTCACATGAGACAGAAATGTGTCTTCATTTGCTGTTGCTTTCACTAAAAAAATGCTGTCACTGTTATTAATACCGTAAATGTTAAATGAGAAATGATTTTATAATTTGAACAAATTATTATAAATATTATAGAATATATAGATTCCCCAAAAATCAAAGATCCATAATACTGTATAATATTATGAATCTTTTTAAAATCCAATTATAGATATGTGTGATTGCTGGTAAATGTGTTTTTCCACACAGTTGCACTTCAGATCTGCTTGATTAACTCTGAATCTCTTAAAGGGAAGTGAAAGACTGATAGAGCTGTTTTTAAGAAGAATGAAACTCTTGAAAATCTCTCTCTCTCTCTAGCTGGCACTCGCCCCACTCTCACGGTCCTGCCTCCCTCCAGAGGCGAGCTGCAGCAGGGTAAGGCTACAGTGCTGTGTTTGGCCAGTAAGGGATTCCCGTCTGACTGGAAGCTGAGCTGGAGGGTGGATGGCGGTAGCAGGAGCTCTGCTGTGAATCTGAGTCCCAGTGTTCTGCAGAAGGATGGACTGTACAGCTGGAGCAGCAGCCTGAGTCTCACTGAGAGTGAGTGGAGCAGAGCAACAATCATCAGCTGTGAAGCCACACACACATCCCAGAATGCAGTGACCGGGAGCCTGAACACACAGCGGTGTGATGATGACCAGTGAAACACACATCACAAAGGCATGCATAATCATTCATGCACGTACAGTGTACCATTTTGCTCTGTATGTGTTCATCTTTCTTTAATCTTTCTTTCTTGAACATGTATGATAACCTCTCAATAAAATAATTTTTTGGTCAAATAAAAGCTTATTCAATCATTAATTGTGTGTATTTCTTATAGCCACATACAATTATGGTCTATTTTTTTTTTTTTTACTTTTAAAATATTATTTTCTCTTTAATTTTATTTGTTCATTTTATTTTTCAGATTCAGCTGAAATTCAGTTATTTGTTTATCTTTACCTTGCATAAGGTGCAAAAGATCACTGATCCTCTAAATCTGTAAAATGTCAAATGAATTGCCCCAATTAAACGCTGGAAAATATGAGATATTAAACATATATATATATATACATATATATAAATATATTCATGTTATTATAGTGAAATATAGTAGTATTTCATGAGGGACTAATGTGAAATCTTCATTTTCATTACATAAGCATTGATCATGTGATATTTCTTCATATTCATCTTGGATCTATTTTATTGTTATCATAATTTGTATTTCATGTTTGAGACATTATTTTGCATAAATTTAAATATATAGAATATGTTAATGAGTGTGTGACAATGAACATCAACAGTTCATCAACCTCCTGTGTATCTGTGTGTTTGTTAGTGTCGTGCACAATGATCTTCAACATCAACATCTGCAAAAGTCTCAACCAAGGAGGTTTTTGTATGAGGCTTTTACACAGTGTGAACACCCAGTATAGCTTCTCCGAGTCTCCTTGTATTCCATGTGTACTCTGACAGTAATAAACTCCTGAATCTTCAGGCTGGACTCCACTGATAGTCAGAGTAAAATCCATGTGGTTTCCACTTTCACTGCCACTGAATCTAGAAGAAACACCTGAAGCTCTCTCTGATGTGTGATGGATCAGGAGTTTAGGAACTTCTCCAGGAATCTGATGGTACCAGGACATACAATACAGGGTGGTGTTTTTTTTAACACAGTATACTGCTGGTTTATGATTACAGTGAATAGAGACGGTCTGATCAGGCTGCAGTGTTTGAGCTTCAGATTGAGTCAGAGTTTGTCCCACAGAACCTAAAAAGAGAGACAGAAAACACTGAGAATAATATTAAACTGATGAACACAACACAAGGAATCTGTCAGACATAAATGTCTATATACTTACTCCAGGTGCAGGTTGTGAGTGTCCAAATAATGACGGCTATTAAACTCATGTTTGCTTTTGGATCTGTTATCATGAAGGAGAGTTGTCAGTCATAAAATCATAAACTCACAGATCTATAAAGACCTCCAGAGCACTGAAGCGTGCAGTTCATATGCAAAGTCAACATGTCCTTTCTGAGAACTGTCAAGAAACATATCAATGGTTATTTTTCTTGACTTTATTATTCTTTTCTTTTTTTACATTCTGATAATCTCAGTTATTAATCATTCAAATGGATTAATCAATATCTGATGTTACTGTTCTGTTCTCTGTGACTTCTCTGCACTAGGGCACAGCCATGCCCCAAGGGACCATCCCGGTGATGGTGTGGAGGATGAAGGTGAATGAAGGCTTCAGCATGTGCAAACTCAGGCATGTGTAAGTAGCGACCTCTTATACTTTTGACCGTACGTCAATATTCGCCTTTTTAGGGCCCCCTTAAACGTCGGTAGATGAGGTTATGGGATCCTAACTCTACCCCAGACCTAAACCTAACCCGTCACCTTACTGACGTTAAAGGTAAAGCGTCAGTTGTATGACGGCCCGGGATCGGCATCTACCGATGTTTAAGGGGTCCCTAAAAAGGTGGATATTGACGTATGGTCAAAAAACGTCCAAAGACGTCAGTTATATGACTTTTTGGGATGAGACTGTGTTAGGATAGATGAGATAGTAACAAGTGGGTAAACGATGGGTAAAGCTTTTTTTTCAGTTAAAATACTGCAAATCTCATGCACTCTTTTTTCAAAACTCTAGAACACATTTTGCACTGTAATGCACTTTTGAAGGGACTGAAGGAAGAGTTTGAGTAAGAGGAGGTTAACAAGGAGGAAGAGGAGGATGAGAAATAGCAAGGTGTGGCGAATGTTGTCAAGGCTGGATGTGACTTTCGGGGTTTTCCCTTTGCCTGCAGAGATAGCAGTTTCTGTGATGTGGACAAAGTCCCCATTCTGATCCCAACATGAAGACATGAAGCTCAAGCAGAATCAAATCTCTCTCACTGACCGTGATTTTACAGTTGCACAACTCTTCTGAGTGTACCACGTCCTCTAACTGAGGCTTTCCTTAAGTGACGCTAAAGGGCGCCTAAAACGTCAAATATTGAAGCATGGTCAAAGGTGACGCCTAGGGGTGAGAATGCGTTGACTTTAATGTAACATGCTTTTACAGTAACATGAGTTCACCATATTCAAACATTGGATAAGCCTATTATTCAATATTCAGTGCAATTCTATAGTTGCAGTGCATACAGTATACAATTCATTCACTTTAAGTTTTCATTCATGCAAAATTTGTTTACTTTGTTACAATATACTTTTTTGTAACTGCATGCTTTGGATTCTGTGTTCTACATTTTTTGATGTAGTGTCTAATCAATGAATGGTCTGTAATGTTTATAATATTGACTCTCGTGATCTGAAGGCATTTGATTTTGAGCACACATAAAATGATTTTGAGGCAAATGTTTGATTTTTCCAGGTGAGTTTTGAGAGCCAGGTTTTGTGTTTAAGGTTTTGAGAAATTGTTTTAGTGATTCAGAGAAATTGTAAGATCTGCTTAAATCTGCTTTAGTTTTTCAAAGAGGAAAAACTAGATATTATTTAATGTAGGAACAAGATAAAACATTTTAGTGTTAGGGAAAATATTTATAAAATAAAAAATATATATTTATTTTTAAGGTCTGAATATTTTTGTCAGAATATAAAACTGAAAGGTAAAAATCAGATTTATACAGAATATATTAATCTGAATACTGAATTTAAAGATTAATACAGTCAGTAAAATGTGTTTTTACAGACTGTTGCACTTCAGATCTGCTTGATTAACTCTGAATCTCTTAAAGGGAAGTGAAAGACTGATAGAGCTGTTTTAAGAAGAATGAAACTCTCTCTCTCTCTCTACTGTAGCTTGCACTCGCCCCATTCTCACGGTCCTGCCTCCCTATAAATATTCGAATTAATCAAATTATAAACGTCAACATGAAAAGAATCAGGCAGCATTTTTAGAAATGGATCTTTTCATAATGTCCTGTAAAAGACTGTAAATGAAAAAAATGACCTTAATATTAAATAATATTAAATAATGGAGATTAAAGAATAATATTAAATGATGGAGATGCATTCAAACATAAATACAGGAACTGAATGATGTTCATGAATTTTGATCAATTTCATTAATAATTGTATTGGTGGTATTTTATATTTAATATAATTTAAATTGTGAAATTTCTAATTTTTCTGCTGATTTATAAATGTTTATTAGGTAGGGGGAAAAAAGTCAAATATTTCAGGATATGAAAATATTATATTGGTATTTATTGAGTAAAGGAAATATTTATATATCAGCTTGTACAGAGCACAATAATAAACAAACAATGCAATCAAAACACACACACACACACACACACACACACACACACACATATATATATATATATATACATTTAATTGGTCTTTGATTATGGAAATTTACAGGATAATGAAATGGAAATTAAATAAATATATTATTGATTAAATATATTAAATATACAAATATATTAAAAATCTACTGCTTGTGTATTCCACTTGCAGCTTCATCAAAAGATGTTAGTAATGTTAGTAACCTGATTCTGAACAAGGGAGGGTTTTTGTACGGGACCTTTTCACTGTGTGAACACACTGCTACCACGGATCTCATGGTAACTCTGACAGTAAAATACTCCTGCATCTTCAAGCTGGGCATCACTGATGGTCAGACTGAAATCAAGACCGTTTCCTCCAGAGTGAAAACTGCCTCCACCGCTCATTCTAGATGGAGCACTTGAGGGCTTCATTGTTGTGAAATATATGAGGAGTTTAGTGGGTTCCTCTGGTTTCTGAATATACCAGGAGATGTAGTAATCTTTGGATACCAAGCCCCATGGAACCCTATAAACTACAGTGTTGACCTTACAATCAATAGAGACTGTTTGACCAAGCTGAACTGATTTAAACTCAGGTTGAGTCACAGCGATCTGTCCCAGAGAGCCTGTGAGAGAAAGAAAACAATTATTAGTGCATGAGGAAAACATTAAAATGAAATATATATATATATATATATATATATATATATATATATATATATATATATATATATATATATATATATATTTATATATATATATATATATATATATATATATATATATTTCTGTTTCATTACCTTGGATGCAGTAAATTGCCCAGATGAAGAGAATCATATTGGCTTCTATGTAGAGTGGACAGGTCTTGTACAGTATGTTAAAATTGTTCACAGGAATATAAACCCTTCCAGGGCACTGAAGCATGAGCAGCCAATGCAAAATAACATTACAGTGGAAAAACCCTTTATGAACTGAAATATCATATGATGATGGGCATGCATATTTTCATCTAATCGTCTAATCGTCGTTTAATTAACATGTGTGGTGCTCTCAGAATATTGTGGAGATTTTGCGTGAGAATGAATTATCGTGGAGGATTTTTTGTTGGAGGAACCAAAGTGTGTAAATAATGCAAAAATGAATAAACTCTAATGAAATGTGGATCTGATTACTATTATTTTTATTAAGTACTGCTTTTATACAGTTTTGGATTGTAAATTAGGCTACAGTGAAATCCATATTAAATAAAAATCAGTATAAAATGTTATTAATGTAATGTATGCTATTTGTAGCATATAGCATTTAAGTAACTTTTCAACATGTCAACTAACTGTGATTAGAGTATTAGTAGACTGTCAGCTTAATATCTGCTAACACTTTATTTTGTTGGTCCCCCAACAGACATTCAACTAACTATAAGTAACTTGGCGACTACAAGTAAACTTATTCTCCTAACCTGAACCCTAACACCTAACCATAACCTAATACAGTCTACTGACAGTCTACTATAATATACTAATATGAGAGTTACTTGACATGTAGTTGAAAAGTTACTTATAATTATTAAAATGTCTATCGAAATAAAGTGTAACCGGCCTACATATTAAGTTCCCTTTCAGTCGCTCACGTTCGACGTTGAGGGCCTGTCATCTTCGAGTACTAGTTCTTCATCTTCGAGTACATTGTAATTGGCATATGTGAAATGCATACACACTGCGCCCACGCGACGCAGTAGCCTATAAAGTCATACACACACTATTTTTTTTTAATTATTATTTATTATTTTATTTGTATTAGAATTCAAATTACAAACATACAAGAATCACAGTTCACAAACAAATATTATACAACAAAAAATAAATAGACACCAGAATAAAGTAGCTAATATGAAATAGGCATAAATAGACAGATGCTGTGTCCGAAATCACCCACTATAGCCTACTCACTATATAGTGGACTATATAGTGAGCTCGCCATTTTGTAGTGCTGTCCGAATGTATATATAGTGATGATTATTATACCCTATATAGTCCACTCAATGTATCCCAGAATGCATTTTGAAAAGTAGTGTACAGCTAACCCAAGCACTACATAGCCTACCATCATGCATTGCGCTGATCGTTAAAATAAGTTCATGTGTGGAGTAGCGCATTACAACAGAAACAGCCAGAAATTACTTTCAGTTTTTTTTTTTTTTTTTTCTCAATTTTGGAGAAATAAGCCCAATGTAATGTATTTATTTAAAAAAAAAAATCTATTTAGCCCAGAGACGATCAAGTAGTGTCCGAAAGTGGTGTTTCTATTATGCTGATGAGCTCACTATATAGTGCTCTACTCCCCCCTGCATAGGTAAGCCCAAAATGTCACATATTAATTTCTTCTGAAATCAATAATGAAAATTAAAGTGAACTAATAATAAGAAATCACTGAAAATAAAATCTTTATTGTACTTTAACTGTTGTACAGGGCAACTAGTGTGATTCTCCTCTTCTCTGTAGTGTCTGACTGAGGGAGGTTTTTGTATGATGTTGTTTCACTGTGTGAATACTGTATCAGAATAATACCCCATACAGTAATAATCTCCTGCATCCTCAGGCTGGACTCCACGAATGTTCAGTGTAAAATCAGGTTCAGATCCACTTCCACTGAACCGATCTGGGACTCCAGATTCAAGTTCACTTGCTGTATAGATCAGGAGTTTAGGAGCTTCTCCAGGTTTCTGCAGATACCAGCTCATGTCATCACCAACTCCACTGGTCCCAGTGCAGCTTATAGAGACTGAATCTCCTGCTTTAACAAGCAAAGACTCAGGAGTCTGGACCTCTTGATGAGACACTGAGAGAGAGTTCAAAAACAAATGAAAAGAAGCTTGAATTTGCTATAAACAGTTCAAATGAATCCATTTAGAAAAGAAGAAAAAAAAAACATAAAGCACAAATTAAATTATAAAAATAATTATAAAATAATAAAAAATAACCATCATAATGTAAAAAAAATATGTTTTTGAACCTTGAGCAAGCAGACAGAGTGTCCCCAGCATTAGAATAAGAGCCATCATTGTTGTGTGTGTGTGTGTGAGTGTGTGTGTCTCACACTAATAATCATCAGTGGAGTTTTAAGCGTAGTGTTCAGTTAATATGCAAAACACTTTCAGATGCATCATGGAATAAACCTAAAACTATAATCAGAAATTTTGGAAGATTTAATTAATTAAAAATGTATTTAATTTTTCAGCTAACTGAGCGAATCTAAACTAAAATGGAGTTTTAATGTCAGAGTTAGTGTTGATGTTAGTGTAACTCTGTCAGTGTCAGTTTTAGTGCAGGAGGTTTTTGTACAGCCGCTCATTGGGTTTGTATCACTGTGGTACACGTTTGGTGGAGGAACACGACTCTCAGTTGGAAGTAAGTGAACATCTTTCTGTTTCAAAAAATATAAATCATTTTATTTATAATATAATAATTATATAATATAATAATTGTTAATAAATATTATTGCCTATATTTATGCTTAAGATAATACAGAAATATATCTAACTTCTGTTTCAGGTGTTACTGTAATTACTGTACTGTCATAATTAAAACTGGGCACTTAAAAAAATATAAATATATAACATTGTTATATTTTAGACTTGATAATAATTCTGAATTTAAATATACTGAAATGCATTTGAAGTACAATTATTTTATGCTACGCATACTACAAATTAATTTATATTTGTGTACTTAAAATAAATATCCTGTGAGTAGTATACTGAATTGGTATAAGTCTGCTAAATTGGAACAACTCATTTTGTACTTAATGCTCTTTAGTTATCCAGAAATATTGCTGAGTTCCAACTAAACCTACTTAAGCATATTTGGTTGTGTTAAAGTGGAACTATTGCAAGTATACTTTAGGTACACTTTCAATATCTTGCATTTAAAGAATCAGAAATCATACTATCCTTAATAATAGTGAAACACATTTTAGGCTTAATATTAAGAAATGTGCATTGTGCAAGAAATAAGTACTCCAAATAAAATTTATCATAATATGTATATACTTATTTGTATTTATTAAGTCTCATGCAATATGTCAGTATATATGTTAATGGATTTACTTAGTATGAAATAAATATATTTTAAATACATTTTCGTATGGGTTTTTCATAGGGTTGAAAAAATGCTAAGTACTTGCAGCCAGACTAATCCAGTATATACACTTCAAGTGTGTTAATGATTATTTAACTTGAAGTGTGCTATTTTAAATTTAATTTTGTACTAAGTATAGTTGTAAATAAATTAAAGCATACCTTTTAGTGTATTTACTTTTGTGTGCTAAATTGGAACAACTTCAAGTTTACTTAGTATACTTATAGTATATCCTTTACGGACTAATTAGTGATATTAAAGTGTACTTTATTTGTGTTAAAAGTACATTATAAATTCATTATGAGTGTATTCGAAACAGACAAGCAATATACCATAAGTGTAATATATTTGAGTAAGTTGGCTTATCCCAAATACTATAAATTGCACACTTTGTCTTCACTAACAAATGCACATTAATAAACAGATTTTACTTAGCTATACTTTGCAAAATATATAGTATAATATAATGTATTTTGAAAGTATAATTTCAATGCATTGTTACAATGATCATTTTAAGCACAGATTTAGAAATATACCTAAAATATTTTTTAAGTAAAGTGTAAATAAATACACTTTAAAAAAATATTTAAAGTAAATAAAAAATAAATAAAAAAATATTTTTAAATAACTAAAGTACAATTATTTTAAAGTGTGTTAAAAGTTGTATTATGAAAAAGGGTAAAAGAATGACTCTACTTTAAATACATTTAAAGAAAAGATTTTCACTAGGGTTTATATACTGATACACTAGGGTTTATATACTGATACTATATTTATATACAGGATATACTATAAGTATACTAAGTAAACTAAAAAATTATTCTTTCACTCTTGATATTTTTTACAAACAAATAATCTAATTCTATAAATAATCTTAATATATATATATATATATATATATATATATATATATATATATATATATATATATATATATATATATTATCTGGATGCATGGATACAAATTTAATATTTACATTTTAGTTCGATATGTTATCAATTGTTTTAGTAATATTTACAAGTACTGAATCTATCATCGTTATTACTGAATATATTTATTTATATTTATGTTACTCCTGTTTAGACTAAAATATGAATAATATGATTCAATAAAATGTGTTTGCACTTCAGATCTGCTTGATTAACTCTGAATCTCTTAAAGGGAAGTGAAAGACTGATAGAGCTGTTTTTAAGAAGAATGAAACTCTTGAAAATCTCTCTCTCTCTAGCTGGCACTCGCCCCACTCTCACGGTCCTGCCTCCCTCCAGAGGCGAGCTGCAGCAGGGTAAGGCTACAGTGCTGTGTTTGGCCAGTAAGGGATTCCCGTCTGACTGGAAGCTGAGCTGGAGGGTGGATGGCGGTAGCAGGAGCTCTGCTGTGAATCTGAGTCCCAGTGTTCTGCAGAAGGATGGACTGTACAGCTGGAGCAGCAGCCTGAGTCTCACTGAGAGTGAGTGGAGCAGAGCAAAAACCATCAGCTGTGAAGCCACACACACATCCCAGAATGCAGTGACCGAGAGCCTTAACACACAGCAGTGTGATGATGACCAGTGAAACACACACATCAAAGACATAGATAGCATGCATAATCACTTATTCATACACATACGTACACACACACACAATCACAAACTTACAAATGACTGTCCTAAATCAGTCAATGCTCAACAATTAATCTTTCGTTCTTTTAGTATAATGTTCAAATATTCTTAGCTGTTGTAACAGCAGTGCTTTGTTGTTTTATTGCTGCCAAATAAAAGCTTTTGACTCAAATATTGTGTTGAAATTCTTGCTGTATTAAAACAATACGTACAATATAAAAAAGACCACTTTTTATAAATTTTTTGGGACTTGTGTCCATTGCTATTGTGATGAATAGCATTAGCGTGGATAATAATATATTTTTTAATATTGAAAATATTGATTACAGTAAAAGAGACATTTATGTTAACATTGCGTCTCATATATTTAATAAAATAAAATATTTTGGCGACATTTAATTTATAAAAATAGCCTATATATACTTTGTATATATATATATATATATATATATATATATATTAATCTACAAATGTAAAATTAAGGCACGGGAGATGAATAGGGTAAAAAAAGAAAAACGAAAGAATGAATAGATTTCACCATACTTCCCCAATTAAGAATCACAAACATTCATTAAGTTTTCGAACATTTTATGCTTAAATATACAAACAAGGCTTTTTCTAATTTATTATGCACTACTTTGCATTTATTTCCAGAACAGACATCTGAACATTGGATAAAGCCAGCTTCAAAATTAGGAAAATTAGACTATGTATGATTTTGCATTTTGACCATGCTTCAATATCCGATGCTTTGGGCACCCTTTAGCGTCAGTTAGATGACGCCCTAGGATCGCGTGTACCCTACCCCCACCCCAGACCTAAACCTAACCGCGTCATCGAACTGACGCTTTTCCTTTAGCGTCAGTTAGATGACGCCCGTAGGATCTCAATGTCAAATGTCAAATATTGAAGTATGGTCAAAGGTGACGCCTTGGGGTGAGAATGCGTTGGTTACATAACATAACCCCAACCCAGACCTAAACCTAACCTCGTCATTTACTTGACGCTTTACCTTTAGCGTCAGTTTGATGACGCCCTAGGATCGCGTCAGATAACTGACGCTAAAGGGTGCCTAAAGCGTCAGATATTGAAGCATGGTCAAAATGGTCAGTTAGATGACGCCTTGGGATGAGAATGCGTTGATAGGCCTATGTGAACAAACCCCTCTGTAATATAGGCTATATATACTGTATATATATATATATATAAAATCTCCACTTCTTCTTCTGGCTCAGCATGAGAACAAATCTTTTGAGAATGGCCTTTAAAGATATTTAATCTAAACAAAAATAGATGAAGTGCAATACATGTTTTTGTGTCTTGCCTTAACTTTTGTCATAGAGTCATAGACAGAATGTGTAGATTGATAACCAATTTTTGCACTGAAAAAAAATTATTTATCATGTGATTATTTACTGTGTGAGTACATACATTGTGCCGTACAATGCCGTTTCGCTGAATGAATACTGAACCACAATAAAACACCATTATAAAGGACAGGAATCATTTTTTTTTTTTTGACTACCTAAGAAAATAATCTTTAAAACTTATTTTGCTCAGCTGTTGTACATGCAGGGCAACTATCGCCTGAAATGATTCTAACATTCAATGTAGTGTCTGACTGAGGGAAGTTTTTGTATGATGTTGTTTTACTGTGTGAATACTGGAGCCTTATAAAACCCATAAAGTAAAAATCTCCTTTATCATCAATCTGGACTCCACAAATGTTCATCATACATTCATAGCCAGAATAAATACCTTGCACTGAACTGGTTTGTAACTGGTTTGTAATATAGTAAATCAGTAGTTGCCTTCAGCAGCATCCTAGAAAGCAGTGACCCAGAGCCTGAACACACAGCAGTGTGATGATGACCAGTGAAACACACACATCATAGGCATTCATAACACTTACACATGCAGTGTGACATTTTGCTCTGTATCTGTTAATCTTGTGTGTTGATGTGTTAACAAAGTGTGTGTTTTTTAAAAAAGCTTAAAAGCTTTTTGAGACATTGTGTTAATTTATTGTTTCAAAAATAATAGAGCATCATTTTAATATTTTTCTTTAAAATAGTTATTTTGTCTTTATTTGTTCCTGTCCATTATAGTACTTTGTTCATTTTATTTGGATTCTGTTAGTTGACATTTGAATAATATTAATTTCATGAAAATAAACTTTAAAAAAGTTTTTGTCTTACCAGGGGAAAACTTATTACGATTGTTACCAGAGGAATAATGGACAGGGAAAAAAAGATTCATGATCTAATTCAGACTAAACAACACTGTCGTTTTTTTTTTTCTGGTCGAAATTTTGAGTTTTGATATCTCAACTCTGGAAGGGTCTAGAGCCTCCATTGTTGCACTCAGGACTAAGTCTCATGGCCCTCTATCAGAATCCAGAGTTTTGAGAAGATTGGGGATACTTAATTTTTCGACCCAAAAAAAAAAAACGTAAGGGGTAACACTGTCTTTTTCTTTTCTGGTCGAAATTTTGAGTTTCGATATCTCAGCTCTGGAAGGGTCTAGAGCCTCCATTGTTGCACTCAGGACTAAGTCTCATGGCCCTCTATCATAATCCAGAGTTTCAAGAAGATTGGGGATACTTAATTTTTCTCCCCCCAAAAAAAACGTAAGGGGTAACACTGTCGTTTTTTTTTTTTCTGGTCGAAATTTTGAGTTTCGATATCTCAGCTCTGGAAGGGTCTAGAGCCTCCATTGTTGCACTCAGGTCTAAGTCTCATGGTCCTCTATCAGAATCCAGAGTTTTGAGAAGATTGGGGAAACTTAATTTTTCGCCCCAAAAAAAAAAACGTAAGGGGTAACACTGTCGTTTTTTTTCCTGGTCGAAATTTTGAGTTTCGATATCTCAGCTCTGGAAGGGTCTAGAGCCTCCATTGTTGCACTCAGGTCTAAGTCTCATGGCCCTCTATCAGAATCCAGAGTTTTGAGAAGATTGGGGAAACTTAATTTTTCGCCCCCCAAAAAAAACGTAAGGGGTAACACTGTCGTTTTTTTTTTCTGGTCGAAATTTTGAGTTTCGATATCTCAGCTCTGGAAGGGTCTAGAGCCTCCATTGTTGCACTCAGGTCTATGTCTCATGGCCCTCTATCAGAATCCAGAGTTTCAAGAAGATTGGGGATACTTAATTTTTCGACCCAAAAAAAAAACGTAAGGGGTAACACTGTCGTTTTTTTTTTCCTAGGAGAAATTTTGAGTTTCAATATCTCAGCTCTGGAAGGGTCTAGAGCCTCCATTGTTGCACTCATGTCTAAGTCTCATGGCCCTCTATCATAATCCAGAGTTTCAAGAAGATTGGGGATACTTAATTTTTCGACCCAAAAAAAAAAACGTAAGGGGTAACACTGTCTTTTTCTTTTCTGGTCGAAATTTTGAGTTTCGATATCTCAGCTCTGGAAGGGTCTAGAGCCTCCATTGTTGCACTCAGGACTAAGTCTCATGGCCCTCTATCATAATCCAGAGTTTCAAGAAGATTGGGGATACTTAATTTTTCTCCCCCCAAAAAAAACGTAAGGGGTAACACTGTCGTTTTTTTTTTCTGGTCGAAATTTTGAGTTTCGATATCTCAGCTCTGGAAGGGTCTAGAGCCTCTATTGTTGCACTCAGGTCTAAGTCTCATGGTCCTCTATCAGAATCCAGAGTTTTGAGAAGATTGGGGAAACTTAATTTTTCGCCCCCCCAAAAAAAACGTAAGGGGTAACACTGTCGTTTTTTTTCCTGGTCGAAATTTTGAGTTTCGATATCTCAGCTCTGGAAGGGTCTAGAGCCTCCATTGTTGCACTCAGGTCTAAGTCTCATGGCCCTCTATCAGAATCCAGAGTTTTGAGAAGATTGGGGAAACTTAATTTTTCGCCCCCAAAAAAAAACGTAAGGGGTAACACTGTCGTTTTTTTTTTCTGGTCGAAATTTTGAGTTTCGATATCTCAGCTCTGGAAGGGTCTAGAGCCTCCATTGTTGCACTCAGGTCTAAGTCTCATGGCCCTCTATCAGAATCCAGAGTTTCAAGAAGATTGGGGATACTTAATTTTTCGCCCAAAAAAAAAAACGTAAGGGGTAACACTGTCGTTTTTTTTCTGGTCGAAATTTTGACGTCGATATCTCAGCTCTGGAAGGGTCTAGAGCCTCCATTTTTGCACTCAGGTCTAAGTATCATGGCCCTCTATCAAAATCCAGAGTTTCAAGAAGATTGGGGATACTTAATTTTTCGCCCAAAAAAAAAACGTAAGGGGTAACACTGTCGTTTTTTTTTTTGTGGTCTAAATTTTGAGTTTCGATATCTCAGCTCTGGAAGGGTCTAGAGCCTCCATTGTTGCACTCAGGTCTAAGTCTCATGGTCCACTATCATAATCCAGAGTTTTGGGAAGATTGGGGAAACTTAATTTTTCGTCCCAAAAAAAAACGTAAGGGGTAACACTGTCGTTTTTTTCCTGGTCGAAATTTTGAGTTTCGATATCTCAGCTCTGGAAGGGTCTAGAGCCTCCATTGTTGCACTCAGGTCTAAGTCTCATGGCCCTCTATCAGAATCCAGAGTTTCAAGAAGATTGGGGATACTTAATTTTTCGACCCAAAAAAAAACGTAAGGGGTAACACTGTCGTTTTTTTTTCCTAGGCGAAATTTTGAGTTTCAATATCTCAGCTCTGGAAGGGTCTAGAGCCTCCATTGTTGCACTCATGTCTAAGTCTCATGGCCCTCTATCAGAATCCAGAGTTTCAAGAAGATTGGGGATACTTAATTTTTCGACCCAAAAAAAAAACGTAAGGGGTAACACTGTCGTTTTTTTTTTTCCTAGGCGAAATTTTGAGTTTCAATATCTCGGCTCTGGAAGGGTCTAGAGCCTCCATTGTTGCACTCATGTCTAAGTCTCATGGCCCTCTATCATAATCCAGAGTTTCAAGAAGATTGGGGATACTTAATTTTTCGACCCAAAAAAAAAACGTAAGGGGTAACACTGTCTTTTTCTTTTCTGGTCGAAATTTTGAGTTTCGATATCTCAGCTCTGGAAGGGTCTAGAGCCTCCATTGTTGCACTCAGGACTAAGTCTCATGGCCCTCTATCATAATCCAGAGTTTCAAGAAGATTGGGGATACTTAATTTTTCTCCCCCCAAAAAAAACGTAAGGGGTAACACTGTCGTTTTTTTTTTCTGGTCGAAATTTTGAGTTTCGATATCTCAGCTCTGGAAGGGTCAAGAGCCTCCATTGTTGCACTCAGGTCTAAGTCTCATGGTCCTCTATCAGAATCCAGAGTTTTGAGAAGATTGGGGACACTTAATTTTTCGCCCCCCCCCAAAAAAACATAAGGGGTAACACTGTCGTTTTTTTTTTTCTGGTCGAAATTTTGAGTTTCGATATCTCAGCTCTGGAAGGGTCTAGAGCCTCCATTGTTGCACTCAGGTCTAAGTCTCATGGCCCTCTATCAGAATCCAGAGTTTCAAGAAGATTGGGGATACTTAATTTTTCGACCCAAAAAAAAAACGTAAGGGGTAACACTGTCGTTTTTTTTTTTTTCCTAGGCGAAATTTTGAGTTTCAATATCTCAACTCTGGAAGGGTCTAGAGCCTCCATTGTTGCACTCATGTCTAAGTCTCATGGCCCTCTATCATAATCCAGAGTTTCAAGAAGATTGGGGATACTTAATTTTTCGACCCAAAAAAAAAAAACGTAAGGGGTAACACTGTCTTTTTCTTTTCTGGTCGAAATTTTGAGTTTCGATATCTCAGCTCTGGAAGGGTCTAGAGCCTCCATTGTTGCACTCAGGACTAAGTCTCATGGCCCTCTATCATAATCCAGAGTTTCAAGAAGATTGGGGATACTTAATTTTTCTCCCCCCCAAAAAAACGTAAGGGGTAACACTGTCGTTTTTTTTTTCTGGTCGAAATTTTGAGTTTCGATATCTCAGCTCTGGAAGGGTCTAGAGCCTCCATTGTTGCACTCAGGTCTAAGTCTCATGGTCCTCTATCAGAATCCAGAGTTTTGAGAAGATTGGGGAAACTTAATTTTTCGCCCCAAAAAAAAAAACGTAAGGGGTAACACTGTCGTTTTTTTTCCTGGTCGAAATTTTGAGTTTCGATATCTCAGCTCTGGAAGGGTCTAGAGCCTCCATTGTTGCACTCAGGTCTAAGTCTCATGGCCCTCTATCAGTATCCAGAGTTTTGAGAAGATTGGGGAAACTTAATTTTTCGCCCCCCAAAAAAAACGTAAGGGGTAACACTGTCGTTTTTTTTTTCTGGTCGAAATTTTGAGTTTCGATATCTCAGCTCTGGAAGGGTCTAGAGCCTCCATTGTTGCACTCAGGTCTATGTCTCATGGCCCTCTATCAGAATCCAGAGTTTCAAGAAGATTGGGGATACTTAATTTTTCGACCCAAAAAAAAAACGTAAGGGGTAACACTGTCGTTTTTTTTTTTCCTAGGAGAAATTTTGAGTTTCAATATCTCAGCTCTGGAAGGGTCTAGAGCCTCCATTGTTGCACTCATGTCTAAGTCTCATGGCCCTCTATCATAATCCAGAGTTTCAAGAAGATTGGGGATACTTAATTTTTCGACCCAAAAAAAAAAACGTAAGGGGTAACACTGTCTTTTTCTTTTCTGGTCGAAATTTTGAGTTTCGATATCTCAGCTCTGGAAGGGTCTAGAGCCTCCATTGTTGCACTCAGGACTAAGTCTCATGGCCCTCTATCATAATCCAGAGTTTCAAGAAGATTGGGGATACTTAATTTTTCTCCCCCCAAAAAAAACGTAAGGGGTAACACTGTCGTTTTTTTTTTCTGGTCGAAATTTTGAGTTTCGATATCTCAGCTCTGGAAGGGTCTAGAGCCTCTATTGTTGCACTCAGGTCTAAGTCTCATGGTCCTCTATCAGAATCCAGAGTTTTGAGAAGATTGGGGAAACTTAATTTTTCGCCCCCCCAAAAAAAACGTAAGGGGTAACACTGTTGTTTTTTTTCCTGGTCGAAATTTTGAGTTTCGATATCTCAGCTCTGGAAGGGTCTAGAGCCTCCATTGTTGCACTCAGGTCTAAGTCTCATGGCCCTCTATCAGAATCCAGAGTTTCAAGAAGATTGGGGATACTTAATTTTTCGACCCAAAAAAAAAACGTAAGGGGTAACACTGTCGTTTTTTTTTTCCTAGGCGAAATTTTGAGTTTCAATATCTCGGCTCTGGAAGGGTCTAGAGCCTCCATTGTTGCACTCATGTCTAAGTCTCATGGCCCTCTATCATAATCCAGAGTTTCAAGAAGATTGGGGATACTTAATTTTTCGACCCAAAAAAAAAAACGTAAGGGGTAACACTGTCTTTTTCTTTTCTGGTCGAAATTTTGAGTTTCGATATCTCAGCTCTGGAAGGGTCTAGAGCCTCCATTGTTGCACTCAGGACTAAGTCTCATGGCCCTCTATCATAATCCAGAGTTTCAAGAAGATTGGGGATACTTAATTTTTCTCCCCCCCAAAAAAACGTAAGGGGTAACACTGTCGTTTTTTTTTGTGGTCTAAATTTTGAGTTTCGATATCTCAGCTCTGGAAGGGTCTAGAGCCTCCATTGTTGCACTCAGGTCTAAGTCTCATGGTCCACTATCATAATCCAGAGTTTTGAGAAGATTGGGGAAACTTAATTTTTCGCCCCCCCCAAAAAAAACGTAAGGGGTAACACTGTTGTTTTTTTTCCTGGTCGAAATTTTGGGTTTCGATATCTCAGCTCTGGAAGGGTCTAGAGCCTCCATTGTTGCACTCAGGTCTAAGTCTCATGGCCCTCTATCAGTATCCAGAGTTTTGAGAAAATTGGGGAAACTTAATTTTTCGCCCCCCAAAAAAAACGTAAGGGGTAACACTGTTGTTTTTTTTTTTCTGGTCGAAATTTTGAGTTTCGATATCTCAGCTCTGGAAGGGTCTAGAGCCTCCATTGTTGCACTCAGGTCTATGTCTCATGGCCCTCTATCAGAATCCAGAGTTTCAAGAAGATTGGGGATACTTAATTTTTCGACCCAAAAAAAAAACGTAAGGGGTAACACTGTCGTTTTTTTTTTCCTAGGCGAAATTTTGAGTTTCAATATCTCAGCTCTGGAAGGGTCTAGAGCCTCCATTGTTGCACTCATGTCTAAGTCTCATGGCCCTCTATCATAATCCAGAGTTTCAAGAAGATTGGGGATACTTAATTTTTCGACCCAAAAAAAAAACCGTAAGGGGTAACACTGTCTTTTTCTTTTCTGGTCGAAATTTTGAGTTTCGATATCTCAGCTCTGGAAGGGTCTAGAGCCTCCATTGTTGCACTCAGGACTAAGTCTCATGGCCCTCTATCATAATCCAGAGTTTCAAGAACATTGGGGATACTTAATTTTTCTCCCCCAAAAAAAAACGTAAGGGGTAACACTGTCGTTTTTTTTTTCTGGTCGAAATTTTGAGTTTCGATATCTCAGCTCTGGAAGGGTCTAGAGCCTCTATTGTTGCACTCAGGTCTAAGTCTCATGGTCCTCTATCAGAATCCAGAGTTTTGAGAAGATTGGGGAAACTTAATTTTTCGCCCCAAAAAAAAAAAAAACGTAAGGGGTAACACTGTCGTTTTTTTTCCTGGTCGAAATTTTGAGTTTCGATATCTCAGCTCTGGAAGGGTCTAGAGCCTCCATTGTTGCACTCAGGTCTAAGTCTCATGGCCCTCTATCAGAATCCAGAGTTTTGAGAAGATTGGGGAAACTTAATTTTTCGCCCCCAAAAAAAAACGTAAGGGGTAACACTGTCGTTTTTTTTTTCTGGTCGAAATTTTGAGTTTCGATATCTCAGCTCTGGAAGGGTCTAGAGCCTCCATTGTTGCACTCATGTCTAAGTCTCATGGCCCTCTATCAGAATCCAGAGTTTCAAGAAGATTGGGGATACTTAATTTTTCGACCCAAAAAAAAACGTAAGGGGTAACACTGTCGTTTTTTTTTCCTAGGCGAAATTTTGAGTTTCAATATCTCAGCTCTGGAAGGGTCTAGCCTCCATTGTTGCACTCATGTCTAAGTCTCATGGCCCTCTATCATAATCCAGAGTTTCAAGAAGATTGGGGATACTTAATTTTTCGACCCAAAAAAAAAAACGTAAGGGGTAACACTGTCTTTTTCTTTTCTGGTCGAAATTTTGAGTTTCGATATCTCAGCTCTGGAAGGGTCTAGAGCCTCCATTGTTGCACTCAGGACTAAGTCTCATGGCCCTCTATCATAATCCAGAGTTTCAAGAAGATTGGGGATACTTTATTTTTCTCCCCCCAAAAAAAACGTAAGGGGTAACACTGTCGTTTTTTTTTTCTGGTCGAAATTTTGAGTTTCGATATCTCAGCTCTGGAAGGGTCTAGAGCCTCCATTGTTGCACTCAGGACTAAGTCTCATGGCCCTCTATCATAATCCAGAGTTTCAAGAAGATTGGGGATACTTTATTTTTCTCCCCCAAAAAAAAACGTAAGGGGTAACACTGTCGTTTTTTTTTTCTGGTCGAAATTTTGAGTTTCGATATCTCAGCTCTGGAAGGGTCTAGAGCCTCTATTGTTGCACTCAGGTCTAAGTCTCATGGCCCTCTATCAGAATCCAGAGTTTTGAGAAGATTGGGGAAACTTAATTTTTCGCCCCCCAAAAAAAACGTAAGGGGTAACACTGTCGTTTTTTTTTTCTGGTCGAAATTTTGAGTTTCGATATCTCAGCTCTGGAAGGGTCTAGAGCCTCCATTGTTGCACTCAGGTCTAAGTCTCATGGCCCTCTATCAGAATCCAGAGTTTCAAGAAGATTGGGGATACTTAATTTTTCGCCCAAAAAAAAAAACGTAAGGGGTAACACTGTCGTTTTTTTTCTGGTCGAAATTTTGAGGTCGATATCTCAGCTCTGGAAGGGTCTAGAGCCTCCATTTTTGCACTCAGGTCTAAGTCTCATGGCCCTCTATCAAAATCCAGAGTTTCAAGAAGATTGGGGATACTTAATTTTTCGCCCAAAAAAAAAACGTAAGGGGTAACACTGTCGTTTTTTTTTTGTGGTCTAAATTTTGAGTTTCGATATCTCAGCTCTGGAAGGGTCTAGAGCCTCCATTGTTGCACTCAGGTCTAAGTCTCATGGTCCACTATCATAATCCAGAGTTTTGAGAAGATTGGGGAAACTTAATTTTTCGTCCCAAAAAAAAAAACGTAAGGGGTAACACTGTCGTTTTTTTCCTGGTCGAAATTTTGAGTTTCGATATCTCAGCTCTGGAAGGGTCTAGAGCCTCCATTGTTGCACTCAGGTCTAAGTCTCATGGCCCTCTATCAGAATCCAGAGTTTCAAGAAGATTGGGGATACTTAATTTTTCGCCCAAAAAAAAAACGTAAGGGGTAACATTGTCGTTTTTTTTCCTGGTCGAAATTTTGAGTTTCGATATCTCAGCTCTGGAAGGGTCTAGAGCCTCCATTGTTGCACTCAGGTCTAAGTCTCATGGCCCTCTATCAGAATCCAGAGTTTTGAGAAGATTGGGGAAACTTAATTTTTCGCCCCCCCAAAAAAAACGTAAGGGGTAACACTGTCGTTTTTTTTTTCTGGTCGAAATTTTGAGTTTCGATATCTCAGCTCTGGAAGGGTCTAGAGCCTCCATTGTTGCACTCAGGTCTAAGTCTCATGGCCCTCTATCAGAATCCAGAGTTTCAAGAAGATTGGGGATACTTAATTTTTCGCCCAAAAAAAAAACGTAAGGGGTAACAATGTCGTTTTTTTTCTGGTCGAAATTTTGAGTTTCGATATCTCAGCTCTGGAAGGGTCTAGAGCCTCCATTTTTGCACTCAGGTCTAAGTCTCATGGCCCTCTATCAAAATCCAGAGTTTCAAGAAGATTGGGGATACTTAATTTTTCGCCCAAAAAAAAAAACGTAAGGGGTAACACTGTCGTTTTTTTTTTTGTGGTCTAAATTTTGAGTTTCGATATCTCAGCTCTGGAAGGGTCTAGAGCCTCCATTGTTGCACTCAGGTCTAAGTCTCATGGTCCACTATCATAATCCAGAGTGTTAGGGGTTAACAGTTAAAGGACCCAGAACCAGATATGAAGAATGAAGACCCGGAGTCAGAATTATAAAAATTAAAGAAAGTTTTACTGAACATAGTTTGCCATTTCATCAGCAGAAGTCAGCTTCAAGACTCCCTCAGGAGTTCGTAGGCCGCCCCCTTACAGTTACAACAATCACAGCAGTTATACTGTTTTCAAGGTCTAAGCTACGTCATTGCTTACACGTTGAATGATTCTCATTGGCTAAGATATAGATAAACACAGTAATTTTCCACACATATACAGATAGACGAAACATATCTCCATCGATGAGGCATGTCATGACCTTCCAGGTCACAGATTTGGGTTGCTGGCGCCAGTGTGTCCAGAACAACTCATTCAATCTCCAATAATGGCAGTGGTTCCTTAACCTGCAACCAAGAAGACTAACACTAAACTTTAGTCTAACTGGAGTAAGACTTTAACAAAGAAATAGTGCCTTAAACTGTTGGATTTAATGACCCCTTTATGTTTTAACACTCAAACATAAACCAAAATATCTATTTCCCTATTATTTTCACTGTTACTGCATTCACCTAGGACACTAGCAAATAGGAGCTCCCATCAAGGCTGAAGAGAGTCTGAGCGGCTTATTATCAGTTAAGTGTACCAAAACATAATGGTAAAACATTCACTCGTTTGGGAGAAAAACAGATAACATTTGCTTCTCAGAAAGCAAATATAATAGAAAGAATACAGTTTAATATAACAATTAAAGTTCAATAAAGCAATGCTCAATATAGCTTGACCATCTGTACAGAGAAGTATCATATGTGTTGGACATATGTGTTCACGACGCCTTTATGATCCATAAACCTTTCTCCTGAGACCAGAGAAAGAGACAAATGGCCTTGTGCACCTAAAAGAAGCTGGTGACTTGTGCATGTACATCAGCATGCATTTAAGAATATTATTTCACAAGCAAAAGCACAAAGAATACATTTATGTCAATAAATGATTAAGTAACAATAAACATACTTAATTATTGATTTTATAAAAGAAATACATAATCATTCAAAATGATATTATGAAATATATACTGAAGAGGCAAGGGATTTTGACCACCCCTTCAGTCCCCCGTTTTAGACCAATGTGGGGTCCAATACCGCCACGTCTGGTCTAACCAGTGAGGTCACTACGGAAGGGGGAGTGGTGACGCATGCTCCCCTGACGGGTCACACTTGTCTCTTCACCTCGTCACGGACATGCTGGATACTAAAAATTCCAGTCCCCATTAAGAGGCTCTCCCACCTTCCACTCACAACAGGACATCAATGTCATTCTTCCTCAGTTTATCAGTCAGGTTAACATTTTTATAAAACAAATAACTGATTACGAAACAAGTACAGATTTATCCTCTGGAAGCCGGGCTAAACAAGCACCGTTGCTGTATTCCTAGCATAGGCTAGACCCGCAGTCACTACTCGGATCCTAAATAAGGACATTGTCTATAATCATGAATACCAGAATAGAAGCACTATTATTTATTTATTTATTTAAAACCATAATTTTCAAATCCTTTTATCATAAACAATGTTGGATAGTTAATCCATTATTTTCACTACCCCCTTTATAGACCCTTTAGGTTCAAAACACAATGGTTGTCTAACAAAAATATAACAACAAAAAATAAAATATTAATAAGATTACTGATAATCGATTCAAGCACTTTTAAGTCTTTACTGAAATTATCAATCAGTTTACGGTCACAAAGCATGTATCAGTTTAATTGTATAACATCTTACACCTGTTTTATTATTATTGTTTCAAAAATAGTAATAAAATAAAACAAATCCACATCATCAGTTTAATTATTATTTTACCACTAAAATATAGAATTTTCCCCATTCTGCTTAATAAAGCTTTTGTCCATTCCTTATCTTTATATCACGTTAAACCCTCTTAATCATACAATGCCTTATTTTTATTCTGAAACATTTCATACCATTTAAACTTAATTTAACCTACATTTCTTCCATCTTTACCTATTTACCATGCCAGTTCCTTCTGCATCCTTTCCTTCCTTTTCTCTGCCTCATCTAACCAGTATAATTGTTTGCTTACAATCCACACAAACATATCTCACAAAACAACATTTTTGTTTTTTCACTTCCCTCTTCCAACAAGTCTCTCACCGCTGTCAGCCTAGTGACACAAGTTCCCTCGTTGGGGAAATTATTTTATTAATTCTTCAATACCCTTGGTTTCTTATCATTAATTTCAACTTTATTTTTCCTTATAACTGCTTTTCACAATATTTGTCTATCAAATGGTTAGTCTAAAGAATATTAGAAAAATAGAAGTCTAAAAATATTAACAGTATCGTCTCAGTCCCACTTATCTTTACAGTTTTACAGAAACAAAAATATTATCTTACTCACATCGCAACCTCTAAGACAGCCATAAAGCTGCTTTCTCATTTAACCTTTATTAACTAAATTGTAGTTTTCTTAGACATCTAATGTCAAACATCCATTCAATGGTTTGAGAAATAAAAACCTTTTAAGAAGTTATATTCACTCCTCCTTTGTTCGCCCACCGGCCTTTCATAAAAAAAAATGAGGGACCTCTCTCTGGATAATTTGGATAGTGACTTAGCCAATGTGTCACTTTGTCTCTCTGCCGTCAAGTCTATAATTTCTTTTATTTACGTTTATCATTAAGATCCCACATAGTCATCTATTTAAATGTAGACCCTCAGTTGAATTTAGAGAAGAGTTTTTACCCCATAATGGACGGCAATCTTCAACTTTACAATTCCAGTTTATTTAACATACTAATCCAGAGAGTAATTCAGAACAATATCATACATGACAAAAGTATTTATAATTACCAATAGCAGACAGAGCTGGAAAATCACTCCAATTAAAGCTCGTCCCATGTTCGGTATTGTCTTTTCATCAGATTGACTCAGAAATGTCAACTTTTTTTAAAAAGTTTGTCATTCCACTTAACCCATCTGTAATGATAAAACACTCATTCCAGAGGTTAATGGCACAATATCCTCAAAATCAGGAAATAATAGCCCCCAAACTAACACATATAAAACATAAAGTGCCGTCACCAAAACAATACACACATTCATACACTGTAAAAAAAAATATATATATATTTTCAAGATTTGTTATCACCACATATTTTCTTTTGTCAAATCAACTTCATAATAATTTATTTAGTTGAGATAACTTATTATTTTGAGTTTCTGATGATTAAATTAATCTCCTTCATTGTATTAACTCACTTTTTCCAGTTCAATCAACTTAAAATTTTAAGGCAACCCAGGTTACTTACTTTTTTAAGTTAAACCAACAATATTTTTTTTACAGTTTAGTAATCAACATTTTTTTTCTTGTAGCTTTTATTTAGTTGTTTATGGTCTCTAAACCAGTTTCAAAGCATGCCTGCTATTATTCATTTACTTTTAGACAGTCAGCTGGATTGTTTTGGTTCATTAACATTTCTTTGTTTAAGCTTCCTTTAGCAGGCCAAAACAGAAAGTCAGACACAGTTTCCATCCCTTCCTCCACTCAAGTCTCTCTCACTATAACAAATAATCTTTTCATCAGCCTTCTAATACTGTAACTTAGACAAAATTTAAACTCATTACAATATCCTTTGACCATTCACCTTTGTTATCCAGACTTTTCTTAAATCTACAAAAGCTGTCTTCATCTTTAGTCACCACCACGTCCAACGACCTTTAAGAGTCAAAATTATGTTAGACATATTAGTTCTAAATCAACACTATAATTTTCCTTGCCCATAAGGCAACCGACATCCAAAGGTTTTGTTACTGTCTCCACAACAACAAATGGGAATCACTTCATGGCCCTGACTGAACCCCGAAAGCCCACTTCCTGTTAGCTCTTTATCTATAATCTCCATCAGGGTGTGGTCCCCTGGCATACATAGAGCTTGTCACAATGAGAAACAAGCCATACAGTGAATGCGGTTTCTGGTGAGTGGGATAGAGGGACTTACATTCCTGGGGCAGACTGCCGTGACTCCTCACAGCTCCATCCCCCCTAACGATACAGGATGCTGTTGGCCTCGCAGACATCCGTCCACTCTCATACCCAACCTCACATAAACACCTCCATCAGGAGATGCCCAGTGTCTGCGTGATCCCCCTGCCTTAGGTTGCCTCCTATTTGGCCAAAGAAGGTCTTACCCGTCATCGAGATGACCACTCGTGCACACATGGTAACCGCCATTTTCTCAAAACCGTTTTCTTCAACAAAATCTGTTGTTTCTGGAGCTTAGGAAAAATATTCAAGAGTCACCAGGGCCATTTGGATTGCCTAATAGTTGTAACACAGGGAGACAGGTTAATAACAACAGTATTCAATCACTTAAATCCATTAACCATCTTAAAAGCAGCAACTAGCTACTCAGTGGATTTAGATCACAACCGTACATTCAGTGTACTTCATCTGTAGGCGGAGCCATCAGCCCCGCCCCCGTTTCATGGTGGGGACTAAGATCTTCAGACAAAGAAGCTACTGGTTCACAAATAACCTAGTCAAAGATCTATCTAGTTTCGTCTATTATTATTTTAATGACTTCTTGAAAGTCCTTCAGTTTTGCTTTTAAAACATTTAAAATACAAATTGCCTCTGAATGGCAATGATTTCTTTTAACATCTCTGTGTCTATGATCTTCAACTGAAACACTGTGTTTTAATACAAATAGCTTATTATCACTAATGACACAGGCTCAGATAACATCTTTAGCTGACATTGAATGAGAGAGAGACTGTGAGGGATTCAGTACTGGTACTGCTCGCTCATAAACTTCTAACATCAAACTTTATCCCATCGTTTAACTCTATTCCAACTTAAGGCATCTTTGCCAGAAATTACATACGGTTTCAAATAAACATTATTTACATTTGTCTTTTGCCCACATCAGGGAATTAAGGCATTACTAATTTCCTCTCAGATTGAGTCTCTGTTGCACTGGCAGTTTTCAGCCACAGTACACACCAGATTCAGATAAGCAAACTGTTACATTACAGCCCAAAACAAACTTATCTTTTTGAAAGCTAAACATCAGCTTCTAGTTCTTTCATGGTCAACTTCTCAAGTTGTTTGTTTAATCAACATTCAACAACTGCTAATAAAGTACTGCTTCTGCTTATTTGTTCTTAAATAAAAATAATTATTCTAGTTCTCAATAACGTTTCTCATTTCTCAATCTCAATTTTAATCGTCAAGTTCTCAACCATTGCTTAATATTTGACTTAAGTTTTCTCTTGGAGTTTATCAATCTCCAATTAGGATTCACACTAACTTTGACGAGGCAAGCACTCTCTGCTTGTGATACTTTTGCAGTTATTGTAAATCATCTGTGCGATTAGTCTCTCTATATCATCTAAAACCTTTTTAAAATGTTTAATTAAAACACAACCATCCTATTAGTTACTTTGATATATTTTGCAACTCGCATTTGTTGGAGTCATTCAATTTACATCAAACTGTATTTCATTATTTCACTATAAAAATTACTATTATAGATCTTTTCTTCAAAAGGACTCACTTTAAGACTTCAATCTTTTGACCTTGTTTTTATTTCTTATTTCTAAGACAAAAAATGTTAATGTCGTCATTTAAACACGGATCTACTTCTAAACCCACATTAATACCAGAAATGTGTTGTCTGTCACATTTAAAACACCTTCTCTGTGGGCATTTACAGTTACGTGTTAAATAATCCTGCTGACCACAATTAAAACACTCTCTATCTGCTCCAACTTATTGCACACTCTTGAAGCAGTGTGTGACCCATTCAGGAATGCACACAGAGCCACTGATAAGCAGTTCTCTTATTCTTTTACAGTCCACCGGTGGCGGATTTAATCACAATAGCCCAATCATAATCTTCATCATTATTATTGACAGAACATTAATTTTTTTAGAAGCTGCATCGAAATGCTCAAAATATTTCTTATATAAACTTGCCTAGGGAAATTATTCCCGCCCCAGAATTTATTGTACTTGCTTTTTGTAATGATCATTAGCAATAAGAGGCTAAACAATTTCATCTTTCAGTTTCTTTATAACCAGTCAAGTTGTCGTTTAAATTTCCAATCAGACTCAAAACCCTGACTACCATTTACTTAATAATTTCTGCAAATTTCTTCAAAGTGAGGGCTTCAGAGCACAGCTGTTTACAGCATTTGCTCTCTTCTGTCGCACTATTTGTTTTAGGACTGTTCAGATTACTGATTAAGTTATCCAATTTTTCTGCCATATCTTAATCATAGTTCATACTCACCTGAAGTTATTGCAGAAATGGAGGCGGCAATCTTTGAACAACTCAGCTTGGCTTCTGCGTGATGAAACTGCAAAGTATACTGCAAAATCACAGTTACATATACTGGTCCACGCCAATTTGGGTCCCAACTTTTTATTTATTTTTCCCCGGAAACGTTCCTGATGCATCCCTGGCAAACAACCCTGTTTTTGTTAGTATCCCTAACTGCCTAATCCACTAAATTCGGGGTACCCCTATCTGAGATGGAAGAGATAGAGTAGGTTCGCGGTGCCCTGGAACTTAAACCCAATCCAGGGACGTACTTTGCTGGGGTGTTGCTACACCAACAATGCCCAGTGGGGCCCCCACAAAGCACGCTTCGCTTGCGCTGTCTGCTCTTGTTAACTTTAAACCTTAAACAATGCTATCAGCGACTTCATTTTATACTTTAAACTTTAGTATAATTAACTTCTTCACTCGCTCATCGGAGTGAAGACTCTCCCGACCTCCTTCAAAATCTCTTCCAGTCAGACAGCCCTAACAATTAACAAAAGCTTACTACCTTGTTTGTTGATTTGCCAGGGGTGTCACCGAGAATAATTGCCCGCATCCTCCACCAAACTGTTAGGGGTTAACAGTTAAAGGACCCAGAACCAGATATGAAGAATGAAGACCCGGAGTCAGAATTATAAAAATTAAAGAAAGTTTTACTGAACATAGTTTGCCATTTCATCAGCAGAAGTCAGCTTCAAGACTCCCTCAGGAGTTCGTAGGCCGCCCCCTTACAGTTACAACAATCACAGCAGTTATACTGTTTTCAAGGTCTAAGCTACGTCATTGCTTACACGTTGAATGATTCTCATTGGCTAAGATATAGATAAACACAGTAATTTTCCACACATATACAGATAGACGAAACATATCTCCATCGATGAGGCATGTCATGACCTTCCAGGTCACAGATTTGGGTTGCTGGCGCCAGTGTGTCCAGAACAACTCATTCAATCTCCAATAATGGCAGTGGTTCCTTAACCTGCAACCAAGAAGACTAACACTAAACTTTAGTCTAACTGGAGTAAGACTTTAACAAAGAAATAGTGCCTTAAACTGTTGGATTTAATGACCCCTTTATGTTTTAACACTCAAACATAAACCAAAATATCTATTTCCCTATTATTTTCACTGTTACTGCATTCACCTAGGACACTAGCAAATAGGAGCTCCCATCAAGGCTGAAGAGAGTCTGAGCGGCTTATTATCAGTTAAGTGTACCAAAACATAATGGTAAAACATTCACTCGTTTGGGAGAAAAACAGATAACATTTGCTTCTCAGAAAGCAAATATAATAGAAAGAATACAGTTTAATATAACAATTAAAGTTCAATAAAGCAATGCTCAATATAGCTTGACCATCTGTACAGAGAAGTATCATATGTGTTGGACATATGTGTTCACGACGCCTTTATGATCCATAAACCTTTCTCCTGAGACCAGAGAAAGAGACAAATGGCCTTGTGCACCTAAAAGAAGCTGGTGACTTGTGCATGTACATCAGCATGCATTTAAGAATATTATTTCACAAGCAAAAGCACAAAGAATACATTTATGTCAATAAATGATTAAGTAACAATAAACATACTTAATTATTGATTTTATAAAAGAAATACATAATCATTCAAAATGATATTATGAAATATATACTGAAGAGGCAAGGGATTTTGACCACCCCTTCAAGAGTTTTGAGAAGATTGGGGAAACTTAATTTTTCGTCCCAAAAAAAAAACGTAAGGGGTAACACTGTCGTTTTTTTCCTGGTCGAAATTTTGAGTTTCGATATCTCAGCTCTGGAAGGGTCTAGAGCCTCCATTGTTGCACTCAGGTCTAAGTCTCATGGCCCTCTATCAGAATCCAGAGTTTCAAGAAGATTGGGGATACTTAATTTTTAGCCCAAAAAAAAAAAACGTAAGGGGTAACAATGTCGTTTTTTTTCTG